>NC_088383.1:50766515-51069545 GCF_037993035.2 Macaca fascicularis | reverse complement strand
TGAGGTCTTTCTCACCTGAGGGTGGCTATAAACTATCCCTGTGGGGCTCCTGGGATGTGGTGTCATGGATATTTGGTGTGCCATATGTTAAAAGTTTCATTTCAAATTTACTAAAAGTCCACCCTTAATTTTTAAAAGTCAGTGAGTTCCAAGAGAGGTAGAAATTTGAGGTCACTGGTGAAGGCTTCACACAAGGTGAATTTTTATGTTTGGTTTCTCCACAGCATAAAGAATAAAACTGTTCTTTTGAAATGAAGAAGAGAACCACCTAGGAGACTATCACCCTGACCTGAGGACTTCACTAGGGATTCAGGAAAGAAGACACAGAAAGAAAGCAATCCTTAAGGTATTATATCTGAATAATTTATTTTTTACTTAAAAATTTTTTTATTGAAGTATAAAAAAATACAAAAGTATGCAATGGCATGTGTATCACTGTATAATTGATAAGTGAATGATGAAGAGAGGTGAACACAACCATGTAAACACCAAAGAATTCAAAGACAGTATTATCAGTGCCTGAAGTCTCCCTGAAGGACCCATTCTCTATTATGACTCTCCTTCTCAGAAGTAGTGCCCCATCCTGATCTCTATTTTTTTTTTTTTAGATGGAGTTTCTCTCTTGTTGCCCAGGCTAGAGTGCAATGGCACGATCTCAGCTCACCACAACTTCTGTGTCCTTGGCTCAAGTGATTCTCCTGCTTCAGCCTCCTGAGTAGCTGGGATTACAGGCACGTGCCACCATACCTGGCTAAGTTTTTGTGTTTTTAATAGAGACAGGGTTTCACCATGTTGGCCAGGCTGGTCTGGAACTCCTGACCTCAGATGATCCACCCACCTCGACCTCCGAAAATGCTGATTACAGGTGTAAGCCACCACAACTGGCCCCCATCCTCACTTCTAACAATAAAGACCAGTTTTGCAATTTATTATTGCAATTTCTTTTATTCATTTATTTTGAAGTAATCTTATTTTTAATTTTTTTGAGAGAAAGTCTCATTCTATTGCCCAGGCTGGAGTGCAGTGGTGCAATCTCGGCTCACTGCAACCTCCATCTTCCAGGTTTAAGATGCCTCAGCCTCCCAAGTATCTGGGATTACAGGTATGTGCCACCATACCTGGCTAATGTTTTCTATTTTTAGCTGAGTTGGGGTTTCACCATGTTGGCCAGGCTGGTCTTGAAATCCTTACTTCAGGTGATCCATTCTCCTCCACCTCCCAAAGTAGTGGGATTACAGGCATGAGCCACTGCACCTGGCCTGAAGTAATCTTTAACTTATAAAATAAATTGCAAAAGTAGGATAAAGAATTCTCATATAGGTCAGGCGTGGTTGCTCACGTCTGTAATCCCAGCACTTTGGGAGACAGAGACAGGTGGATCATGAGGTCAGGAGTTTGAGACCAGCCTGATCAACATAGTGAAATCTTGTCCCTACTAAAAATACAAAAATTAGCTGGGTGTGGTGGTGCACACCTGTAATCTCAGCTACTCAGGAGGCTGAGGCAGGAGAATTGCTCGAACCCGGGAGGTGGAGGTTGCAGTGAGCTAAGATCATGCCATTTTATTCCAGCCTGGGTAACAGACTGAAACTCCACCTCAAAAAAAAAAAAAAAAAAAAGAAAAAAGAATTATCATATATTCTTCACCAAGATATTTCCATCATTAATATTTTGGCACGTTTGCTTCATAATTTGTGCTACTTGTGTATATCATGTATTTATTTTTCTTAATCATTTGAGAGTCAGTTGTAGGAATCATTCCACTTTACTCCTAAGTTCTTAACTGTGTATTTCCTATCAGCAAGGATAAAATTCTTAGGTAACCATGGTATAGTGTTCAAAATCAGAAAAATTTAACAAAGATATAATATATAATCTATAATGTACAGTCCATGTTCAAATTTCAATGATTGTCTCAAATAAGTCTTTTTTTTTTTTTTTCTTGAGATGGAGTCTTACTCTGCCACCCAGGCTAGAGTGCTATAGTGCAATGTCGGCTCACTACAATCTCCCCCTCCTGGGTTCAAGTGATTGTCCTGCCTCAATCACTTGATTGAGTGCTGAGACTACAGGCATGCACCACCACACCTGGGTAATTTTTAAATTTTTTTTCAGTAGAGAAGGGGTTTCACCATGTTAGCCAGGATGGTCTCAATATTCTGACCTCATGATCCACCCATCTCAGCCTCCCAAAGTGCCGAGATTACAGGTGTGAGCCACCCTGCCCAGCCTTCAGTGAAGACTTTTATAGATAATTATTCTTCTGATTCAAGATCCAATTCAAAAACTGTTTCTGGGCTGGGTGTGGTGACTCATGCCTATAATTCAAGCACTTTGGGAGGTTGAGGCTGGTGGATCACTTGAGGTCAGGAGTTTGAGACCAGCCTGGCCAACGTGGTGAAACCCCATCTCTACAAAAATACAAAAACTATCCGGACGTGGTGGCCCGCGTCTGTAGTCCCAGCTACTCTGGAGCCTGAGGCTGGAGAATTGCTTAAACCCAGGAGGCAGAAGTTTCAATGAGCCGAGATCACTCCACTGCACACCAGCCTGGGCAATAGAGGGAGACTGTGTCTAAACCAACAAACCAAAACAAAAACCGTCTCTGGCCAAAGTAGAGTAACAGGGACTGGATTTACCCTCCTGCCTAAAACAACTGAAGAAACCAGATAAAATATATGAAACAATGGTTTCAAGTCACTGGATATCAGGCAATGAGCACAGTGACCCATGAAACATGAAATAAGTAAACTCTACATTTGCCACAGCTTACTGCCTTAAAGGAGTTTCTAGGCTGTGGCACAAGGAGGGGGATCCCAGGTTGAGTATCGTAGACCTTGAATTGAGGAGACACAGCTGAGAGTCCAGAGAGACCAAGGCAGCTAGAGTTTGCAGGACAAATTACCAAGGAAGAGAGCTGCACAGAGACACAACTCTGGTGATCTTCAGAAGGTCCCCTTGATAACTCAGCAGAGTGCTGTCTGGAACATGCTTATGAGGAAACCACCTGAGGCTGCGGAATCATCCAAAAAGACTGAAAGAGAATAGAGCCCAGTGATGCTGGGAAAAGTGCCTGCTGTCACCAGCCAGGGTGAAAAAATCATGATTCATGAGCACTGGGTAAAGTACTCAGAATGGTCTCACCTCCGCAACAAAGAATAATTAGCCCTAGAATAAACACTACAAATGTTAAAAGCTAGACCCAACACTATCAATTAACTGCACCCCAGAAGAAGCCTCAAGAATATTTAGAGAAATATAAAAACATTTTATGGGGCTAAAAGCATCATAAAATCATAATATCTGCTAATCTCATTCAAAGATTAGCAGACTTGGCAGTAGCAGTGGCTCATGCCTGTAATCCCAGCACTTTGGGAGGCCGAGGCAGGCAGATCACCTGAGGTCAGGAGGTCGAGACCAGCCTGGACAGCATGGTGAAACCCTGTCTCTACTAAAAATACAAAAATTAGCTGGGCATGGTGGTGGGCACCTGTAGTCCCAGCTGGTCTGGAGGCTGAGGCAGGAGAACTGCATGAACCAGGGAGATGGAGGTTGCAGTGAGTTGAGATCACACCATTGCACTCCAGCCTGGGCAACAGAATGAGACTACATCTCAAAAAAAAAAAAAAAAAAAAAAAAAAAGGATTTGCGAAAAAACAGGAAAATAACTCGCTATGAGGAGAAAAATCAACTATGCAAAACTGACCCAGAACTGATACACATGTCAGACTTAGCAGATAAGGACATTAAACAAGTTTCCATAACTGTGTTCTGGATGTTCAGAGACAAGCAGAGACATGGAATATATTTTTTCTTTTGTTTTTGAGACAGAGTCTTGCTCTGTCACCCAGACTGTAGTGCAGCGGCACAATCTCGGCTCACCACAACCTCTGCCTCCTGGGTTCAAGTGGTTCTTCTGCCTCAGCCTCCCAAGTGCCTGGGATTATAGGCCCATGCCACCATGCCCCACTAATTTTTGTATTTTTAGTAGAGGTGGAGTTTCACCTTGTTGGCCAGGCTGGTCTTGAACTCCTGACCTAGTGATCTGCCCGTCTTGGCCTCCCAAAGTGCTGGGATTACAGGCATGAGCAACTGTGCCTGGCCAATGTAACCACTCTTATTCCTGATATTAGTCATTTGTTTGTTCCCTCATTTCCTAATCGCTCTGGCTGGATACTTGTCAATTTTATTTCTCTTCTCAAAGGACCAGCTTTTCAGTTCATTTATTTTCTCTATTTTTTTTTCTATTTCATTGATTTCCACTCTGATGCTTATTATTTCCTTTCTCCTGCTTACTTTTAGCTATTTTTGCTCTTAAATGTTTCTGGTTTCTTAAGGTGGGAAGCTGACATCATTCACTAGAGACTTCTTTTTTGAATGTTTAGTGCTATAAATTTTCTTCCAAGTTCAGTTTAATGGCATCCCACAAATTGTGATGTGTTTTATTTTCATTCAGTTCAAATTGCCTTCTAATTTCCCACCTTTAATTTTTAATTTGACCCATGGGTCAAATTAAGCCTCTTGCTTAATTTTAATATATGTAGAATCTGTAGAATCTGTCCTTTTTTTTTTTTTTTTTTTTCTTTGAGGCAGAGTCTGGCTCTGTCGCCCAGGCTGGAGTGCAATGGCATGATGATGATCTTGGCTCACTGCAACCTCTGTCTCCTGGGTTCAAGCAATTCTCCTGCCTCACCCTCTTGAGTAGCTGGGATTACAGGTGCAAGCCACCACCCCCGGCTACTTTTTGTATTTTTAGTAGAGATGGGTTTCACCATGTTTGCATGCAAAATTATCCTTTGGAGTGGCTATTGCATTTGTAGGCTCTGCGTTACTTTTCACAGTACTCTACTGCTAGTGCTTAACCCAGATGGGCCAGTCACAGGACCTCACCCTCCTAGTCTCACATTGAAGATTTCATTGATGAGTATTTGATTAAGTTGAACCACTGATAGCTTATCCTAAGATTTTCATAACTGGAGGTGTTTATGTTCCAATTACTTGGTGACTGGAATGCATTTTCAGTAAGAGAAAAAAATGTGTGGAAATGTAGGAAAGCAAAGAGAAGTATGATGGTGAACAGGCTCAAGCAGTGTTTGAGCTGCTGATTCTACAGCTCAAAGACCCACACCATACCTCTGCTGTGGCTTCTCTATGAAGACAATAAATACCAATTATCTGGCTGGGCATGTGTGACTCATACCTCTAATCCCAGTGCTTTGGGAGGATTATTTGAAGCCAGGAGCTGGAGACCAACCTGGGCAACATAATGAGACCCCGTCTCAGAAAAAAAATAAAAGAAAATTAGGTGTGTGGGGTGATGTGCATCTGTCATCCCAGCTGTTTGTGAGATTGAGGTGGTAGGTTGTTTGAGTGCACGCATTCAAGGTTACAGTGAGCTGTGATCGTACCACTGCACTCCAGCCTGGGTGACAGAACAGGACCCTGTCTCTAAATACTTAATGCATACATACACATCACTATTTTCTATGTATCATCATCTGTTTTGAGTTCTGCTGCAATCAATTATTCATTGATACTGTGCTAAACATATTTTAATCACTATGACTTATTTTATTTTATTTCATTTTTGAGACAGAGTTTGATCTTGTTGTCCAGGCTGGAGTGCAATGGCACGATCTCAGCTCACTGCAACCTCCGCCTCCCAGGTTCAAGCGATTCTCCTGCCTCAGCCTCCCAAGTAGCTGGGATTACAGGCATGCGCCACCACGCCCAGCTAATTTTGTATTTTTAGTAGAGATGGGGTTTCACCATGTTGGGCAGGCTGGTCTCAAACTCTCGACCTCAGGTGATCCACCTGCCTTGGCCACCCAAAGTGCTGGGATTACAGGTGTGAGCCACTGCAACCAGCCAACTTTTAATATTTTTTAATATATTGTAGAATGTATTAGAATTATTAGAATCTTTTTGACACCCCACCTCTACACGTTCAGGGATGGAATTTTAAGATTTGGATTCAACTTTTGTTCTACTGGATAGAACAAGCTTGCTAGAGCCATTCCATGAAGACCAGGAGACAGATCCAGTGCCTAGGGGCTTGAGCTGCAATTGCCCTTCCCCATTTCCTCTCTCCCACTGTTCACGCCCCACCCCACACTGTCTTCTGAAGAGGGCTCTCTGGGCCATGGTCATGAGTGCCATCTTTCCCTGCCTGGGTCTCCTTCCTCCTCCTTACCAAGTCGCTGTCTTTTTTTTTTTTTTTTTTTTTTTTTTTGAGACAAGTGTCTCGCTCTGTCACTCAGGCAGGAGTGCAGTGGTGCAATCTTGGCTCACTTCTGCCTTTGCCTCTGGGCCTCAAGCGATCCACCCACCTCAGCCTCCTGAGTAGCTGAGACTACAGGCATGTACCATCATGCCTATTTTTTTTTTTTTTTTTTTTTGAGACAGGGTCTCACTCTGTCAGCCAGGCTGGAGTGCACTGATGTGATCTCAGCTCACTGCAAGATTCCCCTCCTAGGTTCAAGTGATTCTCCCAGCTCAGCCTCCCGAGTAGCTACAGGCATGTGCCATCATTATGCCTCGCTAATTTTTGTATTATTTAATAGAGACGGGGTTTTACCATGTTGACAAGTCTGGTCTTGAACTCCTGACCTCAAGTGATCCTCCTGCCTCAGCCTCCCAGAGTACTGGGATTACAGGCATGAGCCACCGTGCCTGGCCAGTTTTTTTTTTTTTTTTTTTTTTTTTAATATTTAGTGGAGACTGGCTCTCACTATGTTGCCCAGGCTGGTCTTGAAGTCCTGGACTCAAGTGATCTTCCTTCCTCAGCCTCCCAAAGCGCTGGGATTACAGGCATGAGCCACTGTACCTAGCCAAGTCTCTGTCTTTCATTCAGCAAACGGAAGTCTCATTTGGACTCCCAGGAGGAGTAAGACTTTCTGTCTACTCTCCCAAAATTGTCTAACCCACCCTATTTGTTGTTGTTGTTATTGTTCCTGTTTTTTGTTTCAGGATTTTAGCAGTCTGAGGCCATGGATTTTAGTTTCTGTCTCTAGTGATAAGTGGAAAAGAAGGATGAGGAATGGGCTTTGCTGGTCCATCCAGAAACAGAAACTAAGAACCCATGACTGTATTCTCTCCCTTGGACACCCATGCTAAAGCATCTTCAGTGTGCTTTGGCAGGGTGGCAGGGTGGCAGGGTGGCAGGGTGGCTGCGGCTGCCATAACAAAACATTGCAGCTTGGGCAGCAAAGATAATGAAAATCTACGGTCTTACTGTGTGGAGGCTGGAAGGTCAAGATCATGGAGCAGGCTGATTTTTCCTGAGGCCTCTCCTTGGTTTGTAGATAGCCATCTTTTCCCCGTGTCTGTCTCATGGTCATCCCAGTGTGTGTGTCTGTGTTCTAATCTCTTCTTTTTATAAAGACACCAGTCATATTGGATTATGCTCCCCTTTTAACTTAATTACATCTTCCAAGATCTTGTCTCAAAATGTGAGATTCTGAGGTACTGGGCATTAGAACTTCAACATGGGAATTTTGAAGGGGACACAGTTCAGCCCATCACAGAAGGAGGGGATCTGTGCACAGAGGTTATCACACTGCTGTGTTTGGGAAACTTTGGCTTGATGATTTGATCCTTGCCAAACCCCTCTTGCTTGCCTGATTCACTGGCTGACTGAATTCTAACCAACCACCTGCCCAGCTCTCACCAACGAAGCCTTAAAATCTAGACTACATACAGACTTCCCCGAGCACCTGCATAATTAAGTGGCTAAATGACTACTGTCGACCCTTTCTCTGGTCTTAGGATCAGAATGACCAGCAGGAGGCCATATGCACCTAACCCAGATGGAATGGAATGGCCTGGGGTGACCAACTGGCTCTCTTTATCAAGCTCAGGCTCCTCAAGTCCCCACTTTGAAGAACAGTGACAGATTCCATATGCAGATAAGCAGAAAACTGACATTTTTGTCTCCAGCAGTTGTTGAGCTGGTGCCTGCTAAGGAGATGCAGGAAGTTAATGAACTTCACTGAATGAGCAAAATTGTGTCACTGCTTGAGTAAGTTCACGTTTCTGAAGAGACAGCTCATAGCACACATCAGATTCTTAACCTGTGCCCCCTTTCCCCAAACAAGTCACTTTCCAAAGGAGATTCAAATTCTGACCTATCCACAAACCTCACTTCCATGATTTTGAAAGTAAGAGGATAGATCTGCTCTCAGAGCTCCATCTGGAGTCCTGTGCTCTACACACCCTTGGGTGTCATCAGGGCCATGACTGTGTGGTGGCTTCCAGAGAGAAGTCCAAGGGAATTGCCTGCTTGCCTGGGGACTGCCTCATCACAGAGTGACAGACCCTTCTCTTCCAGCACAGAGGGGCACTGGACTAAGGTATAAGTCCCAGGGTTCTGAAGGGAGCAAATCACAGAAAGATAACTTGTATTTGGCAAGTTCCAATGCCACACCCACTCCAGAACTTCCCTGGGAACTTGGAAGTGCTAAGTGAGCCCAGCTGGAAAAGACAGAATGATGGGTAAAGTATATTTAAAAAGCTAGAGTTTAATGCTTGACACTGTTCCCTTAAGTTCTTCTGGTTGTTTTTTTCCCTTTGCTTATCATCTCTGGAGCTTCCTCTTGGTGCAGCTCCCTCCCCTGCAGACTCAGTCCTGCAAATGCCAGCTCCATTTCCTTTATTTTTATTGTTATTTTATACTTTGAGACAGAGTCTTGCTCTGTAGCCCAGAGTGGAGTGTAATGGCACAATCTCGGCTTACTGCAACCTCTGCCTCCCAGGTTCAAGTAATTATTCTATTCAGCCTCCTGAGTAGCTGGGATTACAGGCACATGCTGCTACCGCCTGGTTAAGTTTTATATTTTTAGTAGAGATAGATAGGGTTTCTCCATGTTGGCCAGGCTGGTCTTGAGTGCCTGACCTCAAGCCATCCACACCTATCCCAAAATGTTGGGATTACAGGCGTGAGCCATCGCACCTGGCCCCAGCTTCATTTTCTTTAACCAGGAAGAGCGCTGGGCTCTGCCTGGGGTTCTCCTCCCTATGCCACTGCTTAGAATGTCTCAGGCTGTAAGCTGGGGCAGTCGGGGACTCACCTCACTTGATCCCTGTCTCTGTCCTTCGACTGCCTGATGTGGTCTGGTGCGCCACCATTTCCTATATTTTGTCTGCTGTTAGTTCTTTCAGATGGGAGGATAAATTTGGTTCCTGTTACTCCATCTTGGCTAAAAGCATAGGTTCCATAGCTATTTATATATTCCAGAAAATAAGAGAAGCAAAGGCATGATCATTGTATGTTACTATATCATACCACTGTCCACACTGAACCTGTTGCTCCCACCACTGACATGTTCAGGAGTTACTCTTTGTGGCTGTTCTGAGGCTGCCATAGTCCCCTAGTCTTTTCTGCCCCTCTTCTGAGGCTGCAAGTCCTCTGGGGCTCTACCACTGTGTTTGTGGGAGCAAGGCAGATTGCAGCAGCCAGCAAGCCCCTTTTGCTCAGGGGGAATAGGTATGAAGGAGATCCTGGTAAGAGGGGCTGCTTCTCCTGGAAGTAAAGGGCCTCTCCTGGAATGAGGCTTGCAGTTCTTTTATTCAAGGGAGTTGTGAACCTCCATAATTGCATGATTGCATAAGCCAATTCCTTATACTAAATCTCTCCTCTCTCTCTCTCTCTATATATATATATATACACACACACAATATATATACATAAATATATACACACATGTATATGTGCAAATGTACAAACACACACACATAATATATACATAAATATATACACACACGTATATACACACACATATATGTGCAAATGTACAAACAAACACACACACACACACACACACACACACACACACACACACACTTAGTTTCTCTGGAGAACCCTGATATAATACTTAAAGCACGTTTAATGAGGAATTACAATATTCCAGGTAGGTCTTGGGCTAGGAGCTCCTGCATTTTATTTTCAGAACCCTGGGTGGTAGAGTAGATTGACCCAGTTTGAAGATGGCAAGAGTGAAAACCAGGGAGGAGAAGTTCCCATGCCATAGAGAAAGAGCCGTGTTAGGTTGTCCCCTCTCCTGCTGTCCTGCATGTGAGTGTATGTATCAGGTTTGTGTTGTCTATCTTTTAAAATTATTAATTTACACTGTCACAAGTAATAGTAAAATGCATTACCTTTTCATGTAAGTATAAAAGCTCTTTTGACCAGCGTTCCCAGTGTTGCCTCTTCCACAAAGGTAATGACTGCTGTCAGTTTCGTGAAGCTCTTTTGAACCTTTCACTTGTATTTTATACATTATACATGAGTCTATAGAAAACATATATTCTCCATATTTTATAAGAATTTAAATTGTCATACTTTAAGGGAATTCTAAATCATGTTTATAAATAAAGTCTCCTGTTATGCTCAAAAGTCGAAATAGTTCAATTCCCTCAAAATTTTTGAAAGAGTCATAGGAATTACAGAATTTCAGTGTCAGCAGTGCCTTGTGACCCATGTTTATGTGAAAGCTATGTGGTGGTGCCCTTAACTTCGTTTATGTCAAGGGCCTACAAATAAAGCATAGAATTGTCTTATGTGGTTTGGAATCTTTTTTGGGTGAGTTAATGAAGCATTGTTTTTAACATTTAATATCATTCTAATTTTTTTTTTTTTTTTTGAGACGAAGTTTCGCTTTTGTTGCCTAGGCTGGAGTACAATGGTGCGATCTTGGCTCACCACAACCTCTGTCTCCCGGGTTCAAGTGATTCTCCTGCCTCAGCCTCCAGAGTAGCTGGGATTATAGGCATGCACCACCACGCCTGGCTAATTTTGTATTTTTAGTAGAGATGGGGTTTCTCCATGTTGATCAGGCTGGTCTCAAACTCCCGACCTCAGGTGATCTGCCTGCCTCAGCCTCCCAAAGTGCTGGGATTACAGGTGTGAGCCACCATGCCCAGCCTAATTTTTATTTTTTTGAAGCAGAGTTTTGCTGTGTCGCCCAGGTTAGAGTGCAGTGGTGCGATCTCTGCTCACTGCAGCCTCTGCCTCCCAGGTTCAAGCAATTCTCCCACCTCAGCTTCCTAAGTAGCTGGGATTAGAGGCACCTGCCACCACACCTGGTTAATTTTTGTATTTTTTAGTAGAGATGGGGTTTCACCGTGTTGTCCAGGCTTCTCTTGAACACCTGACCCCAAGTGGTCTGCCCACCTCAGCCTCCCACAGTGCTGAGATTACAGGTGTGAGCCACCACACCTGGCCTAATTTTTAACTTTTATAATGATGACTGTATGAAGGATAACAGATTAAGGAATTTCCTCCTTCCTGTTTGCAGTATGCGCTTATTAATCTCACCCCAGCAATAGCCCTTTACTTTATCCATTAGTTCTAGTCTCCAGCTTCTTCTTTTAAAGAAGTATTTGGGCTGGGCACGGTGGCTTATGCCTGTAATCCCAGCACTTTGGGAGGCCAAGGTGCACAGATCACGAGGTCAGGAGATTGAGGCCATGCTGGCCAAATGGTGAAACCTCATCTCTACTAAAAATACAAAAATTAGCTGAGTGTGGCAGTGTGTGCCTGTAATCCCTGCTACTCCGGAGGCTGAGGCAGGAGAATCACTTGAACCTGGGAGATGATGTTGTGGGACAATCAGAGATGGGAAAGACTGAATAGAGTTCAAGTAAGCCTTTATTAAGGTGATCACCTGGCTTAGTAGGACTAGCATCAACAAAAGTCTGAGCCCTAGACAAAGAAAGCAGCCACCTTTTAAGGAATCAGTGGCCAGGAGCTACATGATATAGGAAGTATACTTACAGAAGTGAGAACAAAGGCAGTTGATCAGTGTTTTACATTTATCTATACTACATGTTCCACATCCTTGGGAAACTATGTTTCTGTAACATATGCTTATCAACCTTGTAACTTTGTAGCTGTGTTAGGGAGATGAAGCGGGAACTCACAGGAACTCACTGAGCCTCAAGGAATGTGAAACTGGTGAGTACAGACAAGGCTCACTGAGCACAGAAGGAAAAACAAGCAGTTAGTATTCTTCTCTAACTTAGACTATGGGGCAGGGAGGGGGGCTACACTACACTTAGCTTTTGAAGGAAAAAGTAAAAATTTCTTGATCTTTGATTATACTTGTAAAATTCATGAATTCCTTCTTCATCCCCTATCGGGGGAAACCAGCCCCCGATAATTCAACATGGGTTCTTTTCTATTTTCCCTAAGTGTCGGCCAGTCTGAGAAATAAAGGGAAAGAGTACAAAAGAGAGAAATTTTAAAGCTGAGTGTCCAAGGGAGACATCATATGTCACCAGGTTCCATGATGCCCCTCAAGCCGCAAAACCAGCAAGTTTTTATTAGTGATTTTCAAATCCCTGGGTGGGAGGGAGTGTACGAATAGGGTGTGGGTCACAGAAATCAAATGCTTCACAAGGCAATAAAATATCACAAGGCAAATGGGTGCAGAGCAAGATCACAGGACTGGGGCAAAATTAAAATTGCCAATGAATTTCAGGCATGCATTGTCATTGATAACATCTTATCAGGAGACAGAGTTTGAGAACAGACAACCGGTCTGACTAAAATTTACTAGGCAGGAATTTCCTCATCCTAATAGGCCTGGGAGTGCTACAGGAGACCGGGGCTTATTTCATCCTTTATCTGCAACCGTATAAGATACACATTCTCAGAGTGGCCATTTGAGAGACCTCCCCCTAGGAATGCATTCTCTTTCTCAGGGCTGTTCCTTGCTGAGAAAAAGAATTCAGCAATATTTCTCCTGTTTGCTTTTGTAAGAAGAGAAATATGGCTCTGTTCCACCCGGCTCTCAGGTAGTCAGACCTGATGGTTATCTCCCTTGTTCCCTGAACATCGCTGTTATCCTGTTCTTTTTTTAAGGTACCCAGATTTCATATTGTTTAAACACACATACTTTATGAACAATTTGTGCAGTTAACACAATCATTACAGGGTCCTGAGGCGATATACATCCTCAGCTTACAAAGATGACAGAATTAAGAGATTAAAGTAAAGACAGGCATAGGAAATCACAAGAGTATTGATTGGGGAAGTGACAAATATCCATGAAATCTTCACAATTCATGTTCAGAGATTGCTTTAAAGATGGGTGTAGGAAATTATAAAAGTATTAATTTGGGGAACTAATAAATGTCCATGAAATCTTCATAATTTATGTTCTTCTGCCACGGCTTCAGCCAGTCCCTCCATTCGGGGTCCCTGACTTCCTGCAACAATTCCCCACCTTTGGTGCTCACCATAAATGTAGATTAATAAAAATCACCACAATCATTTATCTCTTCCTCTGTAGGCTCATATTCTTCTGGGGGGAATGGTTGGTATTTTTGTAATGCCATTATTTTGGTGGTAGTTGTTTGGTCCACTATTGCTTCAATAGTAGACTGCATGCTTCTGATGAGGAGAGGTAAAAGACAAGGCAGTATTAGACATCATCCTACTATAGTTATAAAACCAATTATCAAGGTTTTAGAGCCTCCAAACCATGAGAACCATCCTCTAAAAAGTGAGTTTGGGCTCTACCCGGACCAAATCTGGACTGGGACATGGACTAACTTCCACATTCTAACAGTAATTTCCATAACAGCTCTTCCATTATCATTGATTTGTAAGCAACAGTTGGTCAAATTAAACCTGCCACAAACTCCTCCTTCTGAGGCTAGGAGGTAGTCTAATGCTAGCCTATTTTGGTATATAACATCTCTCATTTGAGTGGTCTGTATGGCTAAGAGACCCAAGGCTCAGGCTGTTTCATTGACTATGATTTCTTGTACTGCTTGCAATCTTATAATTTGGTTTAACACGTAAATAGGGGTGTGGTAGCCCCATGATCCATCTTGGGCCCATGTAGCTGGCCCATAGTATTCGATAATTCTTTCAGGAGGCCATTCTTTATCTTCTAGCTACCTATCTCAATGTCTTTCTTTATATTCGTGCTTATCTTTTCCACAGTACTTATCTGAGTAAAGACATTACTTTTGGCCTTTTTTCTTTCTTCATTGCAGACTGGGTAACTAAAATCTTCCCCTTGTTTCAGTGGGAGCAAGAAGAAGGATAGCCTTATTGTCCCTAATACACAGGCTCCAGTACACTTCTTGGGCAATAGTTAATAGGCTTTTGTCCCACAGATCCAATATAGTCCTGCTGGTGCTTTCCAAACATTTGGAGTGTCTAGTTGATACCACAACTGATTTAGCACTGGAAACTGAGAGAGGGTTAAAATATGGTACAGAGAAATTGTCTATAAAGCTTCTCCACTGTCTTGTTCTTAGACTCTTCAAAATGTTGCTGACCTAAACAAGTCATATCTCCTACTTGAATTTGAAAGTCTTTTCCCCATTGTGCTATGCAGTATCTTCCAATGATAGGGGTTTTTAATAGCCAGACACCTGGGCTTGAATTGAACCTTGTAACAGATTCTGGTATGGTAAAGTTATCTTGTGGCATTAGTTCTCTAGCCTCCTGGGGCTATTGGTCACCTATACTGATACCTCCACATTCATAACATGAGGTGACTCCAAGATTAGTAACAATACTTTCAGCTAGCTGAGTGAATAGGTTCTTGGCTGACATCGGTGGAATCTGAACTTTTGGCTCCTTGGGGTTAAAATGTTTATTGAAGGATTTGAAAAATCTGAACTGTGACATTGGACTGACTTGAGCTTTAGCTCGCTGTGTCTTTTTAATAATGATTAACGGAACACCTAGATTTGCTCCTTCTCGAGCAAAGCTTAGCTCTCCTTAGTATTCTTTAGTCCAAAAAGGCATGTTTGGATTTAATATGGTCATATTAATATTAACCCATATAATAGGGTTGCATATTTTAGTCACACAACCAATCTTTGCTTCTTGGTTGGTTAGCAGAGCTACTCTCCCTGCATAAAGGCATTGGCTGAACTCATATGTAGTCCATTGAATGTTACAATCAGGACATTCTTCTTCTAGTTTTCCTGTTATGGTCTTAGCAGCCTTGCTGCTGACTCTTTCTTTTCCTATGTTCTTGCAGACTATGCCTAGATTGTTTGGGTTGCTGAGGTGTGCAGCCTGACAGGCATCAAAATATATAGAAACAGATCGTTTATGTAAATAAGGGAATACCTCTGTTTTGCTTATGAGTTACCCAGTTCTAATGTCTTTAGGATTGGCATATGAGGGTAATAAAAGTTTCCCTATTTGAATTTCAAACTAGAAGTCATAGGGTAGGAGGCCTGGATTATAACACACTTGAGGTTACCTATTTCCTGGGTTACAGATGGAGAAGCTGGTTTGATTATAAACACATGTCCCCAGGGGAGTTCCTGTACACTCATAATAAGTTTGATATAACAGGGTTTTAGTTGTAGCTTTACTAGACCAACCTTCTAACATACAATGATGACAGTTATCTTGGTTTCCTCCCGTGCCTGTTAACATTATTGTCATTAGTGCAATTAAGTTTATACTATGCACGGGCATCCTCCCTGGCAACAAGTTTGATAGCAATTGCAAAGATAGCATGACAGCAAGACAATCAGTATAAGCAATAGTATAACTACACTTGCAAATTCAATCTACATTTACTTATCTAGTGCTGGCTTCCTCAGGTTTTGGCCGTGCATAGACTAGTCAGCTTCCGGTTGTGTGACTAGAGCAGGGCTTGACTTTTCCTTAAGCTTCAGCCATGCATAGACTAGTCACCTTCCAGTTGTATGACAAGAGCAGGGTTTGACATTTCCTTAAGCTTCAACTGTACGTCGACCGACCAGCCTCCAGTGTGGTAGGAGCAGGGCAGTTGTCTTTTCCTGCTGTGCCTTGGTTCCTCTGCAAGATCAGTTGAGTTGGATGATCTGGATCTTGCTGCCTCATCCACTGGTCTTGAACTAAGGCTGCAGGTTTCAGTCAGCTGTGACGGATCCAAGGTGTAATACCTGCAACTTTAACAGCAGTACGGATAGACATGGTCACAATATGGGGGCCATCCCATAAGTGCCTGAGGGTTGTAGGATTCCAGCGTTTAACCCATACAGGGTCCCCAGGTTGAAAGGGATATATTGCATCTGTAAGGCTAGCAGGTTTTCTTTTTTTTTTTTTTTTTTTTGAGACGGAGTCTCGCTCTGCCGCCCAGGCTGGAGTGCAGTGGCCAGATCTCAGCTCACTGCAAGCTCCGCCTCCCGGGTTCACGCCATTCTCCTGCCTCAGCCTCCCCAGTAGCTGGGACTACAGGCGCCCGCCACCTCGCCCGGCTAGTTTTTTGTATTTTTTAGTAGAGACGGGGTTTCACCATGTCAGCCAGGATGGTCTCGATCTCCTGACCTCGTGATCCGCCCGCCTCGGCCCCCCAAAGTGCTGGGATTACAGGCTTGAGCCACCGCGCCCGGCCAGGTTTTCTTTCTCTTACCCACCCTTGTACTTCTTGCATTACCTCATTACCTAATGCCTGCATTTGTCTTCTTAGGGTCAGTTCTCCAATTTGCTTTAAATTTCCTTTTACTTGAGATACAAGTAGGATGGTGGGCTGTACACTATCTCAGAGGGTGAATACCCAGGTACTTTTGTAGTGGTACACCTGACTCAGAGAAGGACCATGGGCAATACCTGGTCCCACCTTAAATGAGCCTCTTGGCAAAACTTCTTCAACAGTTGTTTCAGTGTCTGGTTCATCCTTTTAAACTTTCCAGATCTTTGTAGGTGATAGGCTGTATGCATTTAATTTTTAACATCTGAGTTAGTTGCTGTACTACTTCTGCCACAAAAGCTGGTCCATTGTCTGAACCTAAGTTTAGAGGAAGTCCAAATCTAGGAATAATGTCTTTTAATAATATCCTGGTTACTTCTCATGTCTTTTCTGTCCTGATGGTGAATGCCTCGACTCACCCTGAAAAGTGCAGACAAACACCGATATGTACCGATAGTCTCCAGCCTGAGGCAGTTCAGTAAAGTCTACAAGTAGGTTTTCACTTGGCACCGCTCCTGTTTCCTGAATTCCTGGAGGCCAAGTAGGCCCTTGCCATGAGTTATTCTGGGTGCAAGTAACACGCTGCTCACAGACGGCTTGAGTGATGGCAGTTAGGCATGGCACATAGAAATACTGCCCTATGAGAATCTCTAAAGCTGTGTTCCCCGTGTGTGTTCCTTGGTGAAACTGCTCTATAAGTCAGGAAGCAGTGGCTTCTGGAATGGCAAGCCTCCCGTCTGAAAACTTCCACCAGCCTCCTTTCTGATATCTCCTGTTTTCCTGCACAAACCCCACCTTCTTGTTGGATGAGTAGTTAGGAGTGCCTGCAAGGGGAAGCTGTAATAACGCCATGGCATAAGTCTCTTCTGTCTTTGTTTTTTCTGTCATTGAAGGCTATTTTGCTTCATTGTCTGCTTTTCTGTTTCCTGTAGCTTTAACACTTCCTCCTGTTTGATGTCCTTTACAGTGGATGACTGCTACTTCCTTTGGAGCCCATACAGCCTCTAGGAGCTGCTCTATTTCCTTTTTGTTCTTTATTTCTTTTCCTTCAGTAGTTAACAGTCCTCTTTCATTGTAAATGGTTCTATGAGCATGCAAGGTGGCAAAAGCATATCTTGAGTCAGTATAGATATTCACTGACTTTCCCTTCACTAGAAATAGTGCTCTTGTGAGAGCTATTAGTTCTGCCTTCTGTGCTGAGGTTCCTACCCATAGCGGGCGGGCTTCGGCCACTGAGCTTAATGTGATGACAGCATATCCGGCCTTTCTGATACCCTCAGATATGAAGCCGCTTCCATCAGTAAAATAGTCAACATCTGGGTTTTTTAAGGGTTGATCCTTTAAGTCTTTCTGGCTTGAAAAGACCTCAATCACTGTTTCTACATAGCAGTGGTACCCTGGGGCACACAACAGGGGCCTTCCATGTTCTGCACATTCTACTGGTAACAGTGTGGCCAGATTTAGGGTATTCACAGTCTCTAAGGTGATGTATGGATTCTCACATAGGAGTCCTTGGTATCTTAGCATCCTAGGGTTAGAGAGTCAACGATGTCCTCTCTGTTCCATCAAGTTGACAACTGTGTGGGTACCCAAATTATCAGCTTCTGCCCAAACGTGAGCTTGTTAGCATCTTCAGCTAACAAGGCAGTGGCAACCAGCACCTTGAAACAGGGTGGCCATCCCATAGCCACTAAGTCTAGTTGCTTGGACAAGTATGCTACAGGCTGATACTATGACCCTAGCATTGGCACTTAGACTCCTGTAGCCATTCCTTTTCTTTCATGAACATACAGGTAAAAGGGCTTTGTCATGCCTGGCAGTCCTAGTGCTGGATTAAAGTTTTCTTGATTTCCTTGAAAGCCATGTCTTGTTCTTTTCCCCAAAGGAGGGGCTCCTTTTCCCCTTCTTTGGTTGCCTCATATAAAGGCTTTGCTAGCAGTGAGTAGTCATGAATCCATATGAGGCAAAAACCAACTGCCCCTAGGAATTCCCACATTTGCTGCCTTGTGTCTGGTCAAGGAATGCTACAGACAGCCTCTTTTCACTCCTGCCCAAGCTCATGCTGCCCTTGGGAGATGTAAAAGCCAAGATACCGATCTCCTTGGCCACAGATCTGTGCCTTTTCCTTAGACACTTTATAGCCAGTTTCCCACAGCACTTGAAGGAGACTTTCTGTTCCTTGGATACATTATTTTCTTGTTGGTGTGGCTAACAGCAGATCCTCTATGTATTGCAGTAAGACACAGCATTTGCTTGGTGGTGTGAAAGCCTTTAAGTCTGAGGCTAGTGCTTCTCCAAAGATAGTTGGGGAGTTTTTAAATCCTTGGGGAAGTCTCATCCAGGTATACTGAGATGGGCCCCACTCAAAGGCAAAAATGTCTCGACTTACGGGGGCTAACTGGATGCAGAAGAACGCATCTTTAATGTCCAAGCATATGAACCAAGCAGCACTAGCAGGTATTCCAAGCATAGTGTATGGGTTAGGCACAATAGCATGCAGTGTAGCGGCTACCTTGGTGACTGTCCTTAAATCTTGTACAGGCTGGTAGTTGCCAGAAGATTTTAACACTGGCAATAGGGGAGTATTCCACGAGGAGACACATCCAAATTCAAGGAACCATTTTAAGTGTTTTGCAAGTCCTTGGCTAGCCTCTATGGGAATGGGATACTGATGGATCTGCACTGGGTAGGTTCCTTGTAGTACCTCTACTATGACAGGTGCTTGATTTACTGCTAACCCTTGGGGGATAGTCCTCCGCCCAGATTCCTGGTAACTTAAGGAGTAAGTCCTTGAACAGTTTTTCTTTCTCAGCTGTGCTGTACTCCTTTCCACACTCCTGACAACTACTTTCATAAAATATCTGCTCTTCTGCCTTGAGTATTGTAAGAGTTAGTACTATCGCCTTCTTTTGCCGTAGGCTCAAGGTCATATATCTGCTTGCTGTGAAGGAGATTTGAGCCTGCAGCTTTTGCAACAAGTCTCTCCTCACAAGGGCACTGGGCAGTTTGGCAAGTATGAGAACTTGTGTTGGACTTCTCAGTTTACAATTATACATCTCTTTGATTTGAAAAAAGGTGTTTTTTTTTTTGTGATACCTGTGGCCCCAATAATATTAGCATAGTGTTTTGACAATAGCCCAATTGTTTGAATCACAACTGAGTGTTCAGCACCTGTGTCTACCATAAAGTCTATTTTTCCGCCCCCTACTACCATCCCTACTACCATTAGACCATGGACTCCTCAGGGCCTAATGAGATGAAGCCCGGTCAGTTTCAGTCTTCAAGGTAGTCACTGGCTCTGCCAGCCCAATTAGATCCACATCGGATACTACTATGCCTTGCTCAGTGGTGCAAGCAGACCTTGTCCAGACATTCTGTCCCTGGTTGTTGCCTTTGTCCTTTCCTTTCTCTGGATATTCATCTTTCCAATGCCCTCTTTGCATGCATCTAGCACATTGATTTCTCTCTAGTCTAGGCCAACCTTCCTGACCTGTCCTGGTCTCCTGACCTGGCCTAGCCCTAGCTTGTCTTTTACCATGACCACATCCACGACATTGTCCATGTCCTCTTGCAAATCCAGCCTCTTTCAACCAGGGCTGTGGCCAAGAACTCTGCCTTTTCCTTTGCTCTATGCTTGGCTTCCCACTTTGCTTCTTCATCTCGATTTACAAACACTTTGGTTGCCACCTGGATAAGCTAGGAAATGTTCATACCTTCAAACCCCTCCAGCTTTTGCAACTTTCGCTTAATGTCATTTTGTGCCTGACTCACGAATTCTGCATTAACCATGCACGGATTCCCTGCCGCTTCTGGGTCAAAAGGTGTGTAGAGCCAGTAAGCCTCACAAAACTTCTCATAGAATGCACTGGGACTTTCATCTGGTTTCTGATGGACCTTTGAAACCTTTCCAATGTTTGTTGCCTTTTTCCCTCCAGCCTTTATTCCCTGTATCAGAGCCTCTTGGTATCTCAGCAAGTTTGGCAGCCCTTGTGCCTCATTTGGGTCCTAGCCTGGGTCAGTTTCTATTGGCAAAGCCTGCTGAACATACTGTCTGACATCTCCTCTGCCTACTGGAGCATTGCTTTCTAGCCACTGATGAGCTGCTTGTATTACTCCGTGGAGTTCTTCTGTATTGAACAGTGACAGAAGGAGCTGCTTGCAGTCAGCCCAGGTTGGGTTGTGAGTTAAGAAGATGGACTGCATCAGGTCAATAAGAGCCTGGGGTTTTTCTGTATAGGAGGGGGTATGCTGTTTCCAGTTGAAAATATCTATAGTAGAGAAGGGCTGATAAACATAAAGCCGTTCTCCTCCTTGAACCTCATTTTGTGCATCTAAATAGATCTGTCCCCTAGTTTCTTTGAGGGGTATCTGCATAGCTCATGCGTGTCCTGACCGGAGATGGCCAATCTCATCCTGGAGTTCCTCCTTTGATTTATCAGGCAGTGGCCCTGGCTCTTCCCTATGTGGTGAACTTTGCGGGGTACTCTCCTCCAAGTCTGACCCTCCGGAGGGAGTTGCCGCTCTTTCTCCTGGGCCTACACCTTGCAGGTCTTTTCTGTGGTTCCTTGTTTTGTACTAGCCACTAGAGTCTTACAATAATTTTCAAAACAGGCCTGTAGGCATTTCGGACAGGTCTGAATCATGCTCAGCTAGGAGTCTATGTATGGGAACTGATCAGGGTGCCCAGGCTGTTCTCTGACCCCAGTGAGAACACTCGGCCCATTATTTTCCTATCTATGGTTCCCTCAGCCAGCCACTCTATGTTAAAGGAGGGGCAGTCAATTTCACAAAGTGTTCTTAGCCTCTGCAGTGTTAACTTCATTCCATAATTACCATCAAAGCTTTTCTTAAAGTTCTTCAATATACATTCTAATGAAGTTGGCTTTGACATTTTTCCTCCTATTTCCTCCCTCATGGCACACTTTCACTCTCACTTTCACTCTCAGATTCACCAGATGGGGTCCTATTATGGGAGATTTGGATGCTGCTTGGCCAGGTCACAGCCAACTACTGCTGTAAAGCTATGAAGTGAATCTTGTTGGTCTTATGCAGTTACCTAGGTCTGGCTCATCCCACACTCACCTCAGAGGATACAGTCTGCACTCAGAAATATGCACCTCTCCACATCACTCCCCACGTTGGCTTCTCCTGAGACCGTCTCTTTCACACACTTTCACATACCTCACCTGCCCCAGGACTCCTCATCGGATGAAATGAGCCTCTCTCATGTCCTGGGTGAGCCTAGTTAGGCTTCCACATTCACACACATGCACACAGCACTCCTGCCCCAGGACTCCTCATCAGATGAAACGAGCCTTTCTCATGTCTCGGGTAGGTTCACATGCACCCACACACTCCCAGTTTCTGTCTCCAGATCCAGTAAACCACTTTCACTTGTTAGTGGGGACACGAGGTTCATCCAAATTTGCAGGCCACTCCTGCCACCCCAAGCCACTCTGGGTTGGATAACTGGTCTTTCCCGGGAAGGGGATCAAGCTCCCCTTCTGTCCTTACGGAATGGGCTTTTCCAGCACCCAACCTTACCATGGTTCAGTATTCTGCCTGCGCGCTGCTCTGTGACTGTCCTGCAACTCCTGAGTCAGTTCCATTTGAGCTGTCAGGGCGAGGCTCCAATACACAGGAGAGCTGTTCTCCTTCTGGGCTAAGTCTTCCTCAGTAGCACCAAGGGTCCAAAATCTCCCACATCCTGTGGCTTTAGCCCACAGGCAAAGGAGACAGAAATGTGCCATCTCCAATCCCAGACAGGCCTCCAGAAAATGTTACAGGACAATCAGAGATGGGAGAGACCGAATAGAATTCAGGAAAGCCTTTATTGAGGTGATCACCTGGCTCAGTAGGACTAGCATCCAGGAAAGTCTAAGCCCTGGAAAAAGAATGCAGCCACCTTTTAAGCAGTCAGTGGCCGGGAGCTATGTGATGCGGGAAGTATACTTACAGAAGGGAGAACAAAGGCAGTTGATCAGTGTTTTACATTTATCTATACTACATGTTCCACATCCTTGGGAAACTACGTTTCTGTAACATATGCTTACCAACCTTGTAACTTTGCAGCTGCCCTAGAGAGGTGAAACAGGAACTCACTGAGCCTCAAGGGAAAAAGTAAAAATTTCTTGGTGGTCTTTGATTATACTTGTAAATTTCATGAATTCCTTCTTCAGTGGAGGTTGCAGTGAGTCGAGATCATGCCACTGCTCTCCAGCCTGGTGACAGAGCTAGACTCTGTCAAAAAAAAAAAAAAAAAAAAAAAAAAAGATTTGTAAAATTGGGATACAATTTACATACAAAATTTACTCCCTTAAAAGTGTGTAATTCAATAATAATTATAGCCACAAAGTTGCACAACCATCACCACTATCTACTTCCAGAACATTTTGATCACCCTCTAGCTTCTTTTAGCTCTCCCAGAACTCTCCACATTGATCCCACTGTGGCTGCCAGCACCAGCTGGACAGTAAGGACTCTCAGAGGTGAACACAACGTGCCTCAACATGCCTTTCTGAAAGTTCAGTTAGCAACTGGACAGTGCCCTTCTGGAGGTCTGAATGCCAGTTCTGCAAAGTTCTTCTCTGAATACCTGAGGTACCAGCATGATCCTGGCACTGCCCCTGCTTCCGCTGTCTGTCTAATTCTAGATCTCTGGGGCTGCTCTTGTGAGTTTCTAGGTTCTGAGGACCTTAATCTTTTCCGTTGTTTCCCAGCCCTAGACAGGTAGCTGCTACCTGATGTTGTCATACTGTGTTAGTTCAGTGTTCATTTTTACCATTAAAATACCTGCTTTAACTAATCTTCATCAAATTCTCTCAGTTGTAATACTTGAATCATCTCTCTTTTACCATTTGAACCCTGATAGATGTAAATATACTTGCACATACATCAATACAAATTTATTTTAGTATTATAAAGTCATATAAGTGGAATTACAATATTATAAGTCCTTTAAAGTGTAATTAAAATGCCAAGAATGTACATTGTGTAAAGGGTCCCTTGTTCAATAAATTGTGCTGGGAAAACTGGATATCCATATGCAGAAGAACAAAATTTGATCCCTACCTGTCACCATATACAAAAATCAACTCAAAATGGATTAAAGACTTAAACATAAGACCAAAACTGTAAAAATATTAGAAGAAAACCTAGAGAAAACTCTTCATGGCATTGGTCTAGGCAAAAATTTTATGACTAAGACTTAAAAAGCACAGACAGGGCCAGGCATGGTGACTCACCCCCAGCACTTTGGGAGGCCAAGGTGGGTGGATCACAAGGACAGGAGATTGAGGCCAACATGGTGAAACCCCATCTCTACTCAAAATACACACACACACACACACACACACACACACACACACACAAATTAGCTGGGCGTGGTGGTGCACAACTGTAGTCCCAGCTACTCGGGAGGCTGAGGCAGGAGAATTGCTTGAACATGGGAGGTGGAGATTGCAGTGAGCCAAGTTCATGCCAATGTACTGCAGCCAGGCAACACAGCAATATTCCATCAAAAAAAAGAGAAAGCACAGACAGGCCAGGCACAGTGGCGTACACCTGTAATCCTAGCACTTTGGGAGGGTGAGGTGGGTAGATTCTTGAGCACAGGAGTTTGAGACCAGCCTGGGCAATGTGGTGAAACCTCATTTCTACTAAAAATACAAAATTTAGCCAGGCATGGTGGTGGGTGCCTATAATCCCAGCTGCTCAGGAGGCTGAGGCAGGAGGATCACTTGAGCCCAGGAGGTAGAGGCTGCAGTGAGCTATAATCACACCACTGCACTCCAGCCTGTGCAACAGGGTGAGACCCTGTCTCTAAATAAATAAATAAATAAATGCACAGACAACCACCACAAAAAGAGAGAAGTGGGACTGTATTAAACTAGAAAGCTGCACAGCAAAGGAAACAATTATGAGAGTGAAGAAACAACCTGCAGAATGGTAGAGAATACTTGCAAACTATCCAAAAGGGACTAATATCCTGAATATACAAATAACTCAAACAATTCGACAGCAAAAACAAAAACAAAAACAAGTAATCTGATTAAAATGTGGGCAAAGGATCTGAATAGATATTTCTTAAAAGAAGACATACAAATGGCTAACAAATGTATGAAAAATGTTCAACATCGCTAATCATCAGAAAAATGCCAATCAAAATCACAATGCAGTATCATTCACACTAGTTAGAATGTCTACTATAAAAAACACAAAAAATAAGTGCTGGTAAGGATGCATAGAAAAGGGAACTCTTAGACACTGTTGGTGGGAATGTAAATTGGTGCAACCAGTATAGAAAACAGTGTGGCAGTTTCTCAAAAAATAAAATAGAACTGCCACACAATCCAACAATCACACTGCTGGGCACATATCCAGAGGAAAGGAAATCCATATTTCAAAGGGATACCTGCACTCTTGTGTTTATAGCAACACTATTCACAATAGCCAAGATATAATATCAACCTAAACATCCACAAACAGATGAATGGAAAAAGCAAATCTGGTATATAAACACACTGGAATATTATTCTGCTATAAAAATGAAATCCTCTCATTTGCAACAACATGGATGCATTAAGTGAAATAAGTCGGACACAGAAAGATAATTACTGCACATTTTCACTTATATTTGGGAGCTAAAAAAATTGGGGCTCATAGAGGAAGTGAGTAGAATTACGGGCATTAGAGGGTGTTGGGGTAATGGGGAGGGGAGGGTGGGGAAAGGTTGGTATATGAATACAAAATTACAGCTAGAGAGAAGAAATGAGCTCTGGTGTTCCACAGCCCTGTCAGATAAATATGATTGACTGTAATTTATTGTGTATTTTCAAAAAGCTGGAAGAGAGGATTTTGAATGTTTACAACACACACACACACACACACACACACACGTCTGAGGTGAGGAATATGCTAATTAGCCTGATTTGATCATTACACATTTTATACACGTCAAAATATCATTCTATATCCCCCAAATAGGCACAATTATTAGGTGTCAACTAAATATAAAATCGGAAAAGGTACAAAAAAAGAAGAAGAAATGAGAGGAAAAAATGAGCCTCCAGATTTAATCAAATTCATAATAAAAATGAATAGCTGTGGCTGGGTGTGGTGGCTCATGCCTGTAATCCCAGCACTTCGGGAAGTCGAGGCTGGTGGCTCACCTGAGGTCAGAAGTTCGAGACCAGTCTGAACAACATGGAGAAACCCCATCTTTAGTTAAAACACAAAAAATTAGCCAGGTGTGGTAGTGCATACCTGTAATCCCAAGTACTCTGGAGGCGGAGGCAGGAGCCTCACTTGAACCTGGGAGGCAGAGGTTGCAGTGAGCCAAGATCATGCCATTACACTCCAGCCTGGGCAACAAGAGCAAAACTCCGTCTCAAAAAAAAAAAAAAAAAAAAAAAAAAAAAAAAAAAAAAAGTATAGCTGTGATGGTTAATTTTGTGTGTAAGCTTGACTTGGTCACATGGTGTCCAGATTAAACATCACTTATGGGTGCGTCTATGAGGGTGTTTACAGATTAGATTAGCTTTTGAATCACTGGACTCAGTAAAGCAGATGGCCGTCCTCATGTGTATGGACATCATTCAATCCACTGAGGGCCTGGATAGAACACAGGCAGAGGAAGGAGGAATTAACCCATATTTTCTGCCTCATTGTTGAGTTGGGACATTTCATCTCATCCTCTTCTGTTCTTGGACTGGGATTTACAACATTGGCTTCCCTGGTTCTCAGGCCTTTGGACTCATACCAGAATTACACCACCAGCATTTCTGGATCTCCAGCTTGCAAATGACAGATTGTGAGACTTCTTAGCCTCCACAGTCATGTGAACCAATTTCTCATAATCAATGTCTCTTTCTCTCTTACTCCCTCCTATTGGTTCTGTTTCTCTGGAGAATCCTGACTAATACACTGGGAATAAGCATTTCCCCAAGCCCATACCATAGGTGTATATTAGTGTTTTTTTCAGTCTTTTCAAATCTTAAACTTAAAAATATTTTATTTATTTACAATTTCCCCAATTGGAAACAACTTGTATATCTCTGGACAGGGGAATGGATAAGGAAACTGGTAAATCCATACCAAGAAATAGGAGTCAGCAATGTCAGAGGTGATACATTCCTCTTCAAAAAGCATTAGTTCCCTGTTCTTTGTTGCTTAAGACCTACTTCCTTGTACTTCCTTGTCTCCTAGCTACCTGTTCTGTAAACAACCTTCCCGCCTTTGCCGTGCCCAGACAAGTCCAGATATGCCTTCCCACCTAGTAATAGACAGTGCCACTTCCTTCCCGCCTAATAGACTTATTCAATTTTAAACCTTAGCCAATTGAGTTAGCTTCGATTGTGAGGTCCAACCCCAGCCAATGGGGAAGGGACACAGAAATGCTAGGAACTGCATCAGGGATAAAAACCCCTGCCCCACCCCTCTGAGTGTACTCTTGTGATCGTGACTCGTGCAAGCTGCACCCTTCTGCAGAAGTAAATTTGCCCTGCTTAGGAATTTTCTGCCTATGTGCTGGTTTTCTTTGAGGTACTGGGCACTTGTTTCTAACAGCAAGAAAAACAAACAGAGGTATTGGTACACAAAACAACACGGAAGGATCTCAATTGCATTGTGTTAAGTAAAATATACCAGATTCAAAGACTACATACTATATGATTCCATTTATGTAATATTCTAAAAAGGCAAACATATAGGCCCAAAGAATAGATAGTGGTTGCAAGAGGCTAAGAGTGGTGAGAGAATCTGACTTTAAAAAGGTAGCATGGAGGAATTTTATTGACAGAGGTGAAACAATTTTGTATCTTGCTTGTAGTGGTGGTTACACAAATCTATGCATTTGTCAAAACTCATACAATTATGCACCAAATAAAGTGAACTTTTCAGTATATAAAGCATAAATTTAAAAATGTAAATTTCAATAAAAGTTTCACATATTTTTATCCAAATATTTGCTTTTTTTTTTTTTTTACGCAGTCTCACTCTGTCACCAGGCTGGAGTGCGGTAGCCTGATCTTGGCTCACTGTAATCTCCACCTCCCGGGTTCAAGCAATTCTCCTGCCTCAGCCTCCCCAGTAGCTGGGACTACAGGTGCACACCACCACGCCCAGCTAATTTTTGTATTTTTAGTACAGAAAGGGTTTCACCATGTTGGGCAGGATGGTCTGGATCTCTTGACCTCATGATCTGCCTGCCTCAGCCTCCCAAAGTGCTGGGATTACAGGCATGAGCTACCATGCCTGGCCATATTTGCATTTCTTTCAATTATCATAATGGACTTTAAAAGTTTTGCTGGAATGCAGCTGCTTATTTTTCTCTATTATAAAATGTAACTGATACTAAATTTATAGTTGCTGTCTTTGGCATCACATCCCTTTTCTTTTTTTTTTTTTTTTTTTTTTTTTTTTGGAGACAAAGTCTCACTTTGTCACCCAGGTTGGAGTGCAGTGGTGCCATGATGGCTTACTGCAACCCAGGGCTCAAGTGATCGTCCAACTTCAGCCTCCTGAGTACCTGGGATCACAGGCGCTTGCCTACATCCCTGGCTAATTGTTATTTTTAATTTTTTGTAGAGATGGGGGTCCCATCTTATAGTGCCCAGGCTGGTCTTGAACTCCAATGATCAAGTGGTCCTCCTGCCTCCGCCTCCCAAAGTGCCAGAATTACAGGTGTTGGCCACTGTGCCTGGCCCACATGTCAATTTTCAAAAATTTATACTCGTTTACTGGCTTAAATGTTTCAATATTGTATACATGTTAATTTTATCACGTGTGATCTATGTACATCTCTATATTCCAAATTGTTCAGAATGACATGCTCTTTGGAATACTCCATTCTTTCCCTCACTGTTTTGAAATGCTGTATTTGAACACGCTTAATCATGGTGTCTTATTTCCATGGAGCAGGTGCCAAACTACTTTGAATAGAGCAATATTATATGTATAGATAGATACAGCTATATATAGCTATTTCTCAGGCATTTTTTCCTGCTTTTTAAAACGTATACTGTCTGTTCATTTAGGTTTTTACTTACTGTGGATAAAGTTGAGAATGCTTTTGTAAAGTACACAATGCACTAAAGATCAAAGAAAAAATACAAAAATTTGTTGATGTTCTTTTAGGAATTTTGTCTTCCTAAGAAAGGTACAGAGAGACTAAATGTATTTCCATATAGTCAAGCAATTTTAATGTCACAGAGGAAATCATACGTGACATTTATTTTCTTCTTCTAGATTATGTCTATTTTCTCACTGAGCTACAATTCCCGTTTATTGCTTTAACGATTTTGATGAAGTAGCTTTCCGAGGCACCTCCCCCTTTCCTCCGCTCCCCCCAAAGAATCGCCGATAGTGTCAGTCTTTTAAACTGAATCGAGATCTACTTCCTAACATTTAACGTGAAACTGACACGCACCTGTCCCTTCCTTGACGCGTCTGTGTCTAAACTGCACACTCACTGCCCACAGACCTCCCTTCAGTGCATCCCTTTGGGGCGCCCCAGGAGAGCCAGGGCTGCGGGTAGCTCCCGCACCAATTCAGACCGCATCCGCTCACTGCCTAACGGGGGCACCTCTCCGCCAATCCCGAAGGCCTGCTCGCGCTGCCTCACGGGAAAGTTAGTTTCCAGGTTGGGCGCCTACAGCGCCAGGCTTTGCGCGTGGGCTCTGCGCATGCTTGGGCCGCCGGCTACCTCTTCTGCGATTTTGCGTTTCCGCCTTTCCTTTTGTTTGTCTCAGGTTTTGCGTGGGAGGCGGTCCCGGGATTTCAAGGGTCTGTGCGCTCTTCTATGGCTAATGCAACCGGATGAGGAAGCGGGGTAAGCCTAGGCGGGTTGGGCAGGGACGGAGAGAGTACCTCGCGCGACTCCGGGGGCGGGCGGCAGGGGACCAGTGCCAGGTGGTGGCCAAGAGTACCGGGGACCTCACAGGGGAAGCCGGGGAGGGCGGGGCTGCAGCACGTCTGCCAGGACGCTAGGCCGGTTCGTCAAAGGCGCAGCCTCTGTACGGAGCGGGTTTCGCGGCGTGTGTTGCCCCGTTTGCTGGGGTCCGGAGGAGGGCATGTGCGCTTGCGCGATCCGCGCGCTGAGCCCTGCGGGAGGGGCAGTTGTCTGGTCTAGCGTGTGCGCGTGTGCTAGGGCGGCGCGGTACCTGGGTGGGGAAGGGCGGGTGCAGTCGCACCACCACCCCCCGACCTACGAACTCCCTTCCCAGTTCTGCATTCATCCTCTCTAAGTCCCAAACTGCCCTCCGGTCATGTCCATCACTGCATCTTGGTATTTGCTGTTCCTCTGTCCTGACTTGATCTTGCACTCAGGAAGGATCTTAAAGAATTACATAATTTTGGCCTGGCTGGGTGGCTGTCTCCTGTAATCCCAGCACTTTGGGAGGCCGAGGCGGGTGGATCACCTGAAGGCAGGAATTCGAGACCAACCTGACCAACGTGGCGAAATCCCCTCTCTACTAGAAAAATAGGAAAAGTAGCCATACATGATGGCGCATGCCTATAATCCCAGCTACTGAGGCGGAGAATTGCTTGAACCCGGGAAGCGGAGGTTGCAGGTAGCCGAGATCGATATCGCACCATTGCACTCCAGACTGGGCAACAAGAGCGAAACTCCATCTCAAAAAAAAGAAAAAAAAAGAAAAAAAAAGAATTTCCTAATTTTGCTTCATTTGTTAGAAGAAAAATTTTTTTTTGTTTGTTTGTTTGTCAGGGTTAATGACTTGTTCAGGATCACAGTTTGTTAGTAGGGAAGACTGAAAGTCACATCTCCTGACCCCTGAGCCAGTATTGTCTACTTTTCCACATGTCAAAGCAAGTTTAAAACATCCTTTTGAGAAATAACAAAGTTAGATGAAGAAATTAAAACTGATTTTTTCCTTGAAGCACTGCCGCTTGTGGCTTTCTGTGGAGTCACTCACCAGAGGTTAAGTAATATTACTGGAAAATCGATAGCTTAGTCCTATTTTTTACAATGGTTTTAGTGTTAATGTTCCTTCATTAAATGTATTAACTTGTTTGGCCAATATTATCATTTTGCATTTTTTTGTGAACACCGAGGCAGATTGAAATCCTTAAGGAAGTAAATATTTACTTTCACCAGGTGAAAAATCTTGTGCCCAAGAGCCACATGATTATGTTGGAGTTATATTAGGGTGGTCTTTCACCATTTCTACCGCCTATTCTGAAGTGTCAGAGGACATTGATATTTTCCCAGGGGGAGCATTTTACCTAGTGGGTGTGTATGGCTTCTTGGGGCAGAAGAATCTGGGAGTTGCCAGGCGGGCCTAATCTTTCATGACCCCATTCCTCTTTTTCTGACTCAGCTGTATCTTCAGAGTTGTCTCCATCTTTCCAAGAACAGAACAAAATGAACAAGGTAAGTTGTTTATTAATTCCCTACTTTATTTTGCAGTGGACTTTGTGAAATTTGTAAGAGTCAATAGGGTTTTTTGTTGTTGTTGTTGGTTTTTGTTGTTTTTTTTTGTGAGACAGAGTCTCGCTCTGTCACCCAGGCTGGAGTGCAGTGTCACCATCTCGGTTCACTGCTACCTTTGCAACCTCTGCCTCCCGGGTTCAAGCAATTCTCCTGCCTCAGCCTCCTGAGTAGCTGAAACTACAGGCGCACGCCGCCACGCCTGGCTAATTTTTTACATTTTATTAGAGACGGGTTTTACCATGTTGCCCAGGCTGGTCGTGAACTCCTGAGCTCAGTCAATCCTAGGCCTCCCAAAGTGCTGGGATTACAAGCGTGAGCCACCGTGCTGGGCCAAGAGCCAATGTGTTAAGATGAGAAATTAGTAATAGATAAAAATTGAACAGAAAATAACAGATCAATAGCAGGGCCAAGTTAGAGTCAGTAAGTTGAGCTTCATACGTTCTTATGTCTCCAACAACCGTGGCAGAAAGGAAGACACTGGATACAGACAGACTGACTCTTCTGAAGACACAAAGACTTCCTGGCAGATGCATAGAGACCCACAGTGAATAACCTTCCAGTGATAGCCCTGAAATGAGTACAACCTATTCAGTCAAACTGCTTTTTCCATTTTTACTTTACACAGGTTCCGATTTTCTTTTGTATGTAGTGTTTGATCAATTAAGTTAACATGTATTTTATTTATTTATTTATTTATTTATTTATTTATTTTTTGAGAAGGAGTCTTGCTCTGTCGCCTGGCTGGAGTACAGTGGCGTGATCTTGGCTCACTGAAACTTCTACCTCCCGGCTACAAGCGATTCTCTTGCCTCAACTTCCCGAGTAACTGGGACTACAGGCATGTGCCACCACACCTGGCTAATTTTTGTATTTTTAGTAGAGATGGGGTTTCACCATGTTGGCCAGGATGGTCTTGATATCTCGACCTCGTGATCTGCCCTCCTTGGCCTCTCAAAGTGCTGAGATTACAGGCGTGAGCCAGTGTGCAGGGCCAATAAATTAAAATGTATTTATTTATTTATTTATTTTTTGATACAGAGTCTCGCTCTGTCACCAGGTTGTAGCACAGTGGTGCGATCTCAGCTCACTGTAACCTCCGATTCCCTAGTTCAAGCGATTTTCCTGCCTCAGCCTCCCGAGTAGCTGAGATTACAGGCACACGCCACCACGCCCAGCTAATTTTTGTATTTTTAGTAGACACAGGGTTTCACCATGTTGGCCAGGCTGGTCTCAGTCTCCTGACCACATGATCCACCTGCCTCGTCCTCTCAAAGTGCTGGGATTACGTATTTTAATTTTTAATGAATCTTATTTCTACATGTGTAGCAGATAGATAGAAAACCCCCTAAATTTTAAATATGGAACTTAATGAATTATTACAAATCCATGGTGCAAGTAATGAATACATAGGTCAAAACGAACATTGCCAGCACTCCTGAAGCTGCCATCTTGTCCCCTTCACAATCCTGACACCTCTCTGCTCATTCACTCATTTACATTTAATCTGTGGCTTCAGTGACAGAGTTGACTAGTTGTGACAGGAACCTTTTGGCCTGCAAAGCCCCAAGTTTAATATCTCATTTTTTCTTTTTTTTTTTGGAGAGAGTTTCACTCAGTCACCCAGGCTAGAGTGCAGTGGTGTGATCTTGGCTCACTGCAGCCTCTGCGTTCAGGGCTCAAGGAATTCTCCTAAGTCTCCCAAGTAGCTGAAATTACAGGCACGTACCATCACACCCAGCTAATTTTGTATTTTAATAGAGATGGGGTTTCACTTGGCCAGGCTGGTCTCGGACTCCTGGCCTCAAGTGATCTGCCTGCCTTGGCCTCCCAAGGGATTACAGGTGTGAGCCACTGTGCCTGGTGAAATATTTAATGTCTGACTTTTTACAGAAAAAGTTTACCAATCCCTAGATTAGTTTATTAAGTTTATTTGTTGGTGTTGTGTACTATTTTAGATGACTTTTCCTACTTCGAGGTCATGAAGATAATCTCTTTTGTTATCTTTTAAAATATTTATTGTTTTGGCATTCATATTTACGTCTCTTTCATTGGAATGAGTGTCTACTTTTGTATGAGGTAGATGTCAGATTCCTTTTTTTCATACAATTAATGTAGAATTATTTTTGAAAACACCGTCCTTTCCTCACTGTTTTACATTGTGATATTTGTCGTCAATTGTGTGTATATATATGTCTGTGTGTTTTTTGGACTGTGTTCTGTTGGTTGGTTGTGCCAGTACCACACTTGGTGAAACATCTTGGTGTCTAGTAGCAGGTTTAACACATTTTTTTCTTCAGCAAGATCCTGGCTCGTCCTAGTTTCTTGCATTTCCATACAAATGTTGTTAGTATTCATAAAATAACTTGCTGAGCCTTTCTTTGGGGTTGAATTGAACCTATATATAAATTTGGGAAGAACTACTTACCTTTTTTTTTTGAGACAGAGTTTCCCAGGCTGGAGTGCGGTGGTGTGATCTCAACTCACTGCAACTTCCACCTCCCGGGTTCAAGTGATTCTCCTGCCTCAGCCTCCCAAGGAACTGGGATTACAAGCACCCGCAACCACGCCTGTCTAATTTTTTTGTACTTTTAGTAGAGGTGGGGTTTCGCCATGTTGGCCAGGCTGGTCTTGAACTCCTGACCTCAAGTGAGCCGCCTCTCTTGACCTCCCAAAGTACTAGGATTACAGATGCGAGCCACCGTGCCTGGCCTCCAATTCCATTCTTGATTATTTTTTTTCGCCAGTTTTCTGACAACCTTCTGATTTTCTCTTGATGGCTTTGAACACCCACTGTATTATAAATGTCTCTGTAGTCCTTATTTCATTCTTGATCTTTGATCTTCATATTATGCTTCTTTTTTTTTTTTTTTTTGAGATGGAGTTTTGCTTTTGTTACCCAGGCTGGAGTGCAGTGGTGTCGACCTCGGCTCACTGCAATGTCTGCCTCCCAGGTTAAAGGGATTCTCCTGTCTCAGCCTCCTGAGTAGCTGGGATTACAGGTGCCGGCCACCATACCTGGCTAATTTTTTGTATTTTTAGTAGAGATGGAGTTTCGCTATTTTGGTCAGGCTGGTCTCAAACTCTTGACCTCAGGTGATCTACCTGCCTTGGCCTCCCAAAGTGCTGAGATTACAGGCATGAGCCACTGCACCCAACCTATGTGTCAAATTTAATATATTTAGGACATTTCTTGCTAGAATACTGTGTCCAACCTATTTTGCCCTAACTTTCCTGGTTTACATTGTGGCTCTTGTATCTGGGCAGCTGTTCATGGGGATAGGCAGAGGAAACATTTTTTTTCTTAATGAATTGGTGACTACATTTTGTTGCTCTCTGTCTCCTATTATCTGTGCCCTATTTGCAACCTGGTTTCTTTTACAGTAGTTTATGTAAATGTTGTTTTGTTCTTTGCCGTTCTCAATAGAATTGGTTCTGTAAACAAAACCTGGTCACGTAATTTCAGTATATGCTCATATCTCATCTTTGGCTGTCCCTTTTTCACAGCAGTGATCCCTAAAAGATGCGCCCTAGAGGATATCCAGAACAGTCCAATTGGATATCTTCTCCTATGTACCTTACAGATGTTTCAAGTATAGTAGTTCCAAAATCTTTCCATTTTCTACACATCCTTATTATTATCTCTGAATTAAAGGATTAGAACCCAGAATATGTATTGTGATGAAGAAAACATCAGGCTCTTTTTCTACATTTTTAAATCCAAATGAAAATTAAATTAGAATTCATAATAAATGTACTGACAATTTATTTCTGTGATTTGTAAATACAAATCTGTAGTTCACAGTAATATTCTTGAAAATGGTAAATGATCAAATACTTTGGAGACCATTGGTCTAAAATTACTCTATAACCCATTTGCTTGGCTTTTCTTCTCAAGACAGCACCAGGCCATCTCCTGTGCTGTCTGCCCTTTTGTTGAAGTCTGCAGTGTGTTGCAGGCCCTCACTTTTGCTTGTGTCATCGCCCCACGCTTATAAAGAACATAACAGAGTGTTCTTCATAATTCAACCAACAGTTGTACTTCCTCAGTGAAGCTCAAAGCAGAGCTAACTTTGCTCCTAACATTAATCTATTGGGTTTGTACTTTCACCTTAGTACTTATAACATATTACCACGTATATTTTCTTACCACTCTGTGTGTTCTTTGAACACAGGAAGATTTTTATTAATCTTAGTATTTCTAACAGTGATGATAGTTTCAGGTACATTGTAGGAACTTGATTTTTTTTTTTGCATGAATTAATATCTTAATGCATTAATGGCAGAATATTTCTGTTATGATCTTTTTTCCCTAAAAGTATAAAGCAAAACAAATACTCTGAATAATAATCATGGTAAGGATTAGCCCATACTTCTTTTTTCATGCCACCTAATTCTGAACATTTCAGGTAGAACAGAAGTTCCAGGGATCAGTATCATTTGAAGATGTGACTGTGGGCTTCAGCCAGGAGGAGTGGCAGCACCTGGATCCTAGTCAGAGGGCTCTGTATAGAGATGTGATGCTGGAGAACTACAGCAACCTTGTCTCAGTGGGTAAGGTCGGTTCACTGTATCATTCTAAATAGCATTTGTTTATTCTTTTGATTATGAAACATATGGGCAGTCTGTATAGTTTAATGATATTTAAGGTTAGGCTTCAGGAGTCAGTGTTGATTGATCACCTCTGAGCACCGGAAGACACTTGTGTTCACCTCTCCAGTGAAAATGTTCCACTGGCAACTTGAAGCAGCCCCAGAAGCTTCTTCCTGCTTCAAAGGCCTGAGGTCTAGACTGCTTTGTCCAAATCCTAAATTATTTCCTGTCAACAGGGTATTGTGTTCACAAACCAGAGGTGATCTTCAGGCTGGAACAAGGAGAAGAGCCATGGAGACTGGAGGAAGAATTCCCAAGCCAGAGCTTTCCAGGTGAGTTTAATATGTACTACACAGATTGACATCAGGGGATTTGTTGTTTCCCAGTAGTTAGTTCAGGGATTGGCAACTTTGGAACGTTTTTCAAGAACATCTCCATAGGGGTCTTAACCTCTGAAAGTGATGGAGAATACTGATACCTAAATCAAACCTCCAGATACTACTCACAAAAAATTTCTTCTTGAATCATTTTTTGAATCATTTTTTGAATGTTTACCATTCTTACAACTGCCAATAGTTCAGTCTTTGCCCACCTTAACTTGACTATTGTTGGTTATTTTTCTCAAAGCACTTTCAGTGTCCCATCTTAACCTCCATTGTTTTGTGTTTATTCTGTCGTCATAATTTTTTTATACACTCATTTTTAAGCTCAGCAAATAAGTTTTGAGTACTTGCTGTGTGCTGAGGACAATGAAAAAAATTAGGCTGGGCCGGGCGTGGTAGCTCATACCTGTAATCCCAGCACAGGTCGAGGTGGGCAGATCACTTGAGGTCAGGAGTTCGAGAACAGCCTGACCAACATAATGAAACCCCATCTGTACTAAAAATACAAAATTAACTGGCCATGGTGGCAGGTGCCTGTAATCCCAGCTACTTGGGAGGCCAAGGCAGGAGAATCACTTGAACCCAGGAGGCAGAGGTTGCAGTGAGCTGAGATTGCACCACTGCACTCCAGCCTGGGTGACAGAGCGAGACTCTGTCTCAAAAATAAGTAAGTAAATATATATATATATATAAAATTATGTCTCTAAGTATATATACTTACATGTTTATGTGTATTAAGTGTTCTGTGGTTTTGAAGACTATGACAGAAATTAAAGCAAGTTACATTGGCTGAATGTAGTACTTTCAGGAACAGTCAGGGGAAACCTTAATGAGGTCAACATTAGAGCAGAAACTTGAATGAAATGACTGTGTGAGCCATGAGGATTCTGTCCCTTTTCAGCAGGAGTAGTTGCAGCTTCTAGCCTTGGACAGGAATGTGCTTGGTGGTTTTCAGGAATAACCAAAAAGTCACAGTGACTGAAAGGAGGAGTTGATTGGAAGAAGGGCAGGAGGTGAGTTGAGGGAGGCAGCTAGAGTCCAAAGGTGAGCCTATCATAAGCCTTACTCAGTTAATTTTATTTTTAATTTAGTGGTAGATTTTCAGCAGATGAGCAACATCTGATTTATATTTCTATAAGATGTTTCTCACCTGTGTAGAGAAAATGTTGGGCGGGGCATAGGGCATAGAGAGCTCATTAAAGGCCTATGGTAGTTTTCCTTATGGTAGCTTAGACAAAGCCAGAAGGCAGGAGGGAATGGGATGAGGTTTGATTCTCTCGGTATTTGGAAAATGGGGCAATAACAAAAGAACTGACATTTGTAACATCAGAAAGAAGGGAAAGAGGTGTTTAAAGTATTTGAAGAAGTAATGGCTGGACCTTCTCAAATTTAGCAAAAGTTATAAAACTACACTTTCCCAAGTCTGAAGTAACATCAAATAAGTTAAGTCAATGGCAAACTCCCACTGTAATTAAATCTTTGAAAACTGAAGACAAAAAAAAAATTCAAGGTAGCCAGGGAGAAGCAACACATTCCCTACAGGGAATGACTGTGGATTTCTCTTCTGAAACTGTGGTAGCTGGAAGGAAGTAGTATATTTTCTCAAGAACTGAAAGAGAAGCACTATCAAATAAAAATTCTGTATCTTTTGAAACTATATTCATGAATAAAGGGGAACTAAAGGCATTATTAGACAGGGAAGCTAAGAGAAAATGTTGCTAGCAAACCTACCTTTAAAAATTGGCTAAAAGTTCTCTAAATAGAAAGGAAATAACAAAAGAAGGCTTGGAATTCAGGAAAGAAAGAAGATTGGAGGTTGGCAGAAATGGGGATAAATATATTTTTCTCATGAGTTTCTAGAATCATTTTCGATGGTTGGAGCAAAATGCTGTGTATGTAGGGGAAACACTTAACACAATTATATTTTAAAAGTGGGGAGGGTAAAGGGGCCTAAGTGGAATGAAACTTGGTACATTTCACTTGAAGTGGTAAAATGCCTGACGGAGTGTGATAAGTTACATACGTACATTTTTATACCTGGAACAACTACTGAGAAAACTATAAAATGTGGTACACTTAGAAACACTGTAAATAAACCAAGATGGAATCTAAAATTTAGGAATATTTATATTCCATAAAAAATATTTATAGAAAACAAAACAAATAGCAGCCTAACAGAGCAATATTTACCTTAAATGTAAAAAGTACACTAATTAAAATATATATTGACAGAATAGAAAAAACATAAAGCATGATTCTAAAATTTTTAATTTTTGTGAGTACATAGTAGGTGTATATGTTTTTGGGGTACAGGAGATGTTTTGATACAGGCACGCAATGTCTAATAATCACATTAGGGTAAACTGTGTATCTATTCCCACAAGTGTTTATCTTTTGTGTTATAAACAATCCAGTTATACTCTTTTAGTCACTTTAAAATGTACAATGAAATTATTTTTGACTATAGTCACCCTGTTGTGCTAGCAAATACTAGGTCTTATTCATTCTTTCTAACTATTTTTTTGTACCCTTTAACTATCCTCACCTTCCCCCTACCCTTGACCCCATTATCTTTCCCAGCCTCTGGTAACCGTCCTTTTACTTTCTACCTCATCTCCATGAGTTCAGTTGTTTTAATTTTTAGCTTTCACAAATAAGTGATAACATTCAAAATTTAATATTCTGTGCCTCCATTTCCGTCTAGGTTGTTGCATATGACAGGAGCTCTCATTTTTTATGGCTGAATGGTACTCCATTGTGTATATGTACCACATTTTCTTTATCGGTTTATCTGTGAATGTACACTTGGGTTGATTCCAAATCTTAGCTGTTGTGAATAGTGCTGCAGTAAACATGGGAGCAGAGATGTCTCATTAATGTACTGGTTTCTTTTCTTTTGGGTATATACCTAGGAGTGGGATTGCTGGATCATTTGATAGCTCTATTTATAGTTTTTTTTAGGAACTTCCAAACTGTTCTCTTTCAGCCACATGAAGTGAAAACCATGGTCTGTAAGTGCTCACCTGACTTTTAGTTCCCGTGAAACTGCTTCTTTTGTGTAGATAGTTGTCAATCTTAGTCTTCCTGCAGGGGAGTGGGTATGATCGGTGGCGTTTTCTATTATACCATCTTCCTCCACCCATCCTAAAAATGTTTTCTTAGGAAACTCATAACATAGTGAACAACATAGGTTGATAAAGTATATAAAAAGATAAACTGTACAAACGTTAATCAAAACAAAGAGTGTCACTATTAATATCAAATACAGTAGACTCCAGAGCAAAGAAAATTATTAGACAAATAGAACATTATGTAATGACAAAAGGATCAATTCAACAAAAATGCAGTGATCCTAAATGTGTCTCTAGCAAACCTCAAAGTACATAAAACAAAACTGATTGAGCTGAAAAGAGAAAAGCACATTTTTAACTGTAGTTGGAAAATTCATCACTTCACTCTTAGCAGTTGGTAGAATTACCAGCCATGATTACTGGCAGATATAGAAGAACAGGACAGCAACATCAACCAACAGGACTGAAGCAACACTGTAGAACAGTGCTCAACAAGACTGGGTGCGGTGGCCCACGCCTGTAATTCCAACACTTTGGGAAGCTGAGGTGGGCAGATTGCTTGAGGTCAGGAGTTCAAGAGTAGCCTGGATAACATGGTGAAATCCTGTCTCTCCTAAAAATACCAAAATTAGCCAGACATGGTGGCGCATGCCTGTAGTTCCAGCTACTTAGGAAGCTGAGGCAGGAGAATCGCTTGAACCGGGAGGCGAAGATTCCAGTGAGCCAAGATTGTGCTACTACACTCTAGCTTGGGTTACAGCAGAGTGAGACTCTGTCTCAAAAAAAAAAAAAAAAAAAAGAAAAGAAAAAGAATAGTGCCCAACAACAGCAAAATACAATTTTTTCCTGAAGTGTCCATGGAATATTCAGAAAGATAGATCATATCCTGGGCCATAAATAAGCCTTGACAGATTTAAAATAATTGAAATCATTCTGAGTATGTATGTTTTCTGGCCATAATGAAACCAAACTACAAATCAGTAATAGAATGACAATAGGTAAATATCTAATCATTTAAAAATTAAACAGACTCCTAAATAAAGTCTAGAGTGAAGAAGAGGCCTCAAATTCAATAGTAGAAGTGCATAGACTTAATGAAAATGAGACCATACCGTATCAATATATGTGGGAGGTAGCTAAAGCAGTGCTGATAGAGAAATGTGTAGCACTAAATGCTAACTCTAAAGAGGATAATAGGTCGCAAACCCATAATTGACTTTCTACCTTAAGAAACTAGCAAAGAGCAAAATAAAACCACTGTTAAGTGGAGGGAAGAAAATAATACTGGAAGCAGAAATCAGTAAAATTGAAAATAGGAAAAAGTAGAGAAAACTAATGAAACAGAGGGTTCTTTGGAAAAAAATCAATAAAATTGATAAACGTCTAGCAATATTGATTAAAAATATAAAATGAGATGACAAATCATCAATATCTGGAATGAAACAGGGAATATCACTCCACCATCCATTTAATAGTATAATAAGGAAATCTTGTCAACAACTTTATGCTCATAAATATGACAACATAGGCCAGGTGTGGTGGCTCATACCTGTTATCCCAGCACTTTAGGAGGTCAAGGCGGGTGGATCACCTGAGGTCAAGAGTTGGCGACCACCCTGGACAACATGGTGAAACTCTGTCTCTACTACAAATACAAAAATTAGCCTGGCGTGGTGACGCATGCCTGTAATCCCATCTACTCAGGAGGTGGAGGCAGGAGAATAGCTTGAACCCAGGGAGTGGGAGGTTGCAGTGAGCTGAGATTGCGCCATTGCACTCTAGCCTGGGCAGTAGAGCAAAACTCTGTCTCAAAAATCAAAGCAAAACAAAACAAAATGACAACATGGAAGAAATGTATCAGTTCTTCAGAAATCACAGACTATTACAACTCAAATCAGGGTGATACAGGTAATTTGAATGACGCATAGATATTCATAAAGGTTGACATAATTTGAATAAAATAATTTAAATTTTAAATAAAAACCTCCAAAAAACCAGTTTCCGAGTACAAGAGAGCTGCAGTCCTCACTAGAGAATTCTAGCAAACATTTACACAAGAATTAATGATGATTTTACACAATGTCCTCAGAAAATAGAAGCGGGAACATTATTTTATTTTATTATTTATTTATTTATTTATTTATTGAGACAGGGTCTTGCTCTGTCACCCAGGCTGGAGTGCAGTGGTGCAATCTCGGCTCACTGCAATCTCTGCCTTCCAGGTTCAAGTGATTCTCCTGCTTCAGCTTCCCTAGTAGCTGGGACTATAGGCGCATGCCACCACGCTCGGCTAATTTTTGTACTTTTAGTAAAGACGAGGTTTCACCATATTGGCCAGGCTGGTCCCGAACTCCTGACCTCGTGGTCCACCCACCTCGGCCTCCCAAAGTGCTGGGATTACAAGCGTGAGCCACTGCGCCCAGCCAAGAGGGAACATTTCTTAACACATTTAAAAAATTATTTTGATGTCAAAACCATACAGACAGTACAAAAATAATAAAACTACAGACCTATACCTCCCATAAATTTACTAGCAAAAATCTTTAACAAAATACTAGCAAACAGAAAACAGCCATGTAAAAAGTATACACCATAACCAAGTGGGATTTACTTGAGTTATGTAAGCAAGACTGGTTCAACATTCAGAAATCAATCAATGTAATTAACCCACCATAGGCTAAAGAAGAAAAATTATATAGCCTTAGTTAATGTAGAGAAAACATTTGACAAAATGGAATATCCATCCATGGTAAAAACTCTCCATACAAGACATTAAGAAGATCTTCCTCAGTTTGATAAATGAACATGCACAAAATATCTATAGCAAATGTATTTGCTGGTAAGATGAATGCTTTCCCTGTAAAACTGGAAACGAGGCAAGGATGTTTGCTCTTGCCAATCTTATTCATTACAGTATTGTAACTTCTATCAAGCACAATGAGGCAAGAAAATGAGATAGAAAACATATGCATAGAGAAGAAATAAAACTTTATATTTACATATGACATGATTGTGTATGTAGAATATTACAAGGAATCTTAGAAAATAATAACCTCAGGCCAGGCGCCATGGCTCATGCCTATAATCCCAGCACTTTGTGAGGCTGAGGTGGGTAGATCACCTGGGGTTGGGAGTTCAAGAGCAGGCTGACCAATATGGAGAAACCCCATCTCTACTAAAAATACAAAATTAGCTGGGTGTGGTGGCGCATAGCAGTAATCCCAGCTACTCGGGAGGCAGGAGAATCGCTTGAACCTGGGAGGCAGAGGTTGCGATGAGCCGAGATCACGCCATTGCATGCCAGCCTGGGCAACAAGAGCGAAACTCTGTCTCAAAAACAAAGAAAAGAAAATGAAGACCTTCTAGAATGAATGAATGATTTCCAAAAAGTTTCAGTGTCCAAGATGAACACATATAATCAATTTCTCTCCACTAACAATGAACATATGCAAATTTAAATTAAAAACATAATACCACTTATTCCATAGAAAATTAAATACTTTGGTATAAATTGAACGAAATATGTATAGGACTTCTGTGCTGAAAATTAAAAAATGCTGATGAAAGAAATAAAAGACTACTGAAATAAATGAAGACGCATGGTCTCTTGATAGATTGGAAAACTCAGTAAGTATGCTAGTTCTCTCCAAATTGATCTGTAGGTTTTTTTGTTTGTTTATTTGTTTGTTTTTTTGAGATAGAGTCTCACTCTGTGAGACTCACTCAGTGGCATGATCTCGGCTCACTGCAAATTCCACCTCCTGGGTTAATGCCATTCTCTTGCAGTCCCAGTAGCTGCGACTACAGGCGTCTGCCACCACGCCTGGCTAATTTTTTGTATTTTTAGTAGAGACAGGGTTTCACAGTGTTAGCCAGGATGGTCTCGATCTCCTGACCTCATGATCCGCCCGCCTCGGCCTCCCAAAGTGCTGGGATTACAGACGTGAGCCACCGCACCCAGCCAGATCTGTAGGTTTAATGGCATTCCTGTCAAGATTCCAGTAAGGTTTTTCTCAGCTTTAAGCTTATTCCAAAATTTGCATAAACAGTCAAAGGAACTACATATATATATTAAACAATTTTGAGAAAATTTTTCTCAGAAGTTTTGAGAAAAAGAATAGTAGGAGGAATTACTGTATCCAGTGTTAAGGCTTATTACATTAATCTCCCCTTTTCTGTGGTTTTGCTTTCTGCAGTTTCAGTTACCTGAGGTCAACTCTGGTTCAAAAATATTAAATAGGAAACTTCAGAAATAAATAATTCCTAAGTTTTAAATTGCACACTGTTGTGAGTAGCATGATGAAATTTTGCACTGTCCTGTCCCAGGACATGAGTCAACCCTGTGTCCAGCATACCCAGGCTGTATATGCTACCCATGAGTTAATTAATAACTGTCTTGATTATTTACTCTCATGATATGTGTTCAAGTAACCCTTATTTTACTTAATAATGGTCCTAAAATGCAATAGTGATGCTAGCATATTGTTGTAACTTTTCTATTTTATGATGTTGTTAATCTTTCCCTGTCCCTAATTTATAAATTAAACTTTATCATAGGTTTGTATATTTAGGAAAAAACATAGTATTTATAGGGCTCAATACTATGTGAGGTTTCAGGCTTCCACTGGGTGTCTTGGAATGTATCCCCCTTGGATAAGGAATGACTACTGTATGTATATATTAATAGCTATAATAAGAGGACAGGATGTTGGTAGAATATACACATTAGTAGAACATACACATAGAACAATGGAATAGAAAACCTCAACACTGATTATGCTGTTATAGACTATATGTTCATGTAGTTGGAGCCCTCACCCCCAGTGTGGTGGTGTTTGGAGATGTGGAGCCCTTGGGAGGTAATTAGGGTTAGATTAGGTTATGAGGGTGGGGCCCTCACGATGAGGTTAGTGCCTTACAGGAAGAGGAAGTGAGAGCTTGCTCACTCTCTATGTGCACAGAGGAAAGGCAATGTGAACATGCAGTGGCCGTCTGCAAGCTGGGAAGAGGCCCTCACCATGGCCGTCTGCAAGCTGGGAAGTGGCCCTCACCATGGCTGTCTGCAAGCTGGGAAGAGGCCCTCACCAGGCCCTGGCCATGCTGGCATCCTGATCTCAGACTTCCAGCATTCGGAACCATGAGGAAATAAACTTCTGTTGTTTGAGCCACACAGTCTATGGTATTTTGTTATAGCAGCCGAAGCTAAGACATTTGACAGACTGTTGACAAAAATGCAAAAGAAATTCAGTCAGGTATTCAGCAAAAGATGTCGAAGCATTTTGACAATGTCTTGTTTTATGTGTGGTAGAATATATATAACATGACATTTGCCGTTTTAACAGTTTTTAAGTGTACAGTCCAGTGGCATTGCACTCACAATGTTGTATAGCCATTACCACAATTTCGAAAACATTTTCATTACTTCAAACAGAAACTCTATTGCCGTTAAGCAGTAACTACTCATTCCCCCTTCCCACCAGTCTGTGGCAACCTCTAATGTATTTTGTCTCTGTGAGTATGACTGTTGTGAATATTTCATGTCAGTAGCGTGACAATATTTGGCCTGCATCAACTGAAAGAAAAGGCTTTTCTTTCTCCCAGTGAATAGAATTGACACCCTTGTCAAAAATCAGTTGGCCATAGGTAGTGTATTTTTGGGCTCTCACTTGTATTCTGTTTGTATGTCTATACCTATGCCATGACCACACTGTTTGGATTACTGTAGCTTTCTAATAAGTTGTGAAATTGGACATTTTGAGCCCTCTGACTTTGTTCTTGTTTCTAAAAATCATTTTGGCTATTCAGGGCCCTTATAATTCCATGTGACTTTAAGAATCAGCTTTTTATTTTGGTAAAAATGCTGATGGAATTTTGATAGGGATTGTGTTAAATCTGTAAATCATTTTGGATGGTATTGTCCTTTTAACAATATGACATCTCTCAAACTATGAGCATGAGATACTGTTTCCTTTATTTATGCCTTCTTTAATATTTTTCATCAGTATTTTGTAGTTTTCAGTGTACAAGTCTTGCACCTTCTTGGTTAACTTTATTTCTAGATAGCATTTTATTTTAGATGATGCTATAGATAGAATTGTTTTCTTAATTTTCTTTTCAGATTGTTCTTTGCAGGTGTGTAGCAACACAACTGATTTTTGTGTGTTGATGTATCCTGCAACTTTGCAGAATTCATTCATTAGCTATAGTATCTTTCTTGTAGATTCTTTATAATCTATCTTTAGGATTATATCACCTGTGAGTAGACATAGTTTTACATCTTCCTTTGCAATGGATGCCTTTCTTTTTCTTGCTTGGCTGGAACATCTACTGCAGTGTTAAATAGCACTGGCAGAAGTGGGTATTTTTGTCTTCCTGATGTTAAGAGGAAAGCTCATCAGTGAATATGATGTAAAGCTGTGAATTTTCGTTTTTTTTTTTTTGAGACGGAGTCTCGCTCTTTTGCCCAGGCTGGAATGCAGTGGCGCGATCTCAACTCACTGCAAGCTCGGTCTCCCAGGTTCACACCTTTCTCCTGCCTCAGCCTCCCGAGTAGCTGGGACTACAGGTGCCTGCCACCACGCCCAGCTAATTTTTTATGTTTTTAGTAGAGACGGGGTTTCACCATGTTAGCCAGGATGGTCTCGATCTCCTGACCTCAAGTGATCCACCCGCCTCAACCTCCCAAAGTGCTGGGATTACAGGCGTGAGCCACCGCGCCGGGCCAAGCTGTGAATTTTCCATAAATGCCCTTTGTCATGTTGAAGAAGTTCTATTCTGTTTTGTGTTTTCTGAATGTATTTATCCTGAAAGGGGGCTGGATTTTGTCAACTGCCTTTCCTGCATCAGCTGCGATGATCATGTCCTTTTTTTTACTTGTTTTATTAATGAAGTATATTGCATTGATTTTCTTTCTTTCTTTCTTTTTCTTTTTTTTTTTTAAACATTGATTTTCTTATGTTGAACCACACAAGCATTTCCAGGATAAATCCCCCTTGCTCACTTGGTCATGGTGTATAGTCCTCTTAATATACCATTAAATATATTTTACTAGTATTTGTGTGTGTGTGTGTGTGTGTGTGTAGCTTTGTATCTGTATTCATATGTATCATTCCTTCATTTTATTCATTTGCATTTGTATTTTTTTTTTTTTTTAAGAGACAGAGTCTCACTCTGCCGCCCAGGCTGGAGTGCAGTGGTACAATTATGGCTCACTGCAGCCTCGAACTCCCAGGCTTAAGTGATCCTCCCCACTCAGCCTCCTGAGGGGACTACAGCTGTACACCACCATGCCCACTATGCCCAGCAATCTTTTTTTTTTTTTTTTTTTTTTTTTGGTGGAAACGGGGTCTCACTATGTTGCTCATGCTGGTCTTGGACTCCTGGCATCAAGTGATCCAACTTGGCCTCCCAAACCTCAGGGATTACAGGTGCTATCTGCTATGCCCAGCCTCAGTCTAAAACTATTAACTGTAAGAACTGTCAGTTTCTCCCTTGCATTCTGTCAGTGTTTGCTTTACATATTTCAAGATGCTGCTTGGTACATATGTAGTTACAATTTTTATATCCTATAAAGTATCCTTCCTTGTCTCTTGTAACAGCTTATGACTTAATCAGTTTTGGGTGTAATTAGTATAGCCACCCCAGTTCTCTTTTGGTGGCTATTTTCTTGGAATATCTTTTATCAGCCTTTCAGTTTTAATTTATTTGTGTCTTTGGATCTAAAGTCAGTTTGTTTTGGACAACATGTAGTTTGATCATGTTTTTAAAAAATCTGTTCTGAAGCTAGGTGGTTCACAGCTGTAATCCCAGCACTTTGGGAGAATCTCTTGAGACCAGGGGTTGGAGGCCAGCCTGGTCTACAAAGTGAGACTCTGTTTCTATTAAAAAAAAAAAAAAAAAAAAAAGGTTGGGTGTGGTGGTGTGCACTTGTGGTTCCAGCTGCTTGGGAGGCTGAGGCAGGAGAATCACTTGAGCCCAGGAAGTCAAGGCTGCAGTAAGTCATGTTTGTGCCACTGCACTCCAGCCTGGGTGACAGAACAAGACTCTGTCTTTAAAAAAAAAAAAAAAATCAAATCAAATCCATTCTGCCAGTCTCTGCCTTCTGATTGGTGAGTTCAGTCAATTATTTAAAGTAATCACTGACAAGGAAGCACTTCTGCCATATTGCATTTTTGTTTTCTGTATGTTATATACCTTTTTTGGTCCCATATTCCCTTTATTACTACCTTCTTTATGTTTCATTTTTTTTTTTTTCCAAGACCAAAGTCTTGCTCTGTTGCCCAGGCCGGAGTGCAGTGTTATGATCTTGGCTCACTGCAGCCTCCTCCTCCTGGGTTCAAGCAATTCTCATGCCTCAGCCTTCCAAATAGCTGGGACTACAGGCACGTGCTACCACACCCAGCTAATATTTGTGTCTTTAGTAGAGATGGAGTTTTGCCATGTTGGCCAGGCTTGTCTTGAACTCCTGGGCTCATGTGATCCACCCCTCTTGGCCTTCCAAAGTGCTGGGATTACAGGCATGAGACCATGCCTGGCCTGATTTTTATATTTATTCCCTTCTCATTTCCTTCTGTGTATATTTTTTAGATACTGTCTTTGTAATTAACCATGGGGATTACTTTCATGTTCGTGACAATCTAGTTTAAATTGATTCCCTTGTAACTTCAATATCATATGAAAAACTTGCTTCTACCTAGCACCTTTCTCATCCCCTTTATGTTGTTGTCACAGATTATGTCTTTATACATTATGTGCCCATAATGTAAATTTATATTTAGTTCTTATCCATTTAAGTCCTGCAGGAAGTAAAAAAAATGGAGTTACAAAGCAAACATACAATGACTCTGGCTTTTATATTTTTCTATATAGTTAACCTTATTGGAAATCTTTATTTTTTCATCCAGATTTGAGTCTAATTTCTTTTTATTTCATCTTGAAAGACTCCCTTTAGTATTTCCTGTATAGCAGGCCTAGTAACATCAAACTCTCAGCATTTGTTGATCTGGGATTATCTTCATTTCTCTTTCATTTTGAAGGATAGTTTTACTAGCTAGAGAATTCTCAGATGATAGTTGTTTTCTTTCAGCAATTTATATATGTCATCCATCTGTCTTCAGGGCTTTAATTGATCTCTGAGGAGATATCAGCTCATAATATTAATGAGGCTCTCTTGTAAAGTAAAAATGCCACAAAACTTTGCCACCATTTGAGGTTGCCTTTTTCCTGATTTAGCATTCACTTGGTTACTGTAAACCTTTAATTGTCTTCCAGAGTTCTAACAAGGTTGGTTTTTGTAGTTCTTGGTTTTTGGTGTTTCTGTGGGGAGACAGGTTGGAGCTGTGTACTCCACCATTTGATTATGTCACTCAACATTGTTAACTGAGTGGACCTGTTGTCCGTTCAAGAACAACAACAAAATGAGATATGCAAAGAAATAGGAAAAATGTGACCCATGCACGGGACTATCAACAGGCAACACAGTAATAACTGCCATTTAAATTGGCAGAAACCGGATTGTTTGGTGCAGATCAATGTATATTGTGTAATTTGAGGAAAAGCCAGTAAAATAATGAAAAATGAACAAAACCTTAGGAAATAGATATCATTAGTTGCACCAGCATATACAAATGGGAGTATCAATATGAGAGAACGGAAAGGGAAAGAAAAGTTTTTTGAAGAATTCGCAGAAACACCCACATTTTGTTGAAGAACACTAATATATTCATCCAAGAAGCTCAACAAACTCATAGGAGGATAAATGCAAAGAGGTTTATAGCCAGACTTGTCATAATGAGAGATGTTTTTATCATGCTCTTATTTGACCTGCCTTATAAAAGTGATAATACAAGTGCTGGTGAAGATTTAGGGAAATTGAATTGTTCGTACATTTTTGATGGTATGTAAAATGCTACAGTCATTCTAGAAAATAGTTTTGTCAGTTCCATTTAAAACTAAAAACAAACTTAGCATGTGAACCACTAGTTGCACTGTTAGACATTTATCCTTGAGAAATAAAAACTTATGTTCCATCAAAAAAATTTCATAGCAGTTTTATGGGTAATAGCCCAAACCTGAATAATCCAGATGTTTTTGAATGATAAATAATGTGTGGTGTGTCCATACCATGAAGTATTACCTGGTATTAAAATGGAATGAATGACCAATACATGTAACCTTATGGATGAATCTCAAGAGATTAAGCTGAGTTTTAAAAAAACCCAATCTCAAAAATTTACATATTTGTTCTGGTCCATCCCATAGAGTTGGGATGAACCCTCCTACCCCCCACGTTTGGTTTAGATATCAAAACTGGTAATGATATCAAGAGTATAATAAAGTTTATCACTTATAGAGACAGGTTTCTAGAGAGACCAGAGAAGACTCCTAAGCAGGTCTAAATGTGGATTGAAAAAGAAGGGAGAAAGAATGGCTGCTTGTCATTAGGAATTTGGGGTGGGGTGAGCGCACACAGAAAGGATGGAGTTTGTTTGGTTTGAGTTTCCTACTGGCGTTGACGGAGGGACCACCTAGGCTTTTTTATTGGCTTGCCCAAATGTAGGGTAATAGGGGAGATGGGTGGGATTTGAAATCTATTAGCAACCAATTATCACAAATGCAGTTAGGCTGTTTATCATAATACCTCATGATTTTATTTGTGTAACAGTTTTGAATGACAGCATAGAGATGGAGAAGAGATTCGTGGTTGCCAGTGTTAGGAAGGCAGAGAGGGTAGGAGATGGCTGTAGCTACCATGTGTGGGATCCTTGTGATGGGACTGTTCTGTATCACCAATGTTGTGATTTTCACAAAAATCTATACGTGTGGCAAAATTTATAGAACTAGATATATACATCTAATGCATGTGAAACTTGCGAAGTCTGAATAAAGTTGATTGAATGAATTAATGTCAGTTCTTGGCTGATATTGAACTGTAGTTCTGCAAATTGTTACCATGGAGAAAACTGTGTGAGGGATATACAGAATCTTCTCATTATTTCTTCGAGCTGCATATCAATTTAAGAATTGTGTCCAGGCTGGGTGCGGTGGCACATGCCTGTAATCTCAGCACTTTGGGAGGCCAAGGTGGGTGGATCACTTGAACTCCAGAGTTTGAGACCAACCTGGGCAACATGGTGAAACCCCATCTCTACAAAAAGTAAAGACATTAGCCAGGTGTGGTGGTGTGTGCCTGTGGTCCCAGCTACCTGGGAGGCTCAGGTGGGAGGATCGCTTGAGCCCAGGAGGTCAAGGCTGCAGTAAGCTGTGATGACACCATTTCACGCCAGCCTGGGTGACACAGTGAGACCTTGCCTCAAAAATAAAAAAGAATTGTCTTCAAATAAAAAGTTTTGTAAATTGCCTACCAACTATAAATAATTCAGCTTCTTAATCTTTAATAAAGGTAATAGGCTGGGTGTGGTGGCTCACGCCTGTAATCCCACCACTTTGGGAGGCTGACGTGGGCAGATCACGAGGTAAGGAGATGGAGACCATCCTGGCCAACATGGTGAAACCCCGTCTCTGCTAAAATACAAAAAATTTAGCCGGGCGTGATGGTACGCGCCTGTAGTTCCAGCTACTCGGGAGGCTGAGGCAGGAGAATTGCTTGAACCCTGGAGATGGAGGTTGCAGTGAGCCGAGATAGCACCGCTGTGCTCTATCCTGGCGACAGAGCAAGACTCCATCTCAAAAAGTAAAATAAAATAAAATAAAGGTAATGGCCAAAAACATTTTGTACACTATTTGTTGAAAAATCACAGCACACTTTCTATATGAGAGATGCTGGATCTCGTCTATCAGCAGTTTTACTGAATCTCATATAGGATCTACTGTCCATTACACAGACAAGAAAAAAATAATATAAAGGTTGGGAAGTCAAATTCTCATTTTGTGTGCAGACGATTTGATTATCTGTACAAGCAAAAGTAAATGTTACACACAAGCAAAAGTAAATGTTACACAGAAGTGATTTAAATTACTAAAATCAGTTAGTTTAGTGAAGTGGTTGGCTGTAAGAACAATGCATAATATCAGTTGTGTGTTATTTACACGCCACGAAACAAGTATATAAGAAACAATTTTTTTGAGAATTATATGAGATATAATCACATACTGTACTCCACCAGTTTTACGTGTATAAATCAATCATTGTTAGGGTATTTGCAGGATTATGCAGACTTCCTGACAATTTTTTTTTAACTTTTTTTGAGATGGAGTCTTGCTTTGTTGCCCAGGCTGGAGTGCAGTGGCGTGGTCTCAGCTCACTGCAACCTCTGCCTCCCAGGTTTAAGCCATTTCTCCTGCCTCAGCCTCCTGAGTAGCTGGGATTAGACAGCCTCCTGAGTAGCTGGGATTACACGCACATGCCACCACACCCAGCTGATTTTATATTTTCACCATGTCGGCCAGGCTGGTCTCAAACTCCTGACCTCAGGTTATCCATGCACCTCAGCCTCCTAAAGTGCTGAGATTACAGGCGTGAGCCACCACACCTGGGCGACAACTGTTTTTTTGAGACAGAATCTTACTCTGTCGCTCAGGCTGGAGTGCAGTGGTGCGATCTCGGCTCACAGCAACTTCCACCTCCTGGGTTCAAGCAATTCTCCTGCCTCAGCCTCCCGAATAGCTGGGATTGCAGGCATGCAGCACTATGCCCAGCTAATTGTTTGTATTTTTAGTAGAGATGGGGTTTCACCATGTTGGCCAGGCTGGTGTGGAACTCCTGACCTCAAGTGATCTGCCTGCATAGCCCTCCCAAAGTGCTGGGCTTATAGGCGTGAGGCACCACGCCCAGCCGACAGTGTTTCTTAGAACATGTCATCATCCCTGAAACAAAGCCAATATCCATTAGCAATTACTTTCTCTTTCCCCTTTCCTGTAGCCCTTGGCAACCAAAATTGAATTTTCTGTCTTTGTGGATTTGCCTAATCTGGATGTTTCATAAAAATGGAACTGTCTGTGACCTTTTCTGCCTGGCTTCTTTTTCTTAGCATAACATATTCAAGGTTCATCCATGTTGTAGCATGTATCAATATTTCATTTGTTTTTTATGGCCATATAACATGGTGTATGTATATACTACATTTTATGTATCCATTTGTCAGTGGATGGACATTTGGTTTTAGTTCTACTTTTTGACTATTATGAATAATTCTGCTGTAATTGTTCATGTATACGTTTTCACATGGACATGTATTTTCATTCATTTCAGATATATACCTAGAAGTAGAATGCTGGTTATACGGTATCTCTGTGTTTAGCTTTCTTGGGAACTACCCGATTGTTTCTCATAGCAGCCACAATACTTTACAATCCTGCCAGCAATACATGAATTTTCCAGTTTCTCCAGTTTGCCAACACTTTATATTAATATTATTATTATTATTTATTATACCAATCCAGTAGTTGTAAAGAAGTATCTCATTGTGGTTTTTTGCATTTCTCAATGGCTAATGATGTTGAACATCTTTTTTTGTTTTTTTTCTTTTTGAGATGGAGTCTCGCTGTGTCGCCCAGGCTGGAGTGTAGTGGTGCAATCTCGGCTCACTGCAACCTCTGTCTCCTGGGTTCAAGCAGTTCTCTGCCTCAGCCTCCTGAGTAGCTGGGATTACAGGTGCCCACCACCACGCCCAGCTAATTTTTGTATTTTTGGGAGAGATGGGGTTTCACCATGTTGGCCAGGCTGGTTTTGAACTCCTGACCTCGTGATCCACCTGCCTTGGCCTCCCAAAGTGCTGGGATTACAGGTGTGAGCCGCTGCTCCTGGCCTGATGTTGAACATCTTTTTACATACTTGTTGGCTATTTATGTATCTCCTTTGTCTATTTAAAACATTTACTTTATTTCATGACTTACAGGAAAATTGGGGAGATAGTAGAGAGAATTGCCATTTACCCAGTTTCTGCTGTTACTAATATATTAGGATGGTACGTTTGCAACAGCCGTTGAAACAACATTGGTACATGATTATTGACTAAAGTCTGTATTTTTATTTAGGGTCTGCTGATTTTTACCTAATGTCCTTCTTTGTTCCAGGATCCTTTCCAGGGCACCATATTACATTTAGTTGTTATGTCTCTTTAGGCTCCTCTTGGCTATGGTGGTTTCCCAGACTTTCCTTGTTTTGGATGACCTTGACAGTTTGGAGGAGTCCTGGTGAGGTATATATAAATCCCGTTTATTGGAATGTCTTATGTTTCTCTCAAGATAAGACTGGGATTATAGGTTTTGGGGAAAAAGGCCACAGTGGTAAAGTACCTTTTTTGTCACATATCAAGCATGCATACTGTCACCATGTTTTATGACTTTTGATGTTGGCCTTAAATGTCTCGGCAAACATACAGTTTGTCCGCTATAAAGTTACATCTTTTTCCTATTTTCCATATTGTACACATTGGAACAATGTTACTCTGCACAACTCACACATAAGAAGTGGAGATTTATGAATTTTGTTGCTGTTGTTTTTTAGAGCACTTTCTTTCTTTCACTACAAGATGGTCCAGGCTCATATTATATATTCCCTTTCTGAAATCAGCCACCATTTCTTCATGTAACCCTGGTTCCTATTATTTGAGAATGGTGTTAGAAACCAAGATAGGGGCTAATGGTGTGCTAGGGTGTGGCCATCTCAGCTGACAGAACAGGGAAATATGCATATGTATAATCCATGTAATATACTTACTTATAAATAGTTCTACATGTAACCATCTGTATCTCTCTTAAGCTAAACATGTGTTTATACTTATACCTTCAACTCTTCGTTACCACATGGATCATTCTAACTTTCTTCCCTTGCTTCACTGTAAATTACCATATCCAACAGTAAGAAATCTGGCTCTAACCATCCATCATCCATTTACTTTCTTTCTTTTTTTTTTTTTTTTTTTTTTTTTTTTGAGGTGGAGTCTCACTCTGTCACCCAGGTTGGAGTGCAGTGGTGTGATCTCAGCTCACGGCAACCTCCACCTCCTGAGTTCAAGTATTTCTCCTGCTTCCGCTTCCGAAGTGGCTGGGGCTACAGGTGCTTACCACCATGCCCAGCCAATTTTTGTGTTTTTAGTAGAGATGGAATTTTGCCATGTTTGACAGGCTGGTCTAGAACTCCTGATCTTAGGTAATTCACCTACTTCGGCCTCCCAAAGTGCTGGGATTAAAGATGTGAGCCACTATGCCTGGCATTCCATTTACTGTCATTATTCTTTCCCTGTATACGTGTATAGCACTGTCAGAATTGTTAATCATACCCACGTGGAAAATAATTTTAAAATTTTGTCAACTAAAATACAATACTTATGTGCAGATTTGCCTTTAGTCTCACAGACTTCTATCTCTTTCCGAAGTAATTAAGGTCAAGACTTCCTCCTGCATTGAAGGGGTTCCTTCATTGATACTATTTTTTTGCGTTTGTAATGCAATTAGATAGTTTTGGTACAGGATGCCTTTATTCCTGGCTTCTCCTGAACCCATGACTTAGGTGAAATGGGTAATTCCTTGAAATACACGAACTACCAAGACTTACATAGAATAAATAAACCATTCAAACAGACCAATATCAGTAAAATAAATTGAATCCATAAAGCTTTCAGAAAAGGAAGAAAAGAAAGAAAGAAAATAAATTATCAGACTTTTTTGGTTTCATTGGTGATTTCTGTGCAACATTTAAGGAAGAAATATACCAGTTCCCCACAGTGTCTTTCAGAAAAGAGATGCAAAGGGAATCTTCCTAACACTTTTTTAAAAGGTTGTTTTTTCTCTTATCCTAAAAGCATATGAAGACCTTGCAAAGAAGAAAAACCACACGCTAATATCCCTTATGAATATAGATGCAAAAATCCAAATAGAATCCAACATTGTATAAAAATAATTTGATGCCATGACCACTCAAGGCCTGATCACAGTTTGAAAATCAATTAATGTGGCCAGGTACAGTGGCTTACGCCTGTAATCCCAGCACTTTGGGATGCTGAGGCGGATTGATCACCTGACGTGAGGAGTTGGAGACCAGCCTGGCCAATGTGGTAAAACCCTGTCTCTACTAAAAATACCAAATAAGTTGGGTGTGGTAGAGTGTGCCTGTATTCCCAGCTCCTCTGAAGGCTGAGGCAGAATTGCTTAGAACCTGGAATGCAGAGGTGGCAGTGAGCTGAGATTGCACCACTGCATTTCAGCTTGGTCAACAGAGCAAGACTGTCTCAAACAAACAAACAAAAAAATCAATTTATGTAACCTGCCACATCAACAGGCTACAGAAGAAAACCATATCATGTCAATTGATGGACAAGAAGCATTTGATAAAATCCAACACCCATTCACGATAAAACTGAACACAATAGGAATAGAGAGGAACTTCCTCAACTGAATAAAAAAAAAATCTACAAAAAAATTATTACTAAGATCATAATGGTGAGACACTGGGTACTTTCTCCCTAAGATAAGGAAACAAGATGTCCCGTTTCCTTACTCTTACTCAACATCTCATTGGAAATTGTAGGTAATGCCATAAGACAACAAAATAAGAGGCATACAGATGGACAAGGAAGAAATAAAACTAACTTTGTTCATGCCGCCATGATTGCCTAAGGAGGAAATTCTAAAGAACTCCCAAAACTATTAAGTCTTTATAGCAAAGTTGAAGGATAGAAGCTTAATATAGAAAAATCAGTTCCTTTTTTCTTTATGTAGTCGTGTTATTTGTCCTTTTATTGTTGAGTTGTAAGAGTTTTTTACATACTCTGTGTACCAGTCGCTAATTACATATGTTATTAGCCAATGTTTTTCTCCCATTTGTGGGTTGTCATTTTATTGTCTTTGTACTTGATAGAAAAATAAGTTTTCATTCCATGAAGTCTAATTTGTTTTTTTTTCTGTTGCTTGTATTTTTGGTATGTTATCTAAAAGGGCTTTGTCTATCCCCAGGGCATGAAGATCCACTCCTGTATTTTCTTTAAGTAATGGCTTTTAAATGTAGACCTGTGATCCATTTTCAATTAGTTTTTGTATATGGTGTGAGGAAAGGAATAATTTTGATTGTTTTGCATACAAATATTCAGTTGTCTCAGCATCATGTCTTGAAAAGGTGATTTTTCTTTTTTCTTTTTTTTTTTTTGAGACAAAATGTCACTCTGTTGCCCAGGTTAGAGTACAGTGGCGTGATCTTGGCTCACTGCAACCTCCGTCCTCTAGGTTCAAGCAATTCTCCTGCCTCTGCCTCCTGAGTAGCTGGGATTACAGGCATGCACCACCACGCTTGGCCAATTTTTTTGTATTTTTAGTAGAGATGGAGTTTCACCATATTGGCCAGGCTGTTCTCAAACTCCTGACCTTGTGATCTGCCCGCCTCAGCCTCCCAACATGCTAGGATTCAGGCATGAGCTACCACGCCCAGCCGAAAAGGTGATTTTTCAACATTAAATTGTCTTGTCTTGGCATCATTGTTGAAAACTAACTGAACATGATATATAGTAGTGTTTATTTATGAATTCTCAATTTTATTTCACATTTACCTCTATGCCAGTATCATACCATCTTGATTATTGTAATTTTGTAGCAAATTTTCAAATTGAGAAGTGTATGTCTTCTAACTTTCTATTTTTTTTTTTTAAGATAGTTGTGATTATATTCAGTTCCCTAAATTTCCACATGAAATTTTAGACCAGCTTGTTAGTTTCTTCAAAAAGGCAGATGGGATTTTGGTAGGGATTGTGTTGAATTTAGATATTAATTTGGCAGTTATTGCCATCTTAACCGTATGAACACTATTCAGTGCCTTTCCATTTACTTAGACTGTCTTTAATTTCTTCCATCATTGTTTTGTGGTTTTCAGACTATAAGCTCTGTATTTCTTTGATTACAGTTATAAGTATTTTATTCTTTTTGATGCTATTGTAAATGGAATTTATTTGTTTGTTTGTTTGTTTGTTTATTTTTTGAGACAGTGTTTTGCTCTTATTGCCCAGGGTGGAGTTCATTGTCACTATCTCGGCTCACTGTAACCTCTGCTTCTGGGATTCAAGCGATTCTGCTGTCTCATCCTCCCAAGTAGCTGGGACTATAGGCACATGCCACCATGCCTGGCTAACTTTTTTTGTATTTTTAGTAGAGATGGGTTTTCACCATGTTGGCCAGGCTGGTCTCAACCACCTGACGTCAGGTGATCCACCCACCTCGGCATCCCAAAGTGCTGGGATTACAGGCTTGAGCCATTATGCCCCGCCAGAATTCTGTTTAAAATTTCATTTATGATTTGTTTGTTGTTAGTGAACTTGCACCCTGCAACATTGTTGAACTCTTTTATTAGTTTTAATATTGTTTTAGTAGATTCTTTAAGATTTTCTATATGCACGAGGAGTCAACTGCAAATACAGATAGTTTCACTTTTTTTTTTTTTCAATCTGAGTTCCCATTCCCCTTGCTTTTCTTGACTAGAATCTCCTGTGTGATGTGTAACCAGCAAGAGGACATTCTTGTCTTTTTTTTGTTCTTAGAGTAAAATCATTGTACCTTTCATTATTTAGTGTGATGTTAGTGGTGGACTTTTTGTAGATGCCTTTAATCAGGCTGAGGAAGTTTAACTCTATTCCTGGTTTGCTGATAGTTTTTATAGAGAAGATGGGCATTGGTTTGGGTTAAATGCTTTTTCTCGATACCGAGATGATCACGTGGTTATTGTTTCTTTTCTACTTAATGTGTATTAATTGACTTTCAAATGATAAACCAAACTTTCATTACTAGGATAAATCCCACTTGATCACTGTATGTAATCCTTTTTATATACTATTATACGAAATTTGCTAGTATTTTGTTGAGGATTTATAGGTCTGTAATCATGACACATGGATCTGTAGTTTTTTTCATGTCTGATTTTGGTACCAGTGTAGTATTGGGATCATAGAATGAGCTGGCAAGTGTTTCTTCTTCTTTTTTTGGAGTTTTTGAGTAATTGATAATTCTTTTTAAATGTTTGATAAAATTCTCCATTGAACCCATATGGATCTGTGTTTTGTTTTTGTTTTTGTAGTGGGAAGTTTTCTTGTCTGTATTTTGTCTTGAGACAGGGTCTCACTATATTGCCCAGGCTGCAGTACAGTGGTGCAGTCATGGCTCACTGCAGCCTGACTTCCCAGGCTCAGGCAATTTTCCCACCTCAGCCTCCCAAGTAGCTGGGACTACAGGCATATGCCACCACACCCAGCTAAATTTTTGTATGTTTTTTTGGAGAGATGGGGTTTCACCATGTTGCCTGGACTGGTCTCAAACTCCTGAGTTCAAGTGATCCGCCTGCCTTGGCCTCCCAAAGTGGTAGGATTACAGGCATGAGCCACTGCATCCCACCTGTAATGGGGAGTTTTAAATTTACAACTTCACTCTTTTTACTTGCATAGGTCATTTCAGATTTTTCTTTTTCTTCTTGAGTTGGTTTTAGTCGTTTTTGTTTTATGGATATTTCCATTTTGTTGAAGTTAATTTGTTGGCCTACATTGTTCCTATCATTCTTTGTAATTATTTTTAGTTCTGTAAGAGTACTAGTAATAAATACATCGTTAATCTCGACGTTTAGTAATCTGAATCTTCTTTTTTTTTTTTTTCAATGTCAGTCTAGTTAGAGGTTTGTATATTTTGTTGATCTTTTCCAGGAATCAGCTATTGTTTTTCTGTTCTCTAATTCATTAATTTTTACTCTATAATCTTTATGCTTTCCTGCCTTCTGCTTGCTTTGGGTTTGTATTGCTGTTCCTATCCAGTGTTTTAAGGTGGAAAATTATTGATTTGAGATCTTTTTTAATATGGTTATTACAGATACAAATCTCTCTCTAAGCATTACTTTATCTGTGTTCCATAAGCTTGAGTATGTCTTCATTTTTATCTCAAAGCATTTTTTAAAATTTCCCTTCTTATTGCTTGACTCTTTTTTTTTTTTTAACTTTGGAATGTGTTATATAATTTGTGCACATTTGTGCAGTCTCACAATTCCTTTGTCTTACTGATTTGTAATTTCCACTGTGGTCAGAGAATCGTTTTAAATTTATTCTGCGGAATGTTTCATGTGTACTTTTGAAGAATACTTTATTCCATTGTTTTTGAGTGGAATGTTCTGTCTACATCTCATAGATCTGGTTTGCTTTAGAGTGTCGTCTATATTTTCTGTTTCCGTGTTTATATTGTGCCCAGTTGTCCTAACTATTATTGAAAATGGGGTATTACAGTTTGCAGTTAGTATCGTAGACTTGTGTATTTTTTCTTTTAATTCTGTCAGTTTTTGCTACACATGCTTTGAGGCTCTGTTAGTAGTACATATGCTTAGAATTGTTATGTCTTCTTTATTGATTGACCCTTTTATTGTTATATTAATAAAATTCCCCTCTTTATCCCTAGTAAAATTTTTGTATTGAAGTGTATTTTGTGTGATATTAGGATAGCTACTCCAGCCTTATAGGTGCCATGTGCCTGATATATCTTTTTCTGTTTTCAAATTTTCAGTCTCTTATAGACAGCACATGTTTGGATTTTCACACTTTCGACAACCTGAGAATTATTACTTTTTGATTGGATTTTCAAATCATTCCCTTTTTCCTGTTGTTATTGCTATACAGATGGTTCCTGACTTACAGTGGTTTGACTTATGATTTTTTTTAACTTTTCAATGAGTTTATTGGGTTGAAACCCCTTTGTATGTTCAGTATTTACGAAGGTTCAACTTATATTTTTTCTAACTTTACTAGAATGTATTCCCATTTTAAGTGGAAAAACAGTATTTTCAACTAATTTGACTATTATCAGGATGTAACTTGATTGTAAGTCAAGGAGCATCTGTAGTTGGATTTACTTCTGCCATTTTTGTTTTCGGTCTTGTACTTTTTTGATACTTAATTCCTTTTACTTCTACTTTCTTTTACATGACATGAGTATATTTTATTTTATTATTTTTATAGGTTTTGAGAGTACAAGTGCAGTTTTGTTACCCAGACATGTCACATAGAGGTGAAGTCTGGGCTTTTAGTGTGGCCATCAACAGAATAGTATACATTGCAGCCATCAAGTAATTTCTTATCCTTCACCCTCCTCCCCACCCCTCCAAGTCTCCAGTGTCTCTCATTCCACTCTGTATGTTTATGTGTACACAACATGAAATGAATATATTTTAGTATAACGTTTTAATTTTTAAAATTACTGTGTCCCTTTGAAAATTTATTTACGTAGTGGTTGCTCTAGAACTTACCTAATAAATCTTACCTTATCAAAATCTACTTCAGATTTCTACTACCTTAACTCTAGTAAAATACAGAAACAGTACTTATACATAGCTCTATTTCATCTTCTCCATTTGTTATTTTTATATGTAGTACACGTATATTTAAAATCCAACAATATATTGTTATACAGGCTGAGCATCCCAAATCCGAAAATCTCAAATGCTCCAAAATCTGAAACTGAGTGCCAGCATGCTCAACATGCTCAAAGGAAATGCTTGTTGGAGTAATTCAGATTTTAGATTTCTGGATTTGGGAAGCTCAACCAGTAAGTATAATGTAAACATTCCAAAATTTGGAAAAAATCCAAAGTCAGAAACACTTTTGATGCCAAGCATTTGAGATAAAGGATACTCAACCTGTAATTGTTACTTTATGTCATTTGATGTCTTTTTTTTTTTTTCTTTTTTAACTTTAAGTTCTGTGATACATGTGCAGAACGTGGAGGTTTGTTGCGTAGATATATGTGTGCCATGGTGGTTGACCCATCCTCTTAAGTTTCCTCCCCTCGCCCCCAACCCTTCAACAGGCCCCAGTGTGTGTTGTTCCCTTCCCTGTGTTCATGTGTTGATGCCTTTTAAAGAAGCTGAAAGAAAGATAGGGAGTATCTATTCATAGAGTTTGTTATACTAACCTCTTTATTCATCATTTCTGCTTTAATTCATTTGTTTGTGTGGATTCTGAGTTACCATCTAGGGTAATTTCCTTACTGTAGCACAGATTTGTTCCTCTGTCTTTTTTTTTTTTCCCCGAGATGGAGTCTCGCTTTGTCGGCCAGACTGGAGTGCAGTGGCATGATCTGGGCTCACTGTAACCTCCGTCTGCTGGGTTCAAGTGATTCTCCTGTCTCAGCCTCCCGAGTAGCTGGGATTACGGGCATGCGCCAACACACCCAGCTAATTTTTGTGTTTTCAGTAGAGACGTGGTTTTGCCATGTTAGCCGGTCTGGTCTCTTAACTCCTGACCACAGGTGATCTGCCTACCTGGGCCTCCTAAAGTGCTGAGATTACAGGCGTGAGCCACCACACCCAGCCACTCTGTTTATTTTTTTGCTTTATTCTTTTTTTTTTTTTTTTGCATTATTATTTGTTTCCTTGTTTATAAATGTATGTATTTATTTTTGAAACAGAGTCTCTCTGAGTCATTGTGAGGCTAGAGTGTAGTGGTAGGATCGCAGCTCATTGCAGCCTCAGCCTACTGGACTCAAACAATACTCCCACCTCAGCCTCCTGAGTAGCTGAGACTATACGTGTGTGCCACTATGCCCGGCTAATTAAACGAATTTTATTTTTTAGAGATGGGGTCTCAGTATGTTGCCTAAGCTGATCTTGAACTCCTGGGCTTAACTGATCTCCTGCTTCAGCCTCCCAAAGTGTTGGGATTACTGGCTTGAGCCACCGTGCCTGGCCTGCCTTATTGTTAAATATATTGCATTTATATATGTTATAGGTCCAACAATGCAGTTATAAACATTGACTTATACATATTTGCTTATTAAATTGGGTAAGAAAAGAAAGAAAAATGTGCCTTTTTTACTCTCTCGTATCATTGCCTTTACCCACAATAATTGTGGATTTGAACTAGTGTTTGGACTCACTTGTTTTCACCCTAAAGAACTTCTTTTCTTTCTTTTATGGTTAGTCTACTAGCAGTGGATTCTCATGTTTTTTTGGTTTCTATTTGTTTTTTAATTTGAGGATTTTAAATTTTCACCCTCCGTTTTGCAAATAGTTCTGCTATTTTAGGGGACAGGTTATCAAAAAAAATTTTTTTTCAGTACACTGAATATGTCATCCTGCCTCCTCCTCGCCTCTACTGCCTCTGATGAGAAGCCATATGTAAATCTTAGGACATTCCCTTGCATGTGAGGAATTGTATTTCTCTTGATGCTTTCAAGATTTTCTCTTCGTCAACAGATTTGCAAGTTTTTGGCGTCTTTTTTTTTTTTTTTTAAATAATGGAAAACTTCACGAACTTGTGTGTCATTCTTGTGTAGCTGCTATGCTAATCTTCTTGGTATTGTTCCAGTTTTAGTATATGTGTTACAAAGTGAGCATAGCCATTCATTTGTTTGAATATTTTTTCTGCTACTTGATTATTTCTCCACTCCTTCTGGTACTTCTGTTATGAATATATTGGTGTAGTTAATGGTGTTCCTCATTTTTTTGAGGGCTTCTTCATTTTTCATCACTCTTATTTCTCTCTGTTCTTTAGATTACTTAATCTCTATTGAGCCATCTTCAAGTTTACTGATTATTTTGCCAGCTACAACCTTTTTTTTCTATTTTTTTCTTTTTTGAGATGAAGTTTTGCCCTTTTTGCCCAGGCTGCAGTGCAGTGGCACTATCTTGGCTCACTATAACCTCCGCCTCCTGGGTTCAAGCAATTCTCTTGCCTCAGCCTCCAGAGTAGCTGGGATTACAGGCACGTGAGCTACCATGCTCAGTTTTTTTGTATTTTTAGTAGAGACGGGGTTTCACCATGTTGGTTAGGCTGGTCTCGAACTCCTGACCTCAGGTGATTTGCCTGCCTTGGCCTCCCAAAGTGCTGGGATTACATGCGTGAGCTACCCCGCCCAGCCCAATCTTTTGGTGAGTCATTCTAGTGAGTTTTCCATTGCAGTTATAATATTTGAATCCAGAATTTTCATTGTATTCTTTTCTGTCTTCTTACTGATATTTTTCTGTTTGATGAGGCATCATCATACCTCCCTTTTCTGAGTAGTGTTTCTTTGTGAGCATATTTGTTTTCATTTTTATTTTTATTTTTTATTTTGATGTGGTCTCGCTCTGTCTCCCAGGCTGGAGTTCAGAGGCATGATCTCAGCTCACTGCAACCTCTGCCTCCCAGGTTCAAGCCATTGTCTTACCTCAGCCTCCAGAGTAACTGGGATTATAAGTGCCTGCCACCACACCCAGCTAATTTTTGTATTTTTAGTAGAGACAGGGTTTCACCATGTTGGCCAGGTTGGTCTTGAACTCCTGACCTCAGGTGACCTACCTGCCTCGACCTCCCAAAGTACTGGGATTACAGGTGTGAGCCACTGTGCCTGGCCTGAACATATTTATAATAGCTGCTTTGAGGTCAGCTAAGTCTGATATCCAGATCTTCTCAAGGGCAGTTGCTATTGCCTACTCTTTTTCCTGTATATAGGTGACAGTCTCCCGTTTGTTTGTATGTCTTGTAATTTTTTTGTTGAAGAATAGACATTTTAGAGAATACTTTGTGCTTTCTCTAGATAGTGGTTTTTCTATTCTCTCTAGGCTTGTTGTTGTTTCTTATTAGGTGACTTGACTGTACTATTTGAGAGAAGCTTTTTCACTCCCATTGGGTTCTCACTGATGTTGCTTGTCAGAGGGCTCCGCCTTGGAAATGCACACTGCCTTTAGGATGGCAGTGGTGTTAACAGTGCTCTCTTTGAGTGTCTCTTTCTGTGATGGCTGTGTTAGCCTGTCTGCCTCTGTTGGTGTTACACTTTGCTGATAGCCTCTACTGATTGCTGACATACTGCTCTGTTGTTTTCAACACTGTCCTGGACCATATGTTGCTCTTAGTTTGCTCTTGTTAAATTTGGGTTCTTTCTAGAGGGTTGTCTTTGAGGCTTTGAGTTTGCTTTTTATGTTGCCATTCTGAAAGTCACCTCCTAGAAAACATAAATTTAAAAATCATTACTGTGGAGAATCTGTGTATGCATTTGTGTGAGTGTCTCTGGTAGATAGGAACACATCTGATTACCCTGGATGTCTCTTCTTAGCCCTCTCTTTCCCTTGCTCTCTCCAGTAAACTTTCAGTTGGTCTGTAGTTTAGCTTGTTTCTGTCATAGAACTGCCACCCTCTTCTTAATTGGTTATCATTGAATTTCCATCCTTTTTGAGGGTGACCTCAGGCTTGCACTCACCCACACTCTGTTCTGAACAAAGTGAGTTTTCTGGAGGAGAGTTTTGGAACTCTCTGTCCTGTCCTGACAGCTGGCCCTAGGTGAAAGTCCTGCTCCATTATTTGGGATCTGGAGGCTACAGCAGTGTTTTGCTTTTCTCTGATGGATGACACTGTACTTAATGATCAGGGATCTGGGTTGGGGCAGTAGTCTCTGGTATTCTTGGTTTATTTTGGAATCTGTTCTCAATGAGCTAGGTGGGCATTGTACTCCACTCTTCTCAGACTGCTATGACTGGGCTGGATATTTTAATTGGGGTAGTGGAGGAAGCTGGCTCAAGGCCTTTTGGCAGTTCTTTCTTAGAACTTGAAGCTGTGGGGATTGAGAGGTGCTGTTGCCTTGCAAGAGATAGATGCACACAGAGAAATGTCTGGAGATCTGTAAAGGGGCCTCCATGAATGTTCAGCAAAGTACTAATCAGCTCATGTATATGAGGAAATGAGTGAAATAACTTTTGACAAGAATCAGAGGAAACAGTACGCAGTACTCACATAGGGCCTGGAAAAGGACTGATCTTGCCAGCCAGAGTGGAAAAATTCGTAATTCAGAGTATTGGGTAGAGTGTTCAGAAAGGTCTTTTCTCCGTGGTGAGGAGTAATGTTCCCCAAACTGAGCACTGCTTCAGATTTGCCTAACAAATCATAAAAGCAAGACCTGAAAGTGTCACATTGTTTCCAAGAGACTTGAGTGCATCCTAGAGCAAAGCACAAAAATATTTATTGGAAGCCAAAAGTACCCAGCATCCAACCAAGTAAAACTCTCAGTCTTCCATCCATTGAAATATTACCAGACTTACAGACATATGAGAAAACATGAGCTTTCTCAAAGAGACTAACCAGGAAATTGAAATGGACTCAGAATTGCCATAGATAGTAGAATTAACTGACAAGTTCATTGAAAACAGTATTATAATTGGGTTCTATATGTTCTAAAACTTAAGTAGAGACACGGAAGATTTAAAAAAAGAACCCAAATCAGAATTCAGTATAACAGAAAAGATAGAAATCAGATTTCTAGAAATGAAATGAAAACTATAATGCTTGAGATGAAAAATACATGGCCAGCCTTTGGTGTCTCACACCTGTAATCCCTGTACTTTGGGAGGCCAAGGCAGGTGGATCTCCTGAGCTCAGGAGTTTGAGACCAGCCTGGGCAACATGGTGAAACCTCGTCTGTAGCAAAAATGCAACAACAAAAAAATTAGCTGGGTGTGGTGGTACATGCCTGTGGTGGTCCTAGCTACTTGGGAGGCTGAGGTGGGAGGATCACTTGAGCCTGAGAGGTAGATGTTTCAGTGAGCCGAGATTGCACTTCTGCACTGCAGCCTGGGTGACGGAGTGAGACCCTGTCTCCCCGCTTCTGAAAAAAGAGTAACACATAGGGCAAAAACTGATGGCAGTTTAAACATTACCGAAGAAAAAGTTTAGTGAACTTGAACACAGAGTAATAGAAGCCATCCAAATGAAACAGAGAAAAAGCATATTTGAAAAATAAGCAAGCCCTTGTGCCGGGTGCAGTGGCTCATGCCTGTAATCCCAAACTTTGGGAGGCCAAGACGGGTCGATCACAAGGTCTAGAGATCGAGACTATCTTGGCCAACATGGTGAAACCCCATCTGTACTAAAAATAGAAGAATTAGCTGGGCATGGTGGCAGGTGCCTGTAGTCCCAGCTACTCGGGAGGCTGAGGCAGGAGAATCACTTGAACATGGGAGGCGGAGGCTGCAGTGAGCCGAGATTGCACCGCTGCACTCCAGCCTGGCGACAGAATGAGACTCTGTCTCAAAAAATAAAAGCAAGCCCCTGTGAGCTTTAGGAGAATTTCAAGTAGTCTCTAACACACATGGAATTGGAGTCTCTAAAAGGAAAGTGGGAAAAGAACAGAAAACAATATTTTAAGAATGATTAAAAAATTTCCAAATGTGATGGGAACCTACCAATCTAAGAAGCTCATCAAACCCTGAGCACAGGAGGCATGAAGAAAACTACACCAAGCCTCATGAATCATAACCAGAATGCTCTAAATCAGTGTTAAAATGAAATCCTCAAAGCAGCCAGAGATAAAGGACATGTTTTATGGAGGAACAGAGGTAAGGATGATAGCAGATTTCTCCTTAAATGAGGCACCAGAGAAAATAGTAGAACATTAATTTTAGTTTTAAAAGCAAAAAAACTCAATGTAGAGTTGTATACTTGGTAAAAATAGCTATAAGAAACAGTGAAGAAATAAGGACGTTCCAGATAAACAAAGCTGAAAGATTTCCTCTCCAGCAGACCTGCACCACAAGAAGTGTTCTGATGTCTGATGGAAATCTGGATCTACCCAGGGGGATGAAGAACAGGAAATGTTGACTACTTGGATATGTATACAAGATGTTTTTCTTTATGTAAATCTCTAAAAGATACTGACTTTATACAAAAATAACATCAAATGTATTGTGGGGTTTATAACATATTTAAAATATATGACAATGACAGCCTAAAAAGGCTATGAAAAGGAAGTATATACTATTGGAAGATTCATATATGTACTATTACTGAAAAGTACAGTGACTAAAGGTTTTATAAACATTGATGATCACAGAAAATATAAATGGTCTAAAACACCCCATTTAAAGGTGGAGATTTCTGGATAAGATAAATAAAAATAAGATCCAGTTATGCTGCCTATAAAGGCAACATGTTAGATTCAGAGACAAATAGATAAACAAAAAGAATGGGAAAAGATATAGAATGGTAAAATTATTCAAAAGGCTGCAGTGCTCTGACAGCCAGATGAAGTAGCTTTCAGAGCCAGGAATACCAGTGATAAAGTTTTTTTCTTATTGATAGAGATCAGTCTATCAAGAGGATTTAACAATCCTAAACTTAGGTTAGTTACAGATTTGCAAAATATTTGAAGCAAAATCTGATAGACGTGGAAGGATAAATAGATCCACAGTTACAATCAGAGGTTTTAGCATCCTTTTAATAATTGATAAAACAGGAAATGAAAAAGGAGCAAAGATATAATAGACTTAACCCTAAATAACTTGACATTTATAAAATGTCTTCTGCACCCTCCTCCCCAAATAAAACAGTGGAATATACATTCTTTCCAAGGGCAGATGAATGTATATATTTACAAAGGTAAATCACATTCTTGATTACAAAACAAACCTTAATAAATGTAAAAGGATTGAAGTCATATATTTTCTCCCACCATAAGCGGTTTAAATTTAGTTAAATTAAAAATCAGTAACAGAAGTATCTAAAAATTCCCTAATAGTTGGAAACTGAATATACTTCTACATAATGGATGCCTCAAAGAAGAGTTAGAAGAGGAAATTAGAAAGTATTTTGAACTTTGGGTTAATGAAAACAGAATTTATGGGAAATTTACTTGTAAGAAATTTAGATATAGGAAATATAAAATACATATAATACTCATTGATTTCATTGTTTTCCATTTTGATCCTTACTCCTTTTTTCTACTTATTTTTGAGTTTAATTTACTTTTTTCTAACTTTTTAAGGTGGAAGCACCTGAAGTCATTAATTTGAGATCTTTCTTATGCAACACAAATAAGCATTGTGTGTGCTTGTATTATGTGCGTATATATCCACTATCTGTAAGTGCATATATGAAGTTTCCACAATATGTAAATGCATATATGAAGTCTCTCATATATGGGATATAATGTATTATGTGTAATATATATTAAACATATTATGAAGATTAACTTGTGTTGAATAAGAAGAAAGGTCTAAATCAATGGTCTCAGCTACTTGCACTTTGAGAATGTAGAAATGAAGACAAATCCATATAGTAGTAGAAGAAAAGAAATAACAAAAAACAAAATGGAGAACAATATAATCTGTGAAAACAGAAAAACAATTGAGAAGATCAGTGAAATCAAAAGCTGTTTCATTAAGATTGATAAAATGGATAAACTTCTAGGTGGAACAGGTTATCAATATCAAAAATAAGAATGATGTATCACTGAAATTCTATAGATATTATGAAGGAAGTGAAGGAATACTATACCTGTAAGTTATCAATTTGACGATTTTGACGAAATGAACAGTTTACTCCAAATAAACAGCTACTACTGCTTACTCCAAAACAAATAGATAACCTTTCCACAAAGGTCCCCAGATGCTTCAGTAGTGAATTCCAGCAAACAATTAATAGTACCAATTCTATACAGACTTCTCCAGAAAATTCAAGAAGAGGGAGTACTTCCTAAATCATTCTTTGAGTCCAGCATTGCCCTAATAACAAAACCAGACAGAGACATTGCAAGGAAAGAAAGCTGTAGACCTGTGTCCTTCATGAACATAAATTCAAAAACTCTAGGGATTGGAAACCAGTAGTATATAACAAGGTTATTAATACCTCATGACCAAATGTGGTTAATCCCTGGCAGGCTTTTTCATCATTTGAAAAGCAGTCAGTGTAATTCCCTGTGTCTAAGCCAACTTCATGGTTAGGTAACCTGTGCAGTCACATGTTGCTGCACTCTTGTAAGAAGGGATCCTGTGCTTCGCTTAATGCCCTGCTGTTGCCATCCTGAAGTTCTTCACAGTTTATATTTGAACTTGTGATTTGTATGTGAAGTTTGATGGACACTGGACTATGTGTGCAAGTAGACAGGATACTTGAGAGGCAGTGCCCTACTAAGCTGTTGGTCTGTGTAGTATGGCCTGGGAGTGTCCTGGAATTGTGTGTAGGTGGCTAAGGCAATGACCTTTGTCTGCATTGGTTGCAGCAGCAGCAAACTCACAAACAGTTGCACCCCAAAGAGGAGGACCCACAGTGTGAGGCTGGCTTGCTTGTCTCTCCCCTAAGTCTGTCCCTCTGACATTCTTAGGAAATACTAATTTTCTGGGCTGAGTACTGGGACAGTAACCTCCAGCTTTCAGGCAGTCGTCATTGTCAGTAAAGTATTAGAAAATAAAAGCATACTTGTGGACATTGTGTTAAGGGACACTAGGCAGTTACTAGAATTCTTTGGAGTGCAGATTCTCTGGTCTTAAGAACTGCTGCAACATTGCAAAGCAAATATCCACAGGCTTAGAAATAGGAATTACATTTGATGGGAGAGAACATTATTTTCGTATAAAATTTTGGTTGAAACAAATCAGTTTTAAAAATAGGCTTTTTTTGCATTTGAAAATACAGCAATACACTGCATAAACAGGTGTTTCCAATTATATGCAAATCATGAAGCCATTTTTGGTTTCTTATACAAGATGTAGGACATGTCAGAGGAAACATTAAAATGCCATTGTATAAATTTACATGTAAAATTGAATTCAGTTTTGTACAAAACTAATATTCATGAAGAATTTCAGAGAGCTGCTACTCCAGTCTTTGTCTATATTTACCAAAACTTGTATTTTTTTAACTTTTATTGTACAATAATGTATCAGAAATCAGAAATTTAGCCCATATTGCCACAACGTATAAAGAACCAACAGGTCCCTAATGATTGCATCAGCTGAAAAAATCAACCTTCTCAAATAAAAAATAGCAAAAATTACTTATCTTGCATTTGCCAAGAATATATATTACTTTCAATTACATATTGAAAATGAAGTTGCTAAAAATATAAATTTTGATGACTTAATAAATGAATTTGCAAAAAGAGTGCCAGAAAATCTTATGATCAGTCAAGATATATTAACAAACTATTAGTAATTATTGTATTATTTAAAGTTATTACAACAAAACTTTTTTGTGATTGTAAATTTATGTTGTTTTGTATTACTATTATACCTATATTTTACAAGTAATAAAATATATTAAAAGAAAAAAACATAATTTATTTTACTTTTTACTATACTTCTTTTTATACATTCTGAGTAACCTCACATTTTTATTTTCCACTGGCCCCATCAATTATGTAGTCATCTCTGCCCTGTATTAAAAAGAAAAATATAGGAAAAAAGTCAAACCCATATGACCATTTCAATATAAGCAGAGAAAACATTTGACAAAATTTAGCATCCATTTCTAATTAAAGCTCTCAAATGAAGAATAGAAGATAACTTTCTTTAATCTGATAAAAGTCATCTATAGAAAATGTACAATTGACATTGTATATAATTGTGAAAAACGGTATGGTTTCAATATCAGGAACATGACAAGGATGTCCACTCATACTTGATAGTGTAATATATACTACCTAGTATAACCAGGGAAGAAAAAGAAAGGAGACTAGAGTGGAAAAGAAGTAGAAATGTCTTTATTCACAAAAGATATGATTATCTGTGTAGGAAATCTAATGGAGTCTCCCAAGATATGGGAAAAAGATGACTAGAATTATTAAGTGTAGCTAGGTGGCAGGAGAAAAATATGTAAAAATGAATTTTACTTATATATATTAGCAATGATCAATTGGAAATTGAAACTTTTGAAAGTTCTATTTGCAATAGTATCAAAAATTTTTTTTAAATAGCTATGTCTGGCAAAAGATGTGAAAGGCCACACTGGAAACAATCCACTGCAGAGAGAAATTGAAGACCTAAACAAGTGGAACTCCCTGCTTATGTCAGAAAGCTCAATATTGCTGACATGTTTTGTTGTTAAAATGATTTATAGATTTAATATAATTCCATGTAGTAATTAGCAGGATTTCTTGTAGTAATTGAGTACATAATTCTAAACCTTATGTGGAAATACACGGGAACCAGAATAACTAAAACTTCGAAAAATAAAAGCTGAGTTGTATGGATAGTATTACCTGATTTCAAGACTCAAAGTAAAAGTTTGCTGAGACCTGGCATTTTTGTCCAGAGTACTTTTTCTTCAATTTCAACATCTAGTAGTTTTATTAAGATATGTTTTAGAGAAAACTGTTGCTGAACAGTTTTCCCAGGTTCATGATGGTTCCTTTGAATATGTGGATCAGGTCTTTTATTTTTTAACAGTTTTCTTAGATTATACTTTTTAATATTAGATTTATTCCATTGTTTTCTTTTTTCTTCTTTAAGGACTGTAATATATATACTATATTATAATTTTATTTACTTAATTGTAGACCAACTTTATCCAGAACTTACTTTCTGATCCCATTTTCTTTTTTCTTACTCTTTTAAAATTATTGCTGCTTCTCTTTTTTCTTGTTTCATTCTCCTTTACAATGCTGTTTATTCAAGTTTCAGTCAAATGTAGTTTCCCCTTTGGCTCTGTTTTAGTTTACTCAGGCTGCTGTAACAAAATTCAACAGACTGGGTAGCTTAAATAAATTTTCTCACAGTTGTGGAGGCTGGAAGTCTAAAGTCAAGGTGCCAGCAGAGTTGGTTTCTGGTGAGGTCTCACTCCTTGGCTTGCAAATGGCATTTTCTTCTGGTGCCCTCACACAGCCTTTTCTCTGTGCATATGACCAGTGGTTGGGGGTGGTGAGTGGGGGGAGAAAGAGAGCTCGTGTGCGTGCTTTCCAGTTTCCCCCTCTTCTTATAAGGACACCAATGCCGTTGTATTAGTTTCTTACCCTTATGCCCTCATTTAACCTTAGTTAATCTCCTTAAAGTCCCCATCTTCAAATATAGTCACACTGGAGGTTGGGGTTTTAACATACACATTTTTTGAGGGGCACAGTTTAGTCCATCACAGATTCCTTAATTAGGAATGTCTTTAATAAGTCTTTAAAGACTTGAATTACAGTCTTATTTTCTGTGATTACTCTGTCCTCTTTACAACTTCATTCCTGAGTTTGATTAGCCTTTGCCTCTTTAGTTTGCATACAATCCAAGTCTCTTCTCTTGGATTTCCCAGTAGCCTGAGCTTTAATCTGCATGGACTCAGACATCTTCTGAGTATTTTCCCACTCATAGTGAAACTTTCCCTTTCTGGGAGTAGTTTTGTGTTTCACCCTCTTTGGGCTGTCTGTCTCCTCTATTCCATGTGATCACCACAGTCTCTGGCTGATTCTCTTTGTAGGCATGGACTGTCACTTTTTGCTATATTTGAATATCTGTTGCTTAGTGATATTTGAAATTAGTAATATTTTCCATCTCCTAGTTATGCTAAAGTCATGGGTTGTTATAGATAATATTATTTGCTCCACTTATGCTGATGTTTATAGTTCTTGGGGGGATGCATGGAGAAATGCAGATGTAACTAGTTGCTATTCTTCTTCTTACGTTAGAAACCAAATGTGTACATTCAAGTAGTTAAATTCCCCTCTGTTTTTCCACTAGCCTAGGCCTTTTGTTTCTGGTTTTTGTTTTTGTTTTTTTCACCCCAAACCCATGACATACAAAAAATATGCACTTGCAGTTACGTTCATCTCTGGAAATTGGCCAAAAAACCAGGTCAGCTACAACATAGGGTATTTGTATAAAGATTTCATTCCCTAAGAAATGTTTCAGTATTTATATGGTAAGATTAATTTTGCTTGTTTCTAGAAGTCTGGACAGCTGATCACCTGAAAGAGAGGAGCCAAGAAAACCAATCTAAACATTTGTGGGAAATTGTATTCATCAATGATGAAATGCTGACTAAGGAACAAGGTAATGTAATAGGAATACCATTTAACGTGGACGTAAGTTCTTTTCCTTCCAGAAAAATGTTCTGTCAGTGTGACTCGTGTGGAATGAGTTTCAACACTGTTTCACAATTGGTTATCAGTAAGATGAACTATTTAGGAAAAAAGTCTGATGAATTTAATGCCTTTGGGAAGTTGGTACTCAATATTAAGCATGATGAAACTTATACTCGAGAGAAAAATGAAGTTTTGAAAAATAGGAACACTCTGAGTCATCATGAGAACACTTTGCAGCATGAGAAGATTCAAACTTTAGAGCACAATTTTGAATACAGTGTATGTCGGGAAGCCCTCCTTGAAAAGGCAGTATTCAATACACGGAAGAGAGAGAATGCAGAAGAGAATAACTGTGAATATAATGAATTTGGGAGAACTTTCTGTGATGGTTCATCCCTCTTGTTCCATCAGATACCTCCATCAAAGGACAATCACTATGAATTTAGTGATTGTAAGAAGTTCTTATGTGTGAAGTCCACCCTTTCTAAACATCACGGGGTACCTATGAAACACTATGATTGTGGTGAAAGTGGGAATAATTTCAGGAGGAAATTGTGTCTGTCACAGCTTCAGAAAGGTGATAAAGGAGAGAAACACTTTGAGTGTAATGAATGTGGGAAAGCTTTCTGGGAGAAGTCACATCTCACTCGACATCAGAGGGTGCACACAGGAGAGAAACGCTTTCAATGTAATGAATGTGGAAAAATGTTCTGGGAGAAGTCAAATCTCACTAAACATCAGAGATCACACACAGGGGAGAAACCTTTTGAATGCAATGAATGTGGGAAAGCCTTTAGCCATAAGTCAGCTCTCACATTACACCAGAGAACACATACAGGGGAGAAACCCTATCAGTGTAACGCGTGTGAGAAAACATTTTACCAGAAATCTGATCTCACTAAACATCAGAGAACACACACAGGGCTGAAACCCTATGAATGTTATGAATGTGGAAAATCCTTCTGTATGAATTCGCACCTTACGGTACACCAGAGAACTCATACAGGTGAGAAACCTTTTGAATGTCTTGAGTGTGGGAAATCCTTTTGTCAAAAGTCACATCTTACACAGCATCAGAGAACTCACATAGGAGATAAACCTTATGAATGTAATGCATGTGGGAAAACTTTCTACCACAAGTCAGTGCTCACCAGGCATCAGATAATTCATACAGGGTTGAAACCTTATGAATGTTATGAATGTGGGAAAACCTTCTGCTTGAAGTCAGACCTAACAGTACATCAGAGAACGCACACAGGTGAGAAACCATTTGCATGTCCTGAATGTGGGAAATTCTTTAGCCATAAGTCAACCCTCTCTCAACATTATAGAACACACACAGGGGAGAAACCCTATGAATGTCATGAATGTGGAAAAATCTTTTACAATAAATCATACCTAACTAAACATAATAGAACACATACAGGGGAGAAACCCTATGAATGTAATGAATGTGGGAAAACCTTCTGCCAGAAGTCACAACTCACTCAGCATCAGAGAATTCACATAGGGGAGAAACCCTATGAATGTAATGAGTGTGGAAAAGCTTTCTGCCATAAGTCAGCTCTCATTGTACATCAGAGAACCCATACACAAGAAAAGCCCTATAAATGTAACGAATGTGGAAAATCTTTCTGTGTGAAGTCAGGACTTATTTTACATGAGAGAAAGCACACGGGGGAGAAACCTTATGAATGCAGTGAATGTGGGAAATCCTTCAGTCACAAATCATCACTCACAGTACATCACAGGGCTCACACAGGAGAGAAATCTTGTCAATGTAATGAATGTGGAAAAATCTTTTACCGTAAATCAGACCTTGCTAAACACCAGAGATCACATACAGGGGAAAAGCCCTATGAATGTAACACATGCAGGAAAACTTTCTCTCAAAAGTCAAATCTCATTGTACATCAGAGAACACACATAGGAGAAAAACCTTATGAATGAAATGGATATTAGAAATTTCCAGCCACAAGTGAGCCTCCGTAATGCCTCAGATTATTCACACTGTGGAGAAAGCCCTGTAGACATCCTGAATGTTCAGTAACTATCCACAAACTCGCCTTATGTTACTCCAAAGTAACAGTAGGGGATAAACCCAAGACTACAACAATTATAGGACAGCTTTTGTTAGGAAGTGATATTCTGTTGAATATTAGATGATTAATACTGGCATAAAACCTCATAGATTTTTTTGAATTTGTGAAAGTTTTTGGCAAAAATACAAACAAGATTATGTTTGAGTTTGCATCGAGGAGAAAATTGTCAATTTAAGAAATCTGAAGTGAAAATTTTGCTTAGAAACACAATATGACAAATTCTGTTTTGAGTTTGATGCCATAATAGTTTTTAGGGCACCTAACAATAATTTATAGATGTATATTGTGGAATGTAAAACTTTAAGAACTTAAAAAAAGTAATAATTAAAATAACCTCACAAGAAGTTGTAATGAGTACAGAGAATTCCCAAGTACACTTCACCAAACTTCCTCTAAGGATAATATACAATCATAGTATATGGTCAAGTCCAAGAAATCGATGTTACCTTGCTAGTAGATACAGACTTAACTCAGATTTTACTATGGTTTGTGTGCACCGTGTGTGTTTATGTGTGTGTGATTATATGAAACTTTTACCACTTTTACATTTGAGTAGCCATCAACACAATTGGTTTACAGAACTGAAAAGGAATCTGAGATCTGTATTGTATCAGGATTACAAAGGAATCAGAATTTAGCCTCAAGTAGTTCCCTTGTTGTATTAATAACCACATCCTTTCTGCAACCTTATCCCTTGCACCCACTTGACTATGAAGCTTCTTTTAAAGCATAAATTGAATAATTAGAGCAATAGCATTAAACACATCTGTGAATTATCCCTGAAGTTCATAGGACTTACATATATACAAGTGGTATGTGATATAAATTGTTTCATATGCATAGTGGAATTTAACCTAATTGTGAATAGGAAGTAGATATCCTAATTTAGTAGTGGTTACATCATCAGGCCCATCCTAGATGTTTGTCATGTCTTGAAACAGTTTAAAAGGAGACCACAGAGCTAATGTTTATCCATTTAAAAGTTATAAATCAAAATAACAAATTATCTAAAAAAAAAAAAATCTATCCTGTACATGTGAAGATCTAGACCTGCCTCTGTGTTGCTCCCTTTCTCTTCCTACCTGTGGCTCATCCCATGCCATGAAGTGCCTAGGGTACATATGTGAACACTCCCTTCAGCGTAAGTGATACTCCAAATTTTCTTTAAGCAGCTGCTCTCCAAGACAGGGCCCTGGAAAGAGGCCCACACATACAGCCCATTTGCTGCCTAGGGCTCTTGGACTGTCATTTCAAGGCTCATTGTGCCCAGACAGGGATCTCGGCCCTCAGAGACTTTTGCGAATATGAAGAGGAGGGTTGAGGCTGGAGCACAGCCAGAATCAAGCTGGTGTGGGGCTGTTATTGACAGTGTGAAGATTGTACATTATATTACATTATCAGATCATACAAATAATCTAAGATTATACAGTCTGGTGATCCTAGATTACACAAGTAATCTAAGTTCTACTTTAGGAAACTAGAAAAAGAAGAGCAAATTAAATCCAAAGTAACCTGGAAAAAAAGTAAAAATCAGTGACATTGAAAAGAGAAAATCAGTAAAACCCAAAACTGGTTCTTTGAAAAAGTCAGTAAAATTGATAAACCTCTAGCTAGATTAAGAAAAAACAGAAGACAAATATTGCTAATACCAAAAAAGAAAGAGGCCATCACAGCTGATCCTATGGTCACCAAAAGAATTAGAAAGAAATATGGACAACTCTGTCCATAAATTTGATAACTTAGCTAAAATGGACCAATTCCTTGCAAGATGCATTCTCTCAAAGCTCGCACAAGGTAGACCTCAATAGGCATATATATCTATTAAATAAATCTAAGCAGTAATTAATAACCTTCCAAGACTGGGCACGGTGGCTCACACCTGTAATCCCAACACTTTGGGAGGCCAAGGCGGGCAGATCACGAGGTCAGGAGTTCAAGACCAGCCTGGTCAACATGGTGGAACCCTGTCTCTACTAAAAATACAAAAAATTAGCCGGGCATGTTGGCACATGTGTGTAGTCCAGGCTACTCAGGAGGCTAAGGCAGAAGAATCGCTTGAACCTGGGAAGTGGAGGTTGTAGTGAGCCAAGATTGTGCCACTGTACTCCAGCCTGGGTGACAGAGTGAGACTCTATCTCAAAAATTATAATAATAATAATAATAATAATAAAACCTTCCAAAACAAAGTGCCAGGATCAAATGGCTTCACTGATGTGCATTTTTTGAGATGCTTAAGGTAGAAATGATACCAAGTCTCTACCATCTTTTTCAGAAAATAAAAGCAGAGATAGCACTTCCCAACTCATTTTGTGCACCCAGTATTACCCTAATACCAAAACCAGGCAAAGGTATTACAAGAACGGAAAACTAGAGATCAATATTTCCAGTGAACACAGGTGCAGAAATCCTCAAAATATTAGCAAATCAGGAATGCAAGGCTTGTTCAACATTTGATATTCAGTGCAGTCCATTGCATGCATTAGCAGCTCAAAGATGAAATATGATCATATCAGTAGGTACAGGAAAAGCATTTTACAAAATCCAATATCCATTCATGATAAAACCTCCAAACACAGAAGGAATACAGGAGAATTTACTCAATTTGATAAAGAACTACTACAAAAAACCCTACAGCTAACATCATCCTTGATGTTTCCAACTAGATGCTTTCCTACTAAGATCAGGAACATGGCAAGGAACACCACTGCTTTTCAGCATTGTACTGGAAGTGCTATCTAATGCAGTGATACAAAAAAAAAAAAAAAAAAAAAAGGAAATAAAATGCTCATAGATTTGGAAGGAGGAAATACAGCTGTCTTTGTTCACAAAAAACATGATTGTCTTTGTAGATAATTCTAAATAAACAGCAAAACCCCTGCTGACATTAATAAGCAATTATAGTGGGGTTGCAGGATATAGTCCTCACGTAGATGATAAAAAGGAATTAGACATCAAGTCATTAAAAGACCTGGAGGAACCCTAAATGCTTATTAAGTAAAAACCAATCTGTAAAGGCTTTCTATTTTTTTTATTGCAATTATATGATATTCTGGGAGAGGCAAAACTATCAAGCCAGTGAAAGGACCAGTGGTTGCTGAGAGTTGAGGGGAAGGGAGGGATGGCAGGTAGAGAGGTGATTTTTAGGGCAGTGAAAGTATTCTCTAGGGTAATGTAATTTGTCAAAATGCAGAGAATGGAAAACAGTGAAGGGAAAACAGTAAACCCTAATGTCAACTCTGGAGTTCAGTTAATAATACTGTATCACTATTGGCTCATTAATTGTAACAAATGAACCATAATGATGCAAGATGTTAATAATTGGGGAGCCTGTGGAGGATGGGAGGGGTGAAGGGTTATATGAGAATTCTCTGTACTTTTTGCTCAATTTTTCTGTAACCCTAAAGCTACTCTAAAAAATGAAGTGTATTAAGTAAATAAATAAGTAAATAACCAACCAACCCTGAGGAACATCTTGTTTCTGTACTAAGGTGTTCTTTTGTTAGTCGTGTGTTTCTGACTGAACCTGTAAATCACCATTAAAGAACATTTGAATTGCTTTTATACATCCTTAATATATTTTAAATTATGGTAACTGTGATCTGAAATTAAGGACTAGTATTCTTGGTTCTCTTGACATCTGAAACCAAAAGGGCCTCAATGACCTAACCTCATTTCTATCCCCACTCTGCTTCCACAGGTGAGGTACCTTAGCAGATAGTCATCCCTGTCAAGGGGGCCAGGCACAGTTCCTGCTTATTCCTAAGTAGTAAGATCTGGTTCCCTGCCAGCTCTTGGAATTATTCACCAAACCCCTCACATCCTCCCACAGCAAACAGTGGTCACTGTACGCTCTGGATAATACAGCTGTTTACCACAACCCCTCCTTTTCCACTCTGCTCCCAAGTAGAACCCTGTGTGGCTCTGTCGGGCATGTGGTGTCCTTCTCACCTTTCTGAGAGTTGGTGTGACTGACAAACTGACTTAGATCTTATCTGTCCAGTGTCAGGTGTTCAGTGTTCAATCTTTCTATAGCATCAGAGTGGGGATCCTTCCTTAACCATCAGAGTGAAAAGGAAGCAGTTACAACCATTGGCATAAACAGGATGGCCCATCCAAAGCCAGTGTCATCTAGTCTAATTTTAACTAACTGCTCTTGGCTAACTGACAGGTTCCATATTATGGCAAAAGGCTTCTTGGTCAGAACCACCAGCTGCTGGCAGGTTTGCACTTGTCCTGTGCTGTAATGCACTTTTCTTGGGGAAGGTGAGTGTCTCATCTCTTCCCATCCTAATATGCACTGTGTGCAGGACAAGAGTGCTCGCCCATTGACTGTATCCCTGCATAACTTAACTTGGGCTCAGCCTGTTTGGCAGGTGGTCTCTGAGGTTCCTACCTGTAAAAGTGGTGACCACACTGCACACAAAGTGATCAGCACTTTAGCACCACTTTCCAAAGGTCTGGCTGGAGCTCTCTGATTATCATCACTGGCTGCATGGAGCATCCCTACAGACTATTGTTTGTTATTGAACACCCCTGGGTTGTGCGTGCAGATGGCCTATTGTGAGGTTTGTGGAAAGGCAGGAGACAACTGAGGAAGGTGAGTGTGGCACTCTGGTTGCCTAATGAGGCATTCAGGAAGGGTAGTACCTGCACCCCTCTCCTGTGCTGTTCCTTCACTTGCTGCCACCGCACATGCTTTCCTGACCTCTAAGAGTGTCAAGATGCACATGCGTGGTGGCCCATGGTCCAGGTGCTGATGAGAAGAGAAAAAGGTACCAGTTCTCCCCAGATTACCAGAGGAAGTAGCTCTCCTGCTCTCCCAATGCAAAACCCCTCTCCAGTGTACCTGAGCATAGCCTGGCATTGCTGCTTGCCAATATGCCACAGGGTGAACCTTGCAATCATGGGGTCTGATGGCCTACACCTGGGCCACAGACTATACGACGTTACCCTGAGCATAGGGAGAGTGACTGTGACATCCACTGTGCTTTGAGAGTTTGTCCCCTCTCCAAAAGTCATGTTGAGGCCGGGTGCAGTGGCTCAACAAATCCCAGCACTTTGGAAGACCAAGCACAAATCCCAGCACTTTGGGAGGCCGGGACAGGAGGATCACTTGAGGTCAGGAGTTCCAGACCAGCCTGGTCAACATGGTGAAACCCCATCTCTACTAAAAATACAAAAATTAGCTGGACGTGGTGCGTGCCTGTAATCCCAACTACTCAGGAGGCTGAGTCAGGAGAATCACTTGAACCCAGGAGGCAGAGATTGCAGTGGATTGAGTTGGCACCACTGCACTCCAGCTTAGGCAAGAGAGCAAGACTCCGTCTCACAACAAAACAAAACAAAAAACAAGTCATGTTGAAACTGAATCCTCAGTGCAACAACTTGCAAAGGTTTGGCCTTTGGGAGGTGGTAAGGTCATCATGAGCGCTCCACCTCATGAATGATTAGTGATCTTAGGAGCAGGCTGGATAGAACACACTAGGTCTCTTTTTGCTGCCCCCTGTCCCCCCATTCTGACATGTGAGGGCCCAGTGTCACTCCCCTCAAGAAGAAACAGCAAGGAGGGTCTGCCTTGGAAGCCGAGACCTGGTCCTCACCGGATACTCACCTTTCTGGCGCTTTCATCTTGGACTTCCCTGCCTCCAGAGCTGTGAGAGGTAAATTTCTATTGTTTTAAATGACCTAGTCTCAGGTGGTTTGTTATGGTAGCACAAATGGACAAAGACAAAATGTCTCTTGGAAATTTGGCATTTGGCCATGCTAGAGTCTCATCTCTGCACATGAGGAATATGTTGGGACACTATTGAAAAAAATCAAACTCAACTCCTAACAGCATGGTCCCAATGCTGCCTAAGACATTTATCAGATTACATTCAGGGGAAACTGTAAGACTTTTATGAGTGTGTGTGTGTGCATGTAGCCTATGTGTATGTAAGGTGGGGCTGGGAGAGAGATTTATAATACCCCAGTTAATAGTTATCTAAATGATTGCTTGAGCCCAGGAGTTCAAGGCTGCAGTGAGCTACCGTGGTGCCACTGCACTCCAGCCTAGGTGACAGAGTGAGACTCTGTCTCTTTGAAAAACAAAAGGCCGGGTGCGGTGGCTCACGCCTGTAATTCCAGCACTCTGGGAGGCTGAGGCGGGCAGATTGCGAGGAGATCGAGATCATCCTGGCTAACACAGCGAAACCCCGTCTCTACTAAAAGTACAAAAAGCTGGGTGTTGTGGCGGGCGCCTGTAGTCCCAGCTACTGCGGAGGCTGAGACAGGAGAATGGTGTGAACCTGGGAGGCAAAGCTTGCACTGAGCTGAGATGACGCCACTGCACTCCAACCTGGACAACAGAGCGAGACTCCTTCTCAAAAAAAATAAAAAATAAAAAAAACTGAGGAAAAGTATCCTGTGTCGATCATCTGGAAGAAGTAAACAGTGGGTTTGGAATATGCACACCGTAGAGAAACCCCAAAGCAAAATGCATCTATGTCTGTGTGTAGTAATAACAGACTGGCATCTTTGCAGATTCAAACTGTGAACTAGAGCAAGGCGTCCTGACTCTGGTCCCACAGGTTCTCATGGAAAGAGACAACACAAATGAATGAAGGAATTGTGGGAAAGATAGGCATCTTGATAAACCACATTTCTTTTTTAAGAATATTTTTGAGGCACCAGTGGAAGCAGACATAGGTTGGTAATCTGTGATGTATTCTTGGAAGGTACCACTTGAAGAGAGGAGACACAGACAAAAATAAATTTTGCCAAAAATTAATTTACAACAAAAAGGGCAGCGAGGTGCATGTAAATATATACAAAATATTAACAGTGTCAGAAGATGAACATCCTGCTTTGTTCAGTGATTTCATGGAGTTGCTGTTTTGCATTTCTTTGTCATAGTCTCTGTTTAAAGGGAGGATTACATGTGAACACTATTCAGTATTATGCATCTAAGCTTATGCTATCAATCATTGGTAGATAGATAACTTCTAGTTCCCATCTCCCCCAGTAAGAGCTAAGATGCAAACCCTCTGTGATGAACTGACATCAAGACAAAATATAGCACCCCCGTTTTCTCTGCATCAGCTTGCCTTCAGGCTTGCCCTGTGAACTCACCAAAGGGAGTGAAGTGTGGACGTGTCTCTTATACCTATTTTCACTTTGGTTCAGTTCTAGTTTGTGCATTGTCCAGACTGCCCAGGATGTGACGATCGCAGGGAGGAGGTCGTGTTATAAAAACTCTTTGGCTCCTTAGGATTCAGCAAAGGTATCCACTGCCTGGTGTCTGTGGTGCCTGCAGGACAGTGTGGAGCTTGGAAACAATCACGTAGGCCATGAAGGGAGGCCAGAGACTTAAGCGGTGTCCACAAGGCAGAGAAAAGACGTTCCTTTTGGGTTTCCAAATGGTCAGTTTCCTCTTGCGTTAGTCTTGTTCCAGGACATGGTGTGTCCCCTTGTTTATCCTCCTGTGGATCACGCTAGTTCTTCATCCTGAGGAGGAGCTGGATGGGGTGGTGAGAAGGATGCCTTCTCCCTCCTAAACCCGAAGCCCTAGTGAGCTCTGCAGGGCATCAAGCAGATCCTGAAACTTTTCCTGGCTGCAGGCTGTGGAGGGTTCTCCTGTCCTAATCCTAACTGGTGATGCTGATTTCTGAAACTCTGAGGTTGTCAGGAGTTAATCTAAAAGACATGAAGTGAGGCCGGGCACAGTGGCTGACGCCTGTACTCCCATCACTTTGGGAGGCCAAGGTGGGTGGATCACCTGAGGTCAGGAGTTCGAGACCAGCCTAGCCAACATGGCAAAACCCCATCTCTACTAAAAATACAAAATTTAGCAGGGCTTGGTGGCGAGTGCCTGTACTCCTAGCTACTTAGGAGGCTGAGGCAGGAAAATCCCTTGAACCTGGGAGGTGGAGGTTGGAGTGAACTGAGATGGCACCATTGCACTCTAGCCTGGGTGACAAGAGCGAAACTCTGTCTCAAAAAAGAAAAAAAAGAGGCTCAAAGGAAGGGGATGGCCCCTTGCTCGGCCATGCCCTAGGCTGCTGCAGGTGTGTCCATGTGAGCATGTTGTGGAGCAGCTCCCTGTCCCCAGATGACGATTTGATCACCACGCCCTGGGGCTGCTCACGCCACCATTGCCTAAGGTGGGCTGTGTCTTGCCGACCTTGTTGTGATCCTCTCTCAGGATGACCAGATGGAGGCTGAGTAGTGTCCTTGAAGGGCAGAACTGCCAGGCTAGTGCCGTCACTGTCCTTGTCATTCTGGCAATTTCCTTGGTACACATGCCAGAAAGGAGACAAGTGGGTGAGATCACCCCTCCAATAGTTGGTCCTGTTGACACATGGATCCTGAGAGGAGAGATCTCCTGGCACAACCCAGGTGGACTGGGGCAGCATGGCCCTTGGTGCCTGGCTCACACAGCCTCCACAGACCTGCTTAGTGGAGGATGGGCTGGTACAGATGACCAATGGCTACTGGGGGAGTTGGAGGGAGGCCTGTGCGCCGAGCTCCTTGGGCATTGCACAGGTTGCTGTGCTGCAGCTGAGCAGTAGGGCAAGGTCTGTGACTGGGGCTGCCGGGGAATTCATGGGGCTGCCTCTGCTCTGGCCTGGGTGCCGAGCTCTTCGGTTCTGAGCCCACATCTAAGAGAAAGGGAAACAAAGATGTCGGAAGATGTAAGAGGTTCCAGCTTCATTTGCTCGTCTGTGAGGCAGATGTGACCATCTGTGGGGCTTTATCTTGGTGATTCTGTACATAACATTTAGTCTGCAAAATATGGATGAGTTAGGGGAATTATTGCCATTCCACGAATGGATCCCACATTGATTTGCTAGAATGTCAGGATTTTCCCACAAAAGAGAGGACCCTAGATAATTAGATTATTACACCTGGGGGTTAGTGGAGGGGCAAGGTCTACACTGTTGTCTAGTGCCTAGAAGCCTAGCATGGAGATAAAGGTCACAACACATAAGACATAAGACAAATATGACATAAGACGAATAAGATACATAAGACAGCACCCTCATAACAAAACTCTCAACTTCTTTCAAGATACCTGCTCCCATTTCTCTAGTACCATCTCAGCGGGCAATACCACTTCCAAAGTTATGGGACAAATTGTGCACCACAGACAGAAAACTTACCTAGATTCTGGATTCTGGAATGCTTGTTTGTTTTGCCAGCTCTTCCTTGATGGCATTTCCAGGGAATTGGTTCCTTTGAAAAGCTTGAAGGAGGACACCTGTCTGTGGTTTCGTGATGGCGTCACTTTTGTCTCCCTCCTTTGGTTAAGCATTGTGTAGGAAAATAAGAAGAAAAGAGGGCTTTCAGGCCATCTTCACATCAACCCTAAGACAGACATTTTCAAATATTGTTCTTACCACCCTTACTCCCTCCCAGGCCCCTGAGGTGCTCATGCTCTGATCCTGGCCCTTGGATTAAACCCCTGCAGTGCTGGAAGAAGAGGACTCTGCACTGCCTGCCACACCAGGACTGGAAGATCCATGGCCTTCCTTTCTTCCTAATTGCCTTCCCTGCTTCCTAACTACCTTCCCACGAGATGGGGATGGTGGTCACGTCTCCAACACTAGCGTGCTGTGGTAGAGACATCAGCATTCTCTGCAACAAATTTGGAAACAGCCTAGAGAGACGTTTCTACTTCAAAGAGTTATGCTGAGGACGTGCACTGGCACTGTTGGGGACTCACCTGGGGCCCAGGGCTGAGGCTTCTCATATCCTTGGAGCTGCTGTCCTCCCGAGGAGTGTCCTCATTGCAGCCAGCTCAGCCTCAGGTGTCTTCTCTGGTTTTGAAACCAAATCTAAGTGGGAAAAGAAGATTCAAGCTTTATCGGATTTAGTCTACATAATATTAAGTATCTATTTGAACCCAATACCAGGAATCACTTCCTTCTCTGTCCCATCTGTGGTCTCCAAACGAAAGGTCCCTGGGTTAGGAGGCACTGACTGGCATCCTAAAGCCAGAACTGGCCAACGGGTGTGTGTCCACTCTTCCTTCACCTCTTCCTCACCCCACACTTGTTTTTGTCTCACTCCCACTTGCTCTCTCTGCCTCCCTCTCACACTTTAGGTCTCACAAAGGCTTTGGTTAAGGACTGACTGACTTGCCTTGGCTCTCTGTCATCTCCCCAGAGTCAAAGGCATTTCATAACACACAATCCTTGTGAAGGAACATCTGATGAAAATTCATTTAAAGAGAAGCTCACTAATTACCAGTACTTACTGCTGAGCCTGGAATCATTCATATATACATTAGAGTTCATTCATTCCAGATGCAATACTAGATAAAGAGACCCCTGTAAATCAAATAGCTGACTGAATAGATTGTGACTGCCATAATCAAACCCTGTGGTTGCCTTCTCCTTACTGGAGGGCATGGAGGAATTTGTTTTGAGACAGAGTCTCACTGCAATGCCCAGGCTGGAGTACAATGGTGGGATCTTGGCTCACTGCAACCTCCGCCTTGTCACTTGAAATACGATCAGGAAAGAAGTCTTAAACACGGCTGGAAATGTGGAGGCAACAAATACATTAGTGAACACCCTGGCAGATCCAGCCTCATTCTACATGGTTTCTTGTGCTTTCCTTCTGAACCATCAGTTCTAGTGGGCCAGTTGCCAGTAGTCCAGCCAATCTCCATGTCTTTCCATGGGACACACTTTTTTATTTTTTGAGACAGATTTTCGCTCTTATTGCCCAGGCTGGAGTGCAATGATGCAATCTGGGCTCCCTGCAACCTCCGCCTCCCAGGTTCAAGCGATTCTTTTGTCTCAGGTCTCAGCCTCCCGAGTAGCTGGGATTACAGGAACATGCCACCACGCCTGGCTAATTTTTGTATTTTTAGTAAAGACGAGGTTTCACCACGTTGGCCAGGCTGGTCTCGAACTCCTGCCTCGGCCTCCAAAAGTGCTGGGATTACCAATGTGAGCCACTGCCCCCAGCCTGGGACACACTTTCATTTTGGGATTTGATGTAGCACTCTGACACCTGGACTGGGTGCATAAAGAGAAGGAAATACGTGTTCACCTGGCCTACCTGAAACTCAGATCCCTGTATTTCAGGGCTTACTCAGGATTATGGCATTTGATGTAAAACAGTGACTGTAGGCTTTTCTTCAACAGAGTCCCTTTTACTTAGTTGTTGACAGTCTGGATACACTTCTCCTTGTGTGATTGTGATCTTTCCATCTATTTCTTTCTTAACTGGAGAAACAGAATGGTTTTACTTTATTTATTTATTGAGACAGAGTCTCACTCTGTCACCCAGGCTGGAGTGCAGTGGCGTGATCTGAGCTCACTGCAACCTCTGCCTCCCGGGTTCAAGCAGTTCTCTGCCACAGATGCCCACTACCATACCTGGCTAATTTTTGTATTTTTAGTAGAGACGGGGTCTCACCATCTTGGCCAGGCTGGTCTTGAACTCCTGACCTCGTGATCCACCCGCCTTGGCCTCCCAAAGTGCTGGGATTACAGGCATGAGCCACCGCGCCCAGCCGGTTTTATTTTTATATCATTATTCCACTCGAAATATTCCAAAATGGGATCAGACATTAAACTCTGCAGTGTGTAAAGCCCACATAAAAACACTTAGTAGAGGCTAGGCACAGTGGCTTACTCCTGTAACTCCAGCACTTTGGGAGGCCAAGGTGTGCGGGTCACTTGGGGCCAGGAGTTCGAGACCAGCCTGGCCAACATGGCAAAACCCCATATCTACTAAAAATACTAAAATTAGCCAGGTGTGGCACACACATGTAATCCCAGCTACTCGGGAGGGTAAGGGATAAGAATGGCTTGAACCCAGGAGGTGGAGGTTGCAGTGAGTTGAGATTGCATCACTGCACTCCAGCCTGGGTGACAGAGTAAGACTCTGTCTCAAAACAGTAGAAAGAAACAAAAACCATGGGATGAGAAACGGGACTTTATGGCAGCCCTGACCTCACTGTCCTTAATATTACCTATTAAAGAACAAGCATTCTGAGCATTCTGTAATATTGGTTCCAGGTATCAATGACAACCTATCATGATCATGGTGACCATATTACCTATGTTCTCTAGAGCATGCAAATATGATTTAATTTTCTCCTGTCAGGAAAAAGGCCCAATTGAACTTCCTCCCCCTCCCCCCTCCCCCTCCCCACAATGAATACAGCAGATCACGTGTTCCATGATTGGTAAAAGGCAGAGATAGGAGTCTTTCAGTTCATTCTTAACATGGTATGATTGGAGACTGCTTATCCCAGCTTGTCTTTTCTTTGACCCCAAGGAAATGAAATGGAAATACAAGCCCACCTGTATCCTAGACTCCAGACTGCCGATTTCTTTGGCCAGTTGTTTTCTGGTTGGTATGCCAGGGTAGGCGTTCTGCTTAAACAATGCTTGAAGGGCATCCTTTTGACTTGAGTTCCAAACAGTTCTTTGTTGAGATTCTCTTGGGAGACAGCCTGGTATAGAGAAATGGGTCAAAGCCATGGGAAGGATTTGTTGTGGATTCATATTTGTAATGCAGATACAGGCCTTCTATTGATACCAGGTTGAAGGTGTTGAGTCCCAGGGGTCACTCTGTGTTTGTACTTTTTGGATACACACTCCATGATTAACTGGGTGCAGGGCATTACACAGATTAGAAAGGGTGATAAGCCTTCATCCAGAGATCTACACCAAAAACTGAACCTCATGCCATTCATAACATTACACACAAACAACTGAGAAACCAGTTGAAAAAGGGGACATGAATGAAACATTTAATTTCAAAATGTGAAAACCAAATTTGGACTTTCTGGGTTAAACATATAATAGGGCAAGGGTTGAAAAACTACCTGTTGCTCTCTGTGCTGTCTACATGAGTAACAGAATCAATCGTTCCCCAACCCTCACATCACACAGTATACCCACGTAACAAAACTGCACAGGTACCCCCTGAATCTAAGATAAAAATAGAAATTATTTTTTAAATTGTCAGAAAAAAAAAAAGATGTTATCTTCGAAGGGTGGTCATTAGGCTGAACCTTGATGTGGTAGGAGGGAGGCATGTAGCTGAATCCCAGTGTTTATATCTGGAGAGGAGAGTGAATGGACTTGCGTCCCCCATGCAGGGACAATGACCAGCAGGGGTGTCAAGATCTGTTGTAATATTTGCAGCATTACTGAAGATCTGTGTAGCACACTGGTTTCCAGGGAACTCTTAGCAGGAATCAGGATGCATCTATGTCACTCCTTGTAAAATTGAAAGGGAAACAACAGGAACAACAAAAAACCCGCCAACATTTCCTGGAATTTATGACACCAGACATTTTCTGAGAGCCGTGTGGCAGCCTTCGTAGTGGAGAAAACAGTTTTTGTCCCACATCTGCATTCATCTGGGTCACTGTGCTTCACTCACATGGCATTGCAGTGCTGTGAGATACACCACAGATACAGTCAGCTTTGTCCTGGGGCTGGATGTTAGAGATGGTTAAGGAGTGGTCAGCCTCAGACCTGGAGCCTGAGAAGTGATCAGGGATCCCCTCTCCCTTGCCGTGGTTTCCATCACTCTTAAGACACATCACACACCAAGGGGCTTCCCTGACCATGCTACCGTGCAGTGCTGTAGGTGCTACGCTTACTGCTCAGCTTGCAGGTGAGCTTGGCTGAGGCTCCCAGGCTGGGAGAGGGACACTGAAAAACTCATTACATCCTGGAGGAAGGAGAAGAGGGGGCAGTTCTGTCATGAATGTGAGATCAGGATGCTGAGGGCCATCTTGACCTGTGCCATGAAGGAGGAGGATGAAGAGGAGGAGTAGGGTGTATGCCACAGTCCAGATACTCCAGTGCTCTGCTGAGGCAGCCTTGCTGCAGGCCTCTTATCCACCCTCCAGACCCTGGAGAAACAGGGGCCCTTCCTGCAAATCCTTGGCCAACCAAACCCTGGCTGGGTCTTTCCTGCTGCCCTGTGGCGGGGTGTCATCTCTGGGAGGCGTGCGCCTGTGCTCAGCCTGGCTTGAGGCTCTGCAGGGGCCCAGGGAGGACTCAGCTGCTAGTCCTGAGCGGAGGCCAGGATCAGTGTCTATTTCCCCATTTCCCAAGCTGAGAGCCCCACAGGTTCCCTCAGGGCAGGCCCACAGGCTCTTTGTGACTAGAGGAGGGGTGGTTTTCACAGAGGCTCCTGCTTCCACCTAGGCCAGGACCCCTGCCCACTTCCTGCCCAATGACAGAACGAACGAGGTTCTTCCTCAGGGCAGCTCCTGATGTCTCAGTCTTCAGTTTTCTATGTAGGCCTCCTCAGTGGGAACAGGGTGCACAATTCTCACTTTTTATTAAAGAGTTCTTAAGGGAAGGGTTATCTCATATACAAATCGCACCTGAAATAAGCATACATTATCTATAAGCAGGGGCGATTCAGCCCTGAATCCACTTCCCAGGGTACTCATGAAGCCAGGTTTCTCTCTCCCCACTTGATTGCTCGAGAGATCAGCACATAGCGAGCAGTCTGGTGAGTGCTAGGGAGGACACATTCACTGGATTGATAGATCCACTGAATTCTCTGTCAAGTGAGGAGAACCCCGGGAGTGGAAGGAGAAAGTACTGGAGAATCAGAAGCCTTGGGGAGTTTTCTGAAGTGAGGGGTTAGAGAGATTCACTAAAGGAAGGGGATGCGAGTGACAACTTCCAGGGTCTGAAAAACTTCCCGTGACTTTTTGGACATAGAGAACTTGCTGACTAAGTGAGGAGGTCACAGGGGAGAAGGAGATGATAGGAAAGAAAGAGAGACTGAAGAATCAAGATGGAAAATTGTGAATCAGAGATGAGGAATGGGAGAGGGTGAGGATGTTCCACACTTTAGCAAAGACTGGAGGAGGCGCCAATGGGGAGATTGAACAGGAGTCAGAGGGGAGATCGAGGTTTGGAGTGTATTTACTTTCATTTCTGGTGTTTCTTAAAGTGGCACCTCTGTCAGCTTCTCAGCTGTCCTCTCTAGCCATCTTCTGGCCTGGACTGGGAATTTTTTTTTTTTTTTCCTGAGACGGAGTCTTGCTGTGTCACCCAGACTAGAGTGCAATGGCATGATCTCAGCTCACTGCAACCTCCGCCTCCCAGGTTCAAGCAATTCTTCTGTCTCAGCCTCCTGAGTAGCTGGGACTACAGGTGCCTGCCACCACAGCTGGCCAATTTTTGTATTCTTAGTAGAGACGGGGTTTCACCTTGTTGATCAGGCTGGTCTCAAACTCCTAACTTCAGGTGATCCAACCACCTCGGCCTCCCAAAGTGCTGGGAATATAGGCATGAGCCACAGCGCCCAGCCCTGGACTGGGAAAATTTTAAGTCAAAAGTCTTTAGTTCTCTCTGCAAGAGATTACTCTTTGGTTTCTGTCTGCTCATGGCTTTCCTTCTTGTTTTCCACAGTTCTTATGAATTTGAGGATATTAAAATATGTATGGGAAAATATGGGGGAAGGACCCTTTAGAAATGCAACATCAGATCCTATTCCAGACCCACGGAATCAGAATTCACACTTTATATGATCTCAGATGATGTGTACGCACAGTAACATCTGAAAAGCTCTGGTCTGACTCAGGCATGAAAACACTGGTGGGTGTTGGTGACAAGACTGTTTCTCATGCCTCAGTCTAGTCTCCTTCCTGCAAACTTGCCCAGCAAGCTCCCTGCCTGCGCTCTTATCTTGAGCAGTAGATGCCAGGCATGCTGCACCTGAGGCTTCCCACTGCACACGGAGGCATCTCCCCTGAGCTCACAGATCCATAGAGCTTCAATAACAAGATGATCTGCACATTTTTATTGATATTAATAAGCAATTAGAATTAGCTAAAAATCAGTATATATTAGAACCTATGCTAAAAATAATATTGTGGTTGGGCGCAGTGGCTCACACCTATAATCTCAGCATTTTGGGAGGCCGAGGTGGGCAGATCACCTGAGCTCAGGAGTTTGAGAATACCCTGGGAAACATGGTGAAACCCTGTGTCTACTAAAATACGAAAAATTATTGCGAGGCTGAGGTGGGCAGATCACCTGAGGTCAGGAGTTTGAGACCAGCCTGGCCAACATGGTGAAACTCTGTCTCTACTAAGAATACAAAAATTATCTGGGCATGGTGGGAGGCACCTGTAATCTCAGCTACTTGGAAGGCTGAGGCAGGAGAATCGCTTGAACCCTGAGGTGGAGGTTGCATGAGTTGAGATCGCACCATTGCACTCCAGCCTGGGGTACAAGAGTGAGACTTTCTCTCAAAAAAAAAAAAAAAAAGCCAGGCATGGTGGTGCGTGTCTATAGTCCCAGCTACTGGGGAGGCTGAGGCACAAGAATCACTTGAGCCCTGGAGGCAGCTGTTGCGGTGAGCCGAGATTGCGCCACTGCACTCCAGCTTGGGCTACACAGTGAAACTCGGTCTCAAAAAAAAAAAAAAAATATATATATATATATATGTGTGTGTGTGTATGTGTGTATATATATATATATATATAAAATTATGCAGGCGTTATATACTTATGTTGTCTTCACGACCAGGGAAATTATTTAAATTAACCTAAAATGACACTAGTGGTATATAAAATATAGAAAGATAAAAATAATCATAATTGTGTAAATATTAGGGACATGCATGAAAGAAATGCATGCAAATTCAAAATATAGGTATATTGATTTGTCTTGGTATATTAGCTTCCTAGGCCTGAAATCACATGACCATGAACTGGGTGGGTTAAAACAACAGAAATGTCTCAGTTCTCGGAGCCAGTAGTGCAAAATCCATAGGCAGGGCCAGGTTTCCTCTGATGCTTCTAGGGGAAACCTGTCCTTCCTGGCTCCTGGTAGTTTCTCATTTCTTTCCTGCTCCTCCTCTTTGCCATCCTTCCTCCACCCAGGAGGATGGTCCTACATTAACTCAGTCCATGCATGTGAACCCACCACCTCCACGCACCACATTAAGCACAGCTCCCTGAGTGATCCATAATCTCCAACCTCCAGGACACCGACAGTCACTCTGTGTCCTCCCAGCTTTTGGAGAAACTTTTGGACAAGTCATCTCCAAATAAAGAAGACCTTGTCAATGTAAGACGATGCTTCTTTCTTACACAGAGCTTTTACTTTCCTGGTTTATTTCTTTTCCAATCAAATCTAGAGATAAAAATCTGACAATGTACATTACGGGAGACACACAATACCCTTGAATGAGGTGGTATTAGGTGGGCATCTCTTACCAACTGACAGTTTCCATTATAAACTGTAATGTAGAGGCATTTCCCTCAGCACCAGTTTTCTCCCTTGAATTAAGGACCGTGCCACTGCGAATCTAAATCAATTTGAAAGATCAATGTGGCAGGAAAAGATCTTATCTTTTCCACAGGTATCCTCTGTGCTAGTTTGGGGACCTTTGATTTTTGACTTAACCACTGTACCCTTCTGGGTTCCTAAAGTCATCAAGAGAAAAAACAGACCTGTGTGAAGTGCGCAGCATAATATAATCCTCACAGTGCTTTTAAAATATTATTACAGATGTCATCAGCCTCAGGGGAGGGTGGTATGTACCTTGAAATAACTCACTGAGGCACAAACTTGCTTACTTCCTGTCCTCCATCTCGGAGAAGGTATGGAAGATATGAAGGGTGGAGAAAAAGAGGAAGAGGAAATGTGATGGTGGAATGGGTAACATAAAAAGGGAAGACAAATAAGTATATGTGTTTTCAGTGGCTTCTCACTTCCTTTTGGCCCATCAAGGAGACCAACACATCTGAGGAGAGTGCTGATGAGGCTGCTCTTAGCTGGGACCACACTTGTGCTTTGAAAACAACCCCCAAAATCCCTGCAGGCAAATGAAGGCTGTCCTGAGAACACCCTCCCAGGGAGCAGATACCCATTGTGTAGAAGCTCTAAGCCTGCTGGGCTAAGCCCTCCACAGGCCACTTTAATGAGGAGGAGAGGCTGTAGGTGGTGGTAGGACCACCATGTTGCATGACTTCTGTGTGCCCTATTGTTTGACTCCATCTCAAAAAAAAAAAAAAAAAAAAGGTGTGTTTGTTGCTTTGAAACACAAGTGCAGATGCTTATCAGCAGCCTTTGCCTTTGTGGGAGTTGTAAACTAAAAATAAAATTCTAACCCTTCACTGACTGAACAGGCCCTCCCTTGGTCAAAGAGACCCCAGGAAAACCTTAAAACTGAGTTTCTGGCCATGATGAGATGGGAGGAGGTTCAGACACATCTCATTATACCCCCTCATGTTCATGGTTTAGACACAACTGCCCAACATTAATGTGAAATTAGAGATCATAAGACATAATGGACTCTTTGTGGCAATGAGATACCAAATTATAAACAGGACTGAAGACCACAACAGGCAAGGGTTAAGTCATGCACCCTAAACTTAGGAATAAACTGTGTTCTAACTGCCACAGTTAATTTTTCTCTAGCAGCTAAACAAGCACTGACCTCAAGATCAGCAGTATTAAAATAATTGTAGCTCACCACCAGATACTGATTAACCTCCAACCCCTGTTCCACAAGCCATAACTGCAGCTTTGATTGGTCAAGAGACTGATTTCAGTAACTTTCTCCTGATAAGAAGACCACCTATAGTTTGTCAAGCTCCTGTAGGGCCAGCATAACCATGGCAATCCTGAGTAGTCCGTGAATGGTTGCAGGCCCCTTGCTGGTCTGTGAGAAGTCTGAAGTACAACAAGAAATGAAGCCAGCATGTAATGGAGAAGTAATGTCACATACACTAACATACGATACAAATATTGATGAAGATAAAACTGTTACGCTCCTACCAAATGGAAAATTAATCACTGGATACATACAGTTATGAAAAAACTGGACATCAGGATTGTCCATCTCTACCTCTATGCCAAACTCTAGACTTTCATTAATAAGGATGTATCAATATTAGTTCAGTCATTATAACATTTACCGCACTCATGTAAGATGTGATTACAAAAAGGATGCTGAGGTGGGGGAAGGGTATATGAGGACTTTCTACACTACTTCAGTTTTTATGTTAATTCAAAACTGTTTCACATAATGTCCATTAATTTAAAAAATATGGCAGCATTGTTCAGCAAGTGTTTCATTTTAGCTAATGGTTAACAAGCAACTAAATATATAAATACTACATTGAGATATTCTATGCTATTAAAGCTGAAGCAATTTTGAAGTTGTAAATATATCTTCTGTAGTTGTAGCAGTAGTGTTTGACTTAATAAACTTAAATTTGCACACATGAAATAAAGAATATAGCATAGCAGTTTTAGAGTAGTCTGAAATATGAGACACTGAATAATCTAGAATTGTTATGCTTGAATGAACTTAATTTAATTTCCACAATACTTTCAGTTGACTGCTTTCCAGGGTGCACCGAACTATGAGGCCAGTGGCAGATTATTCTCTTCCTCCGCTTGGTGTGGACAGTAGGTTGCCTTGATCCCTCAAGATCTACTCTCATATCCTGGAGGCAAGATGCTGGGAAATGTACTATGAAAAAGACAACTGTTGACATCTTCCTGCCAAAGACCATAGAGAAATGAGTAATCATTTATTGACAGTTTAAATATTTGACCCATTGTTCACCATCTGCATAGCGAAGCCCCCTGAATCTCAGTTGGATTTTAACAAGAACCTGCAGTGCGAGTTGCACTAATAACCAACAGACTGACTGCGTATGCAAACACCTGTATTGAGGTGAGACAATATAGAAATATTGGAGTGATCAGGAACACTGGGCCTGGTGCATAAAGGTGTGGGTTCAAGTCCTACTTAGAAGATGCACAAACCTGAGAAAGTTATAGAGACCTCTCTGTGCCTCAGTTCCCTGTTCTGAGGTATTGAAATGTTAATATGGCCTATGTTATGTTATGTTATGAGGCTAAAAGTAGTGAAATGGAGGTAAAGTCTTTAGAAGACTGGTGATTCGTAAGTGCCCTGAAGTGTTCAATGATTATATGTCTAGAATAATATGCCAGAACCTTGGTAGTGGTTGAATACAGAGAAGAAACGTGGGTGGCTCCAGGGCAGTGGAGGATGGAATTTTCTTTCTTTCCATGGGTATGATGCTTTACAGCTCACGGAGAATATCTATTATTTCTTGTGATGCTTACATCAGCCTGGAGGAATGCACAGAGTAGGGACTACAACCCATATTTGACAGCCTAGGGAAGTGAAATGGAAAGATTTGAAGTGGTCTGCCCAGAGTCACAGCACTGATGAGTGATGGATCTGGCACAAGAAGGTAATTGGTTTTCTGGGGACTGAGGTCTCTGAAGACCCAAGACCTTGAAATAATTACCTGAACCCCGAACAAAGAGTTGTTTTCACTTGCTTTCTCAACTGCTCCTACCCCAGAATTTCTTCAGGAATCTAATGCCCTGGAAGAGGTGGCTGAGTCAAAAGAAGAGCTGAAACAATAATAAAAAAAGAATCAACCTAAACAATAATAAAAAAAGAATCCTTCAACTTCTAGGTTTTAATCCCTGACCTCACCTTGCAGTATAAGCCACCTTATAATCAGCTGACCATCCTAAGGGACCATGGTCTGCTTGGCCCTGTATTAGTCCATCCTTGCATTGATATAAAGAAATACTTGAGAATGGGTAATTCATAAAGAAAAGAGGTTTAATTGGTTCGTGGTTCTGCAGGCTGTAGAGGAAGCATAGTGGCATCTGCTTCTTGGGAGACTTCCAGAATCTTCCAATCATGGTGGAATGTGAAGGGGAAATAGGAATCTCACATAGCAGCAGCAGAAGCAAGAGAGAGTGAGAGCAAGATGCCCCATACTTTTATGCAACCAGATCTCGTGAGAACTCACTTTTGCAAGGACAACACCAAAGGACTGGTGCTAAACCATTCATGAGAAAACTACCCCCATGAGCCAGTCACCTCCCATCAGGCCCCACCTCCAATACTGGGGATGACATTTTAACATGAGATTTGGGAAGGGACACATATCCAAACTATATTATTCCACCCCTTGCCACTCCCAAATCTCATGTCCTTCTCACATTTCAGAATGCAGTTATGCCTTCCCAACAGTCTCCCAAAGTCTTAGCCCATTCCAGCATTGTCTGAAAAGTCTGAAGTCCAAAGTCTCAAATCTCTTCCACCTGTAAAATAAAAAACAAGTTAGAGTTACTTCCAAAATACAATGAGAGTACAAGCATTGGGTTACAAACCCTATTCCAAAAGAGATTAATAGGCCAAAAGAAAGGGGCTACAGGTTCAATGCATATTCAAAGCCCAGCAATGCAATCATTAAATCTTAAAGCTCCATAATAATCTCCTTTGACCGCATGTCCCACATCCAGGGCATTGGTGCAAGCAGTGTGCTCCTGAGGTCATGGGCAGCTCTGCTTCTGTGGCTTTGCAAGGTTCAGCCCCCAAAGCTGTTCTCATGGGCTGGAGTTTAGTGCTTGCAGTTTTTCTATGTGCAGGGTTCAAACTGCCAGTAGATCTGCCATTCTGGGGTCTGGAGGATGGTGGCTTCGCTAGCAAATGCCCCAGTACAGACTCTGTGGGGGCTCCAACCCCACATTTTTCCTCTACAGCACCCTAGTTGAGGTTCTCTGTGAGGGCTCCACCCCTGCAGCAAGCTTCTGCCTGGACACCCAAGCTTTTCCACACATCCTCTGAAATCTAGGTGGAGGTGCCAAGCCTCACTCACTCTTGCATTCTGTGCACCAGCAGACTTAACACCATGTGGAAGCCACCAAGGCTTATGACTTTAACACTTGTCAGAGCAACAGCTTAAGTTACCCCTGGACTCCTTTAAGCCACAGCTGGATCTGGAGTTGCCAAGAGACAGGGAGCAGGGTCCTGAGGATGTGCAGGGCAGTGCAGACCTGGGCTTGACCTCCAAAACAATTCTTCCCTGGGCCTCTGATCCCGTGTTTGGATAGGCTGCCTCTGAGATTTCTAAAATGCCTTCAAGGCTTTTTATTATCTGGGCTATCAGCACTTGCCTTCTTTCTAGTTATACAAATTTCTCTAGCAGGCGGTTACTCAGCAGCCCACTTGAATTCTTCTGAAGACAGGCTTTGTTTTTTTGTTTTTGTTATTTTGGTTTTTTTCCTACCACATGGCCAGGCCGCAGGATGCAAATTTTCCAAATTTTTGTGCTGGTTACCTTTTAAATGTGAGTTCCAACTGATTTATTTGCTTCCACATCCAAGCATAGGCTGTTAGAAGCAGTCGCACCAGTTTTTTTGTTTTGTTTTGTTTTTGAGACAAGGTCTCATTGTGTCACCCAGGCTGAAGTGCTGTGGCACGATCATGGCTCACTGCACCGTAGACTTCCCAGGCTTAGGTAATTGTCCCATCTCAGCCTCCTGAGTAGCTGGCACTATGGGCTCATGCCACCACACCAGGTATTTTTTTATATATTTTTAGTCAGAGATGGGATTTTGCCATGTTTCCCAGGCTGGTCTTGAACTCTTGGGCTCAAGCGATCTACCTGCCTTGGCCGCTCAAAGTGCTAGGATTACTGTTGTGAGCCACCATGCCTGGCCCATGCCACTTCTTGAACACTTTGTTGCTTAGAAATTTTTTTGCCAGATACTCTACAACATCATTCTCAAGTTCAAACTTCCATAGATCCCTAGGACATGGATGGAATCCAGCCAAGCTCTTCGCTAAGGCATAACATGCATGACCTTTGCTCTAGTTTCCACTAAGTTCCTCATGTCCATCTGAGACCTCATCAGCCTGGACTTCACTTTCCATATCACTATCAGCATTTTGGTCACAATCATTTAACCAGTTTCTAAGAAGTTCTAAACTTTCCCTCATCTTCCTGTCTTCTTCCAAGTTCTCCAAACTCTTTCAACCTCTGCCCATTACCCAGTTCCAAAGCTGCTTCCACATTTTCAGGTACCTGTATAGTAATGCCCCACTCCTTGGTACCAATTTTCTGCATTTGTCCATTCTCACATTGCTATAAAGAAATTCCTGGCCAGGCATGGTGGCTTATGCCTGTAATCCCAGCACCTTGGGAAGCCAAGGTGGGCAGATCACGAGGTCAAAAGTTGAGACCAGTCTGACCAACATGGTGAAACCCTGTCTCTACTAAAAACGCAAAAATTAGCCGGGCATGGTAGCACATGCCTGTAATCCCAGCTACTCAGGAGGCCAAGGCAGGAGAATCACTTGAACCCAGGAGGTGGAGGTTGCAGTGAGCTGAGATCACGCCACTGCACTTCAGCCAGGGTGACAGAGCGAGATTGTCTCAAAACAAACAACCCCCCCCCCCCAAAAACAAAGCAAAACAAACAAAAAAAAACAAAAATTCCTGAGACTGGGTAATTTATATAGAAAAGAAATTTAATTGGCTCAGTATTCTGAAAACTTTACAGAAGCATGATACTGACATCTGCATGGCTTCTGGGGAGGCTTCAGGAAACTTAGAATCATAACAGAAGGCTAAGTGGGAGCATGCACATCACAAGGCCAGAGCAGGAGCAAGGTGGGAGGAGGGGTCACACACTTTTAAACAACCAAATCTCACTCACTGTTGCAAGAATAGCAACAAGGGGATGATGCTAAACCATTTATGAGACATACACTCTTGTGCCCCAGTCATCTCTCACCCAGTCATTTCCAATACTGAGGATTGCAATTCACCATAAGATTTGGGCAGGGATACATATCCAAACTGTTTCAGCCCCCAAGATGGTTCAGAACTCAGGACATTTTAAACCAATTGCCACTTGAAGGCTGTGCCAAGAATCAACTTCCATTCAACTGGCCAACCCTTCATGAGCAGCTAATTGAAATTAACTGAAAATATGGCTATCTGGACTGATGCTTTAATGGTTTAATGAATTAAATCTATGACCCCAACTCTCTCACTGACTTAACTGAGCAACTATCTGAACAACCTGGACTATGGCATACTAGAGAATGGGAAGTGCCTAAATAAAGTCTATTTAAATAATTTGGAAGTCAAACTTGATGAAAAAGATACTTGAATTTAATTAGACACAGGCACAATGTATTCAAGGTCATGAGTGAACACTGTATTATAGAGGAATGTAAACATGAAAACTAGCACCTTGAGCAGGCGGATATATGGCTCCTAGTATTAGGTTGGTGCAGTAATTGCAGTTTTTGCCGTTGAAGGTAATGGGGATTACAATTACAATCCCGTTGAAAGTAATGGCAAAAACCACAATTACTTGTGCACAAACCTAACAATAGCATGGTAAATTTCCTGATTACATGCAACAATTCAGACTTATCAAAAAGTTAAGAGTATAAAATGTTGCATCTGAGAAAAAATCTTTTTGACCTTTGAGATCAATATTTTAGTATTATAAAAGCAGACATAGAATGTGAGAGAAAAGTTAAAAGCTGATGGAAAAGTTGAAGGACAAAGTTACCATTCTAGCCAAGTAAAAAGATATACATTTTGCAGGGGAAAATAAACAGAGGGTAATGACGTGTGACCTGTAAATAATGTGTAAAAAAATATAGTAAAGGTTGAACTTCTGAGATATGAATCTCAAAAGTTTTAAAAAGAAACAGATTTGAGAATTAAAAATTATTACTGCGTGTAATCTCACTGAGAACAAATCTTTTTTTTTTTTTTTTCCTGGCTCCAAAGATCCCTTACTGATACCCATTTGAAACACTTTGGTCCTTAACTTGTTAACTGAGTTGACAGGCTGATGGCTGATCTAGGTAAAAGTTTCATGGTAGCAGAAACACTTCCTGCCTATAATATATCAAAACAGGTTCCTGAATAATGTGTGTGAATGTCATCAGGGTTTCTGTCCCATCTTCTTCAGGGTTCTATTAAGCTCCTCGAATTTGTGAATCTGACAGATGAAGAAATTCCCATAGCCCCTGGCGACCTTGGTGTACGCAATGTGGATCATGTCCTTATCAATGTAGAAGTCAACCTCTGAGGCTGACTGAAATTCACCATCCAGGATTGAGATGCCACTGGTCCACACCAGGTTCTTCATCTTGTATTTGAAGACAAGAAGCTGGATCCTGAACTCCTGCTCTGTGAGGTCCAGGAAGCCAGCCAGCTTGGCCACAGGCATGGTGGTGTGGAGCTTGAGGAAGCTGCAGATGGTTGAAAGCTGGGCCTGCTGCTGTACTTCATCAGAAAACACCTTCAGTTGCTGCAGGAAGGGCTCTTTGTGGTAGTTGGGGTGCACATTATCATAGTTGGGCAATACAGACGACAGGAACTTGGGTCAGGAGTAACTGAAAAGTTCTTCACAGACTTGTGTGTCACCTTTCTGCATGTGCAGCATCTTGTCCCTGTATTTCTCCTGCAGCTGGAGGTGAATGCTCTCATCAGTACTCATGGGATACATCGTGAGGGCAATGGCCAGTAGTGCATGCATCTGCTCATTCTGCTTGTTAATCATCTCATACTTGTATGTGGTCCTCTGGAACATGCTCTTGGTCCTCTGGATGTAGAGGAGGATGCTGGTAAAGACCCAGATGGCATCCTGGTAGCAACACATCATCAAATATGCAAAGCCAACATAATAGTATGTGGTGACCTGGCACTCCGGCACATGGGAATACATACTCTTTGATTAGTTCGATGGAGAACAAATCTTAAACTTATTTAAAAAAAAAAAAAAAAACTCTTAGTTGAGTATTAATGTATTTTTAATATTTTTATTTTTTATTTTTATTTTTATTTATTAATTTTTTTGAGACGGAGTCTTGCTCTGTTGCCCAGGCTGGCACAATCTTGGCTCACTGCAAGCTCTGCCTCCTGGGTTCACGCCATTCTCCTGCCTCAGCCTCCCGAGTAGCTGGGACTACAGGCGCCTGCCACCATGCCTGGCTCCTTTTTATATTTTTAGTAGAGATGGGGTTTCACCTTGTTAGCCAGGATGGTCTCTTTCTCCTGACCTCGTGATCCACCTGCCTTGGCCTCCCAAAGTGATGGGATTACAGGTGTGAGCCACCGCACCTGGCTGTATTTTTAATATTATGGCTAATTTTAATAAGACCTTATAAACAAATCTAATCCCAATCTTGATTACAAAAGAATTTTATAACCTTTTATAATATTTTTATAACCTTTTATAATATTTTTATAATAATATATTAATATATTTTAATTTTTAAGACTTTTCATGTTTTTATTTTATAACTATTATATCCATTTAATGCTGTTTATCTTTTAAATTTTTCTTTAAAACAATCCCTCAAAACCTCTAAACTAAGCAAAATTATGTTTCCCACCATGAAATTTCAGGGTTTTTTTCCTAAAAATATCCAGATTTAGGCCACTCTAATATTTGGTTTCAGATTTTCACATTTATACTCAGAAGACTTTGGTCTATAATTTCCTTTTGATGGAATGTCTCATGCTGTATTTGGTATCAAGATCCTCCTCATGTGCTGAAGGCAGTGTGGTTGTGTTTTTTTCTGTGTCTATTCTATTAAAGATTGTGTACAAAAGTGGTGTGGGGAAACAGTACATTTTTCTAAAAATAGGAAAATAAGACAAAAAGCTTGGTGGAAGAATCAAAAGTACAAATCAGTAATAATACTATAAAACATGTTCATAAATCCATAGACAAATTGGAGTAGGGGAAACAAAAAAATGAGGAAGACATTTTGAGTACAAGTGAACTGGCCTATTTAAAGAAACCACAATTAGAAGATGAAAGTGAAACCTCAGCAACAGTACATAAAATTCCCCATATTTGAGCGTTCTTTGTGTGACGTTCCAAAATTGACAAATGCTGTCAAACTTGAACCTCAAAGCTCACAGAGTGTGATGATTAGAATGGAAGGCAAGATATGCTTCATCACATGATCACAGTGATAGGTCACCGTAGAATTTTCAAATGAATACATGCCACATTATGGGGTCCAACTGCTGCTATTTTGACATGGGTAAAAGGGTTGCTTAGAGTACATGTTGCATTTCAAACCTGAATCCCAGACCCACAGTGTTATTCTCTGTGTATGAAATAAATGTTAAATCAGGAAAAAAGATCTCTCAAATATATTTGATAGTGAACATTTCAGAGTGAAGAGAGAAAAAGGTAACATGTTGAGAATAAAAGGAGTTCCATGCTTGAGTTGAAATGCCCTCCCCACCCATTTCTGCTGTTCCTGAATCACTGGGCATTTCTAGATTAAATAATTTAAAATTTGTTCCAGATTTAGTTTAAAAAGCATTATTATAAATTTAGTTTAATAAGTAATTATATAAAACGGTCTTTTATCACTTATGTATTTTACCTACATTTTCTCTCTATGCAACTAAGTTTATGTACTTGTTTCTGAATCTCTTTGAAGTTACTGAGAGATTCTCTATTCATGTATACATAAAAGGCTGGCTATTCACTGAGACATTAAGAAAAATGAAGCACTCTTTGTTCACCAGCTGGATATTTGAAAACATATAATTAATATTTTTTTAAATGGAGACTTCTGATAACCCTAAATTCCAGGATTAAATATGTGTTGTGGCACATCAGTCAGCCTGATCAGACACATTCTTATGATCTGGTCATGAGAATTAGGAAAGGGAAGGGAATTGACAAGCCCTTTAAGCATGCAACAATAAAAATTCTAAAATAAACATGAGAGAGTTGTCATGTCTAAAACAAAGTAGATACCCTTTTAGATATGAAATACTTCAGTACAAATTTGTATCACTGCTGATTCATTACAAGTTTCTAGAACTATTTTATCAAATGGGTCATCGATTAGATATAAAAATTGCATTAATATAGATGTTACCATTTTTTCAGGGATTATTTAATTGACGGGGTAGTTGACAGGGTTTGGGAAGGAACATGTAATATTTCCTCACTCTGAGTATAGAATTTTAATGGTTAACAGCTAGATTAAAAAATATTTGTGTGTGTAAGGCACCATCATAAACATACATATATACATGTCCTGTGACTCAGGAATTTCATCACTACCTGTCTCATATGAAATTTAAGATTTAGTGGTGAAACGGAAGAAAAACTAGAAAACAGAGTCACATCTCTGCATGCTCAATTAGAGGAGAAAATAAAAAAGATTTGGGAACATAAAGAAAATAGAACCATGTGACTAAAGGAACAGCATTCAAAGAGCAGATCAGACTTTCATTTGGTTGAGCAAAATACTTTCCTTCCTGCTACCACCTGAGTGTCTACAGTGAATGAAGAGTAAATGAATAAATGTAAGCAAAGCCCTTAAAAAGCTTCCTCACTGTGTCAGTGCTGTATGATTGTTTAGTTAATAAATCTGGAAAGATGTGCAGAAACTTAACCATTGTTACTTCCAAAGGCAGAACCTGATAGGCTGCGGAAGAGGGAAAGAAGGAAACCTAGATTTCAATGTATGTTATTTTGTACCTTGTGAATGTCCTACAAGTGTTATTCTTGGTGCTTTTCCTGTGAATTTTTTTTTAAAGAAAGAACCACCATCACCACAAAATAATGCACAAAACAACCATTTTATTTTATTCATGGTTCACAGGGCTAGGAAGAAACAGAAAAGATGGTTTATTGCTGCTCATTGGTGTTTGGTGACTGCAGAGAAGACTCATTGGCTGGAGTTGAATCCACAGCAAAGGGTTGGCATCATCTGGAGGTGACTTCACTCACATGTCTGCAGAGGACATGGGGCTTTGGCTGCAGGGCCTATAGGAGACCTTCCAGGTACCCTGGGCTTCCAGGTAGCAGAGCAGTCTCAGGACATTAAGAGCTTTGACTTGGTGGTCAAGGGCACACAGGTGAGTGACCTGAGTGAACCAGGCAGATGCTTATGGCCTTTTTAAACATAACTTTGGAAGTTACACAGCATCACTTTCATGTCATGTGTCAGTGACAAGTGAGCACTAGTGTCCAGTCTGGTAAGGTAGGCATAGACCTCAAAATCTCAAGGGGAGAATAGCAAAAAAATTGGAAACATCTTTAAAAAGCCACATGCATATTCTAGTTTAAAACAACTCAGGTTTTATCTCTCCTGGGCTTCCCACCACAGCTCTGGGGTGATCTTAGGGCTTGTGTTTCCTCCCCAACTTGGAAGCAGAGGAGAAAGGGACCTTGGTAGTGGTTGTGGCCAACGGTCTTTTGCTTATGTCCTAGGAGATCCACCCAAGAGAGATGCAGGTCAGCAATCGCCCAATCTCACTTGTAAGTGGGAGCTAAATGATGAGAACTCATGGACACAAAGGGGAACAGCAGACACTGGGCCTATATGAGGGTAGGGTGGGAGGAGGGAGAGGATCAGAAAAAATAACTATTGGGTACTAGGCTTAGTACCTGGGTGATGAAATAATCTGTACAACAAACCTCTGTGATATGAGTTTACCTACATAACAAATCTGCACATATTCCCCCGAACCTAAAATAAAAGATTAAAAAAAAAAAGTTCCTAGTAGCAGAGATGTCTCTCAAATATGTGATAAAAAATATGTTACTTTATCACATAGGCCAGGGGTAAGGTAATTGTGGGTTTTACTTCTGCCTCAGTCACTGTGAATTGATTGACAAGTTAAATGCAAACATTCAGGGAAACTTACTGAAGCGTTATGGGGCAATAAAAACTAATGTCTGCCTTAAATGTTGCTCTATCAAGGAACCGTTTATTTGACTCTGTTGAATTTAAAAATCACAAGATTTAGGCCGGGTGCAGTGGCTCACACCTGTAATCCCAGCGCTTTGGGAAGCAGACACAGGTAGATCACCTGAAGTCAGGATTTCGAGACCAGCCTGGCCAACATGGTGAAACCCCACCTCTACTAAAAATACAAAAATTAGCCGGGCATGGTGGCAGGTGCCTATAGCCCCAGTTACTCAGGAGGCTGAGGCAAGAGAATTGCTTGAACCCGGGAGGCAGAGGTTGCAGTGAGCCAAGATCGCGCCATTGCATTCCAGCCTGGGCGACAAGAGTAAAACTCCATCTCAAATAAAATAAAATAAAATAATATAAATCGCAAGATTTAACTATTTGGAATGGAGGGAGGCTTTATTTCTTATAGGGGGTTACAGCCTGCAACAGGCTGAGAAGAATGCCTCTGGCTAAGACCGGGGACAGGCACTTTGAAGGAACATAGGTTGGGATGGGAGCATTATGCTGGAGAAGTTAGCTAAACATACATCTTCAACAGGTTACAGGAGGAGCTATGAATATGCATGAAGATGGTCCTGATGCGCGTGTGTTGAACCAATATGCATGTAACATGTGACCCATGTTCACTTTGGGATGGAGACCTAACATTTGAATGTATTATAATCAGGCCCTATCAGTCAAAAGGTCTTTTCAGGACATGAAGGCACTCAAGTGTGCAACCTCTGTAAACCCAGCCAGAACCAGTTTATGGTGGGTGGTCTTCTTATCAGGAGAAAGTTACTGAAATCAGTCTCTTGTCTAATCAAAGCTGTAGTTATGGTGCTTGGAACATGGGTTGGGAGCCAATTAGTGTCTGGTGATGAGCTACAATTGTTTCCATTTTGCTTATCTCAAGGTCAAGTGTTTATTTAGCTGCTAGAGAAAAAGGAAAAACCTTGTGGCAGTCAGACCGTAGTTTACTCTTTAAGTTTAAGGTGCTTGACCTAACCCTTGTCTGACATGGCCTTAGGTCTTGTTTATAATTTGGTATCTCATTGCCACGAAAGTCTGTTCTGCCAGTCTTACGATCTCTATTTTAACATTAATGCTGTCAGTTACTGTGTCTAAACCACAAACATCAGAGGGTATAATGAGACATGTCTGACCTCCATCTCGTCATGGCCAGGAACTCAGTTGTAAGGTTTTTCTGGGGTCCCCTTGGCTAAGGGGAGTGTCCTTCAGTTGGTGGGGGCTTAGGATTTTATTTTTAGTTTACAATTTCCGCAAAGGGAAAGGCTGCTGATAAACCTTAAACATCCTGCACTTGTGTTTCAAAGCAATAAATCAGACCTCTTAAGTACTAGTGGAGTTGTATACAATTTGTACTGTGACCACTTTCCCTTCTAGCCTGAAAGCTCTGTGAAGACAGAGGTCTTGGCTTTTTTATTTCTTAACACTTTTCTTACCCCCAAATTAGCACGTAGCAGCGGCTACACAGATGAGAATCTCTCTTTGTTCCCCACAGTTTCTACATTGAACAGTTCTCCCTGCCAACATGCAGCATCACCCTGTAGCCTTATAGTTTCCCCAGCATCTAATATATTTTCTTCCAGTAACTGGAGACTGAGATGCTGCAGGGCCAGACAGCTGTGTTCTTAGCCGAGTGACAAGCAAGGCTTTTTTGGGCTTTTTTTTTTACCTTATTCACCTTAGGGTTCAAGCTGACCAACTCAAAACTATACACGTGGGGCCAGAAAATCATCAGCCTCTGAGTGTGAGCTATATGATCTTACAAGAGCTCATTAGAGATGAAAAACAGATTTGTAAATTCCAAAGCATATCTCTAGCTCAAGATTGCCTCTCTTCATAGTCTCCTTTTTTCCAGTGGCTCCAATAGGCAAAAACCATAGCAAAAATAGTTAATTTTGAAGACCTGTTCTGTTTCCAGTATTGAGAATTTAAATTCCAAGCTGCCCACTAGCTGCAAAAAGCAAGGAAGTTGTGTCCCACTCAATTTCCTCTGCAGCTTTTCCTGATCAGTGTGTTTCCTCTAGAATTTATGAAATTGAAAGCATTTAACATGTTATATCAATTTTATCATATCAATACGTTTAGATGTAATAACCACAAAAAACAAAGCCATTAAACATTTTTTTTTCTATTACAAACTAAACCCATAGCAGTAAATCCAGCATTTGCAGTTAGGTTAGCATTACTGCTATGGGAAAGATTCAGGTTGGAAAGCAGATGGGGGAGGTTACAGGCGGTGGCAAAGAAGGAGGCAGCTCTTGCAACAGGGCAGCAGCTTGGCTAAAGAAGAGGCTGGATGGAGTCTTGGCACCCTCCCCACCCCAGCTTTGCTCCAGCCCTGAGAACTTTTAACATTTTGGAGCCACCCAACACTCACCTTTATAATTTGTCACTGTTGTGTTTTTTTTTTTCCTCCCACCTACAGAAGAGAACAAAAAACAAAGCCATCACCCAGATGTATATTTTTCCCCTCACTTCATCCAGCACAGCTCAAAGAAGCTGTTTCTAACCCCATAGGTCACTGTGGCTTCTAAAAGCAGACAGCAGTTCAGCTGCTGCTCTCAAACCATAGGGGGCTCCATAGACACCCAGTTATCAAAGGCTTATCACCATTCCTCATCATTTTTCCTTTTCCCAAACAGTGATGGAGCCAAATCTTAGTGAGTCAGTGTTGTTCTAGCAAATTCCACTTCTGGCCCAGGTGCAATGACTCATAGCTGTAATCTCAGCACTTAGAGAGGCTGACAGCGGCAGGAGGATCACTTGAGGCGAGGAGCGCAAGATAAACCTGGGCAACATAGCAAGACCCCATCTTTAAAGAAAAAAAAAAAGAGCCCGGGATGGTGGCACGTGCTTGTAGTCCCAGCTACTCAGGAGGATACAGACCTGTAGTCCCAGCTGAGGCAGGAGGATCACTTGTGCCCAGGAGTTCAAGGCTGCAGTGAGCTATGATTGTGCCACTGCACTCCAGCCTGGGTGACAAAGAGTGAGAAGTAAAAAAAAATTTGCTTCTGATGCCAGCTGTATTGGGGATTCCCAAGAACACTTCTGGATTAAACAAATTGCTAGGAGGACTGACAGGACTTGGCACATAGTCACACTATGGCTATGACTTATTACAGCAAAGTCAGCAAAGGGGAGATGTCACAGGGCCATGTCCAGAGGAAACTGGCACCAGCTTCCAAGCATCCTCTCCTAGTGGAGTCACATAGGATGTGCTGAATTCCTCCAGCAATATGCTGTGACAACAAATGCAAAATGTTGCATTTGTTGCAAATGTTGCAAAATGTTGCTCCTTAGAGACTCAGTGTTTGGGCTTTTTATTGGGGTCTGGTCATGTAGACACTGTCTATTGTGCACAAATCAAAATTCCAGATTTCCAGAAAAAAAAGCAGGTGTTCTGCAGAAACCATATTGTTCAGGTACAGTGAGCCATTTGATCAGTCAGGGTGGAGGGAACCCTTCTGAAATCCAGGTTCCCAAACCTTCCCAAAATTCACATTCCCAGATACCAGCCAAGGATAGGATAGCCATCTCAGGCCACTTCAGTGGCAACTCTACTTCAATAGATTTTTTTTTTTTTTAATAGATGGAATCTCACTCTGTCGGCAGGCTGGAGTACAGTGGCGTGATTTTGGCTCACTGCAACCTCCAGCTCTCGGGTTCAAGTGATTCTCCTGCCTCAGCCTCCTGAGTAGCCGGGATTACAAGCACATGCCACCATGCCGAGCTGATTTTTGTATTTTTTTTAGTACAGACAAAGTGTCACTGTGTTGGCCAGGATGGTCTCAATCTGACCTTGTGATCCACCAGCCTCAGCCTTCCAAAGTGCTGGGATTACAGACGTGAGCCACCGCGCCCGGCCACTTCGATTGATTATTAGTTTGCAAGTTTGTAATGCTTTCAGTGGTTCAACCCCTGTTTGATGTTAGTTCTGAGTTCAGACTTGTGAGTGACAGACATACTAAGGCAGCTGCGAGATTATCAAATTCACTCAGCTCAATTTTTGTGGTGGTTGCTATTATCTATTTTTATTTGTGTATATTTCAATGCCAAATAGCTAAATTCAAGCTTAAACTTTGTGATGAATTGTTTGAAAAGTGGAGATTTATTAAATGAGCAAAGATTCCTTTTGAAGCTTTTTGTGTAGTATGCAAAAATGGAGAAAGTCACCAGCACATAGTAACAGCTAAACATGGAAGATGTATGATTTCCTCAACTAATACTATATAAAGTCGCAAACAAATTTTTTTATTAAAAAGAATTCAAGGTCAGGTGCAGTGGCTCACACCTGTAATCCTTGCACTTTAGGAGGCCTAGGTGGGCAGATTGCCTGAGCTCAGTAGTTCAAGACCAGCTTGGGCAACATGGTGAAACCTTGTCTCTACTAAAATTGCAAAAAATTAGGGCATGGTGGCGAGTAATTCCAGCTACTTGGGAGGCTGAGGCAAGAGAATTGCTTGAACCTGGGAGGTGGAGGTGGCAGTGAGCTGAGATTGCACCACTGTACTCCAGCCTGGGTGACAGAGCGAGACTGTCTCAATAAAAAATAAAAAAATAAAAATAATTCAGATTGAGATATAGTAATTGCAGTAGAAGTTGTAAACATCTGCCAAACTATATAACAGCAGCAGTCTTTCAGCTCGAATGACAGTTTGAAAGTATTACTGCTAGAAGTGTTTTCTGATTACAAAGATGCAATCAAATTTTGAAAAGCCAGGATAAAATCTACTGCAACAACAACAAAAGTGATAGCTTCACTATGATCACAGAGATGTTCAGTGATCTAAATGCCTCATCTATTTTCAGCAGAGCCGTGGATGCAAGTAATCACAAGGCAGAAGATATTTTCCCTTTGCTTCTGAACTGCTTTTGGTGGCGATAATACAAATACAAATTGTGGTTGATGTTTGCATAAGGGCACAGACATGCTTGGTCCAAGCGGAAGTAAAGCATGAATGATTTGAGGTCAAAATAGCATCTGATGTTCTTTGCATTTTCATTGAAGTAACTGTCATAAAATTGTTCTTTTACTTCAGCGTTTACACTATTAGAATCGAGTGATTAAAGGATTGTGTGATTTTTTTGGCATTTGATATTCTTAATTTCCTTTGCAGTTAGAAACTCATTGGTTCCCGTAACTAACACAGTTGAGAAAGTTGTTAGTTTATGTAAAGTCTTGAAATAATATTTTAATTCTCAATAAAAGATTCCAAAATTTTTGTTTACTTTAAAAATAATCCATTGAGTGAAGTTTACTTGTTTTTTGTTCATAGTTTTTTTTTCACTAGGAAACAAATGTTTTATTCCTTTTTTCTATTGTTCAGACAGATCGTGGTACAGAAAACAGCAGTCTGGCCACAGAGGCTCTGTTTGGTTGATTTCCACAGGCACATGGAGGACAGGAAGGGCGGGATCTCATTTGAGCTCCCACTCTCATTATGACCTTTGACCTCTTCCTGTACCCTCTGCAGCAGTGCTGCATGGAGCCTACTGGGTCTCTAACCTACCTCACTCACCTCTCTGACCACTGACAGGCAGCACAAATCATGTGGGGGTTGTCTCTGCTGACCAAGGAGACATGGGCAGAGAAGCAAAGGCCCCTTACTCTCCCTCTGTCCATTCCAGTGTGCTGGCCACAACAGAGTGGGAATCCTGCAGTCATCACCTGCTGGAGACTCAGCTTCAGGGATGGGAGCCTGTGTGCAGAAAAACTGGGCTGTAGATTGAAGTCTCAGAAGCAGGAAGGTTGGAGAGGGGTAGGGTTCCAGAGCCCCTGGGGTTATTGCTGTTAAAATATGCAAGGGCTACATTCCCCAAGGGCAGATTAGAAGCCCTGGGCGTGGGATAGGCACGGTGGCTGACACCTGTAATCCCAGAATTTTGGGAGGCCAAGGCAGGTGGATTGCTTGAGGCCAGGGAAAACCCCATCTCTACTAAAAATACAAAAATTAGCTGGGCGTGGTGCTGCATGCCTGTAGTACCAGCTGCTTGGGAGGCCCAGGCATGAGTATCCCTTGAACCCAGGTTGCAGTGAGCTGAGATTGTGCCACTGCATTCCAGTTTGGGTGACAGAGTGGGACTCTGAAAAAGAAAGCAGCAGATCTGGTCCTGGAATCCCTGGGTGTTATGTGAAGGGCAGGGCAGATAGGGCTCCCTGGGGCTTCCCCAGGGAGAAAAATAACCATCGAAGGGTATAGTAGCCTGCTGAAGGCAATGCTGGGCTCACAAACTCCTTGCTTTGCTTTGTATCTCTAATTACTGATCTTCAGAACAGACTGGGGTTGGAGTGGGATAAGGAAGCGAGGTTCTTGTAAAAGGAGTGAAGAGAGTCCATGAAGAAAGAAAATGAAAGTTGTACAAACCTTCCCAGGTCCCAAGACAACTGGAGACTCCTGCCTATACTCTAAAGGGAAGGAGCTAGACTCTCCAGGGAATAAAGCAGACTCCCAGGAGTGAGAGGTGATGGGGGGCAGAGACGAGCAGATGGCTACATGGCTCAGCCCCTGCCCAGGAAAGTGAGTCCACAGTTCACTAACAGTAATAACCATGAACAAGTAGCTATGAACACTAGAGTCAGCAAACACACACACAGACACATCACAGGAGTTGGAGGAGCCTGCAGGCTGCAGTGGTGAGGCAAGAGATTGGATCATCAGGTGGAGGAATGGTGTTAGAAGGGACAGGGAAGGGCGTGTGGGGACACACAAGTTACTGGCTTCTCTTGGGGAAAGATTTGTTGCTGAAGTGGCTGTTTTCTTAAACATCAACATTTGCATCTAAAAGTTCAAGCAGCTGCTTTTGGGTTCCAGAGGCTTCCCACCGGAGGGATGCACTTCATTCAATTCTCTGCTTTCTGGATCTTTGTTGCATTTGCAGTGATGAGGTTCCCCACTGGGCTTCCTCCTCTCTTGGGGTCCCTTCTGATTGAAACTGCACTTGCTTCTGCAACCTAGGATAAGGAGGATCCCAGTGGAGAAGAGGACCACAGCACATACCAACCCCCCAGTCCTCAGGGTCTGGTAGTCATAATGAAGAGGGTCAATTTCCTTCTCCCTGTCAGCTGCACCGGCCAGGACAATGAGGGCCAACAGGCTGCGTAGAAAGATCAGCACCACCTCCATAGTGCCTGCACAGCCAGTTCCCTCTGAGATGATCCCAGGAGGATGTGTCGAGTCCCAAGGAGCCTGGGAGTGGCATGTTCCTAGTTTTCAGTCTCTTTAGGGATAGGATTATGCAAATCGAAAGAAGAGCAAACAATGTTACTGAAATAATCCATGGCATAGTGGAACCTGAATGCCTTAAAGAAATAATGGCGGCTGGGAGAGGTGGCTCACACCTGGAATCCCAGCACTTTGGGAGGCTGAGGCGGGTGGATCCCTTGAGGTCAGGAGTTTGAGACCAACCTGGTCAATATGGTGAAGCCTTGTCTCTACTAAAAATATACAAAATTAGCCAGACATGGTGGCATGTGCCTGTAATCCCAGCTACTGGGGAGGCTGAGGCAGGAGATTTATTTGAATTCGGAAGGCAGAGGTTGCAGTGACCCAAGATCATGCCATTGCACTCCAGCCTGGGAGACAGAATGAGACCCGGTCTGAAAAAAAAAAAAAAAGGAATATTCACAAGTGTCAAGACTGTTCTTAAAATTGAAAAACATTAAGCCGGGTGCTGTGGCTCATGCCTGTAATCCCAGCACTTTGGGAGGCTGAGGCAGGCGGATCACGAGGTCAGCAGTTCGAAACCAGCGTGGCCAACATAGTGAAGCCCCGTCTCTACTAAAATTACAAAAATTAGCCAGGTGTGGTGGTACAAGCCTGTAGTCCCAGCTACTTGGGACGCTGAGGCAGGAGACTCGCTTGAACCCAGGAGGCGGAGGTTGCGGTGAGCCAAGATCCAGCCTGGACGACAGAGCGAGACTCCGTCCCCCCTCCCCCCCAAAAAATCCAATGAATTATGTAGCATTAGGACTCATGGTTGTTTAAAGAAACAGTCCTGGTAAGCTAGGGTGATCATGGGTTGTTAGGATGTGGCAGGCTTTGTGACAGCCCTAGAGACTGGGCAGAACGGGAATATTTGCAATGACTTTCGAGGGATTATACCTAAAAAAAAAAAAAAAATTATGGTAACATGCACATCACGTGAAATTCACAATTAAGACATTTTAAAGTATAGAATTCAATGATTTTAGTACATTCACAGTGTTGTACAACCATAACCACCATTTATTTCTGGAATATTTTCATCACACCAAAAGGAAACATGGTACCCTTAATAAGCAGTGTTGTTACTTAATAAGCAGTTGCTCCCTTTTCCCCCCTCTGCTCCCAGCCCCTAGCAACCAATAATCTCCTTTCTGTCTTTATAGATTTGCCTATTTTGGATACGGCATATGAATGTGATCATACAATTTGTAGCCTTTTGTGTCTGATCTCTCACTTAGGATAATGATTTCAAGACCCATTTATGTTGTAGTTATATATCAGTACTTTGTCCCTTTTTATGATTGAACAATATTCTGTTATATGGATATACCAACTTTTGTTTATCCATTCATCTGTTAATGGACATTGGGGGTCATCCTGTGTTTCGCTATTGTGAATAGTGCTCCTACGAGCATTCATGTACAAATATTTGTTAGAATACATGCTTTCAATTGTTCTGGGTATATACCTACGAGTGAAATTGCTGGGGGATATGGTAATTTTACGTTTAATTTATTGTGAATCTGACAGTTTTCCACAGCAGGGTGCTTTGCAATCCATAGGAATTTTTAGTTGGCTTTTCTATTTCTGCAAAAATGTATGCTGAGTTTTTGATAAGTATTGCATTGGGTAAGTATTAGAGTGGGTGATAACACTTTGGGGAGTGTTATCTTAATATTAAATCTTATAATCCATGAACATAAGATTTTTTTTCCCCTAGGTCTTCTGTCCTTCATTAATGTTTTGTAGTTTTCAGTGTACAAGTGTTGCATATCCTTGCTTAAATTTATTAAATAGTTTTTTGTTTAAATGCTGTTGTAAATTATATGAAATTCAGACTTCAGTGTCTATAAAGTTTTATCAGAACTCAGCCATACTCATATATTTATGTATAGTCTGTGGGTACTTTCACACTACAAGGGCAGAGTTGACTGGTTGCAGTAGAGACTGTAATGGCCCACAAGCCTAAAATTTCTTTTGTTTAAATGCTGTTGTAAGTGGAATTGTCAATTTGCTTTTTTACTCTTCATTGTAATGACAACTAATTTTTGAGTGTTGATCTTGTATCAACACTCAAAATCTTGTATCAAAAACAAATTTTGCTGAATTTGTTTCCTACTTCTAGCAGTTTCTTTGTGGATTCTTTAGTATTTTCTGCATATAAGATCATGTCATCTGCAAACAAAACTATTTTATTTTTTTCTTTCCAATTTGGGTTTGTTTATTTATTTACTTAGCCTAATTGCTCTGGCTGGAATTTTTAGTACAGTGTTGAATATATGTGGCCAAAGCAGGCATCTTTATTTATTGTTGGTTTTTTTGTTTTAGCAATCTTAACCATTTTTGGATGTACAGTTCAGAAGCAGTGTTAAGTATATTCATATTGTACATCTAATCTCCAGAACTTTTTCATTTTGGGAAATTGAAATTCTGTACCCATTAAACAGTAACTCCTCATTTTCCCCTCCTCCTTGCCCCTGGCAACTGCCATCCTACTTTCTGTTTCTAAGAGTTTCATTATTTTTGCTATATCTTATATAAGTGAAATCATACAGTATTTGTCTTATGACTGGGTTATTTCACCTAGCATAATGTCCTCAAGCTTCCTCAGTGTTGTAGCATGTGTCAGAATTTATCTCCTTTCTAATGTTGAATGATATTTCATTGTCCCCATGTTTTGTTTATTCATTCATCTGTCAGTGGACCATTTGGGTTCCTTCCTCTTTTTAACTGTTGTGAATAATGCTACTGTGAACATGGGTGTACAACTATCTCTTTGAGATCCTTCTTTCAGTTCTTTGGGTATATACTCAAATGTGGTATGGCTGGAACCTGTGGTAATTCTATTTTTAATTTCTTGAGGAAACACCGTGTTTTCTACAGAAGGTGCACCATTTTACAGTCCCATCCTCAGTGTACAAGATTCTGATTTCTCCATATCCTTGCCAACACTCATTATTCTCTTTTGTTGTTTTGATAGCAGTCATTGTGTTGGGTATATGGTAATTTTTCATTGTGGTTTTGATTTATATTTCCCTAATGATTAGTGATGTTGAGCATATTTTCATAAGCTTGTTGACCATTTATATATCTTTTATGGAGAAATGTCTGTTCAAGTCCTCTGTCCATCTTTGAATTAGGTTATTTTGTTTGTTTTGAGTTGTAGGGGTTCTTTATATACTTTTTATGTTAATTCCTCCTCAGATACATGAATTGTGAATATTTCTTCCTGTTGTGTTGATTGCCTTTTCATTCAGTTAACTGTGTTCTTTGATGCACAATTTTTAAGTTTGATGCAGTCCAATTTATTTTTACTTCTGTTGCCTGTGGTTTTTGGTATTATATCCAAGAAAACATTGCCACATATAATGTCAATAATCCATTCTACTATGTGTTCTGCCATGAGTTTTGTAACTTTAGTTCTTAGATTTGGGTCTTTGACTCATTTTGAGTTAATTTTTTTTGTAGTTTTGTTTTGCATGTGGCTATCCAGTTTACCAACACTATTTGTTAGAAAAATTGTCCTTTCTCTAGTGCTGTTCTTGACAACTTTGTTGAAAATCATTTTACCATAGGTGCCTGGGTTTTCAAGATTATTTTGGCTATTTGAGATCCCTTAAAATTCCATGTAAATTTCAGGATGATTTATTTCTATTTCTGTTACTATGTGTCCTTTGTAGACTGACCTTTTTTTTTTTTTTAAATCAATATGTAGTGTTTTTCTCTTGTAATAATATTTGACTTAAAGTCTCTTGTCTCAGGATAGCCACCCTGGCATTCTTTAGGTTACTATCCTCTTCTGTCATTTCAATTTCAACCTATTGTGTTGTGGGTTTGTATCTAAAGAGAGTGTCTTGTAGACAATATATAGCTGGATCATATATTTGTATTTATTTTGCCAATTTCTTTTTTCTTTTCTTTTTCTTTTCTTTTCTTTTTTTTTTTTTTTTTTTTTTTTTTTGAGACAGAGTCTCACTGTGTCGCCAAGGGTGGAGTGCAGTGGTGTGATCTTGACTCTCTGCAACGTCTGCCTCCAGGGTTCAAGCAATTCTTCTGCTTCAGCCTCCCGAGTAGCTGGGATTACAGGTGCACACTACTACACCTGGCTAATTTTTGTATTTTTTTGTTTGTTTGTTTAGTAGAGATGGGGTTTCACCGTATTGGTTAGGCTAGTCTCAAACTCCTGACCTGTGATCCACCCGCCTTGGCCTCCCAAAGTGCTGGGATTACAGGTGTGAGCCACCATGCCCAGCCTATTTTGCCAATTTCTGTATTTTACTTGGGAGTTTATTTACATTTAGAGTAAAAGATAAACTGATAAAGCACTTATGCCTCTTTGCTATTTGTTTTCCATGTGTATTACATCTTGTTTTCAGTTTTTCTGTATATGCCTTCCTTCGTGTGTGTTTTTTTCTAACGTGTCATTTTAATTCCTTTTGTATTTCTTTGTAGTCATTATTTACCTAGTGTTAATACTTGGAATTGCAATTAACATCTTGAATTTGTAACAATCTAGCTTGCATTAATACCAACTGAGCCTTAATCTTATATTAAAACTCTGCTCCTATACAGCTTTGTCCCTGTCCTTTGTCTTCTTATTGTCACATTTTATGCCTTTGTAAATTGTGTGCACATTACCATATATTTATAATTATTGTTTTATGTATTTGTCTTTTAAATCATATAGAAAAAAGCACATAAAAGCCAAGAATACAATAAGACTGGCTTTTGCATTTTCTTACAGTAGTTACTTTTACCATTTGAATTTTTTGTATGTTTGGAGTGGAGTTACCGTCTAGTGTCCTTTTGTTTCAACCTTTAGGACTTCCTTTTGCATTTCTTATAGGACAGGTCTAGTACTAATAAATTCTCTCAGATTCTGTTGATCTAGGAATGTTTTAAATTCTCCTTCATTTTTGAAAGGCAGTTTTGCCAAATGTAGAAGTTTTGATTTTTTTTTTTCTTTTGGCACTTTAAAGGTGCCATTATCCTACTGCCTCTGGCCTTCATGGTTTCTAATAAAAGACTGGCTGTTAATCTTATTTCAGATCCTTTGTACATGGTTAGTCCCTTATCTCTTGCTACTTTCAAGATTCTTTGTCTTTTGACAATTTATTATTTCTCTCAGTTTGAAGTTCTTTGAGGTTATCCTAATTATAGTTTCTTGAGAGTCTTGGACATGAGATTCACATCTTTCATCAATTTGGAAGGTCTTCAGACATTATTTCTTCGGATATTTTTTGGTTCCATTTTCTCCTCTTTGTCAGCAACTCTTTTTATTAACTTTTGGTATGCTTGATGTTGTCTCATGGATCTCTTAGGCACTGTCCATTTTTCACCATTTTTCTCTGCTCCACAGAATGAGTAACCTCCATCAGTGTCTTCAGTTTTGCTGATTCTTTGTTCTCTTTGAGCTCCAATCTGTTATTAAATCCTTTCACTGAATTTAAAAAATTTTAGTTTCTGTACTTGTCAGCTCCAGACAGTCCTAATTACATTTTTATAATTTTGTTCTCTAATTTAATATTTTGTATTTGGCACAGCATCATCCTCCTGGTTTGTCTTAGTTCTTTGTCTGGTTTCATTTAACTCTTCGAGCACATTTAGAACAGTTGATTTCAATTCTTTATCTAGTAAGACCAATATCAAAGGTGTCTTTGAGGACAGGTTTTATTCATTTCTTTTTTCTGTGTATCTGTGGGTCATATTACCTTCTTTGCATTCCTCATAATTTTTTATTGAAAACTGAGCATTTTGAATATTAAAATGTGCTAATTCTAGAAATCAGATTCTTTTCCCCAGAATTTGTTGTTGCTGTTTATTTTGCATTGTTTGTTTATTTTGTGACTTTTCTAAACTATTTTTGTATAGTCAGTGTTCTTTGTTCTACATGGTCACTGAAACCTCTGTTCTGTTAGTGGTCAGTTTGTGATTTGACAGAGATTTCTTTAAATGCCCAGAGCCAAGACAAAACAAAAAACTCTTCTGGTCTTTGCATATTGGCCCTGTTTTAGGGTGCTCCTGTAATGGTTTGCCAGGCCATTTGCATCTCTCTGTAAAACTTTACTTCCTGCTTATACCGAGCCTGAAGGTCAACCAGACATGAAAGCTTAGGTTCCTCTCAGGTTTTTTCTGAGCATGCATATTGCCCTGGCCTTGCACATGACCTCAATTCCCTGGTTTATGCAGGAGCTTTTCAAACCCCTTATCCCCACCCCTGGCCCCCATATATTTCCTTCCCAGTTTTTCCATTCGCAGTTTTATCAGTCCATCTGCTGCTTTTCTCATCTGGCTGCTGTGGCCTGATAATTGCCTTTAAATGCTTTCAACAAGCACTTCCTGGAAGAATAGCCCTGAGAAAGTTCCAAGGCAGGCAAAACAAAGACAAGCCTCTGAGCCACTTTTTCAGAGAGCCAGCATAGACAGATCAAAATACACAACTATAGTTCTCTGAAAACAACGTGCATACTGTCCACTTTGGCACAGGCATCAGCAAGCCATACCAGGAATGTTCTGGGTGTACTAGGTTTTTAATTAGATTGGAGAATTCTGAAAAGCTTGATGCTGAGAGGGCTTTTTTTTTTTTTTTTTCCAGCTTAATTGTTGCTTTAGTTTGGGATGGAGTTTTGGAGTTACCTATTCCATTTTCAGCCTGCCTCCCACATCAATTTTTGAGTAATTACTCTGTAGCACAACAGATGTACCTAGCCCATCTTGTCCTTTTCCTGCACTACCTCTGCCATTAGCCATTTCTCCAAAGGACATTGTTCTTTCTAGTGGAGGATGGAATTTAAAAAGCAAGATCTGGGTGCTCATTGCTAAAGGTTGTCACTGTCTCAGACCCTCTCAATTGACAGAATTAGGAAATATATATGTGTATGTATACACACACACAAATACACATGTGTGCACCTATTTTTATATTGGTCTATCTATACATGTTTTTTAAACAATGAGTTTACATAGACATTTTCCAGTTTCAATCTTAACCCCATAGCCTTTCTGTTTTCCATCTTTGTAACTTCTTTCTCCAACAGTGAGAAACCAGGCTATACCATTATCCACAATATTTATATTTATTTGCTCCTTCTCCCTGTTTGTATCCATTTTTTTTTTTTTTTTTTTTTTTTTTATTGAGATGGAGTTTCACTCTTGGTGCCCAGGCTGTATGCAGTGGCACGATCTCAGCTCACCACCACCTCCGCCTTCTGGGTTCAAGTGATTCTCCTACCTCAGCCTTCCAAGTAGCTGAGATTAGAAGCATGCACCACCACGCCTGGATAATTTTGTATTTTTAGAAGAGACAGGGTTTCTCCATGTTGGTCAGGCTGGTCTCAAGCTCCCAACCTCAGGTGATCTGCCCACCTTGGCCTCCCAAAGTGTTGGGATTACAGACGTGAGCCACTGCACCCGGCTGATATCTAATGTCTTAAACCTGCCAGTGCTACCTGTCTCCTCAGCTCTGGTTTGATCCCTTAGATCATCATCTTCCTGGAATTATCCATACTTGCTATATTAAATATTCAAATCAGTTTTGATGTATTAAAACATTTTAGAAGTTAAAAGGTACCATTTGACTAAGTCTTATTTTTGGGAAAACATTATTACTTTATGTAAGCTTATCAAAAATAAAATTTCTGATTATTGGTAGCACAGTATCTAAACCTCTCTCTCCAGGTTGTCAAGCCACTACTGTGTCCATTAAGTTATAAGGACACTAATCTCATTCATGAGGGCAGAGCTTCCTAATCACCTCCTAAAGGCCATGCCTCTTTGTACTATTGCAATGGTATTAGATTCAATGAAGTTGTGAAGGGCACAAACATTCAGACCATAACACTAAGTATTTTATACTACTGGATACTATCATAAACGGAATTATTTTCTGAATTTCATTTTGGATGGTTCATTGTTGGAGTATTAAAAAAAAACTAATTGTTATGTGTTGGTTTTGTACTCTGCAACTTCGCTGAAACCATTTGTTAGTTCCGATTTTTTGTGGATTTTTTGCTAAATAATGTTATCTGCAAATAGAGTAGTTTTACTTCTGCCTTTCAATTTGAATGTCTTTTATTCCTCTGTTTTCTGAATTTTGTTATCCTCAAATAGTATTGGATTTTGTGTTTTTTTCTGCATCATTGATATGATCACGTGTTTATTCATTTGTTTTATTAATGTGGTGTCTTACACTGATTAATTTTCTTATATCGAACCACTCTTGCATTCCTGGGATAGATCCTACTTGGTCATAGTATGTAATGTTTTTAATATGCTGCCAAATTTGGTTTGCTAGTATTTTATTGATTTTTTTTTTGCATCTGTGTTCATAAGGGATATTAGCCTGTAATTTTGTTTTCCTGTGAAGTCTTTTTTTGGCTTTGGTATCAAGATAATGCTGGCTGGCACTCACAGGAATAAAACTCACAGGAATGAGTTAGGAAGTATTCCCTTCTAATTTTTGGAAATGTTTGAGGAAGATTAGTATTATTTCTTTAATTTGATAGAATTCACCAGTGAAGCCATCTTACCCTGGATTTTTTTCCCTTGGGCAGTTTTTTAAAAAATTACTGATATATCTCTTTACTTTTTGTAAGTATGTTGAGATTTTATATTTCTTCTTGAGTCAGTTTTAGTAATTTGTGTCCTTCTAGGAAATGTGTCTACTTCATTGAGTTACTTAATTTATTAGTGTACAGTTGTTCATAGTATTCTCTTATAACTCATTTTTTTTGTAATGTCACTTTCATTTCTGATTTTAGTTCTTTGCATTTTTTTTCTTTAGTAAATCTAGCTAAAAATTTATTTAATTTTGGAATGCTCTTTTTTTCCTGAGATATATATATATATATCTCTCTCTTTTAATCTCAAAATGTATATATATTTTGAGATGGAGTCTCACCCTATCACCCAGGTTGGAGTTCAGTGGCATGATCTTGGCTCACTGCAACCTCTGCCTCCCGGATTCAAGATATTCTCCTGCGTCAGCCTCCTGAGTAGCTGAGATTATAGGCATCCACCACCACGCATGGCTATTATTTGTATTTTCAGTAGAGACGGGGTTTCACCATGTTGGCCAGGCTGGTCTTGAACTCTAGACCTTAAGTCTCTCCCCAGCTTCAGAATCATCTTTGTAGCCTTCCACTGGACATGCTCACTTCCATGACATGAAGATATTCCAAGACCTCTATGGCCTGCATGTGTCTTACTGTCACTCTGCCCTCTATCCTCCCACAACACCCAAACTCCTGGTTCTAATTTCCAGATCTTCTAAGGCCTCTATGCAGGCCCTCTGGAAGTAGCCCTTGCTCTCTTCCTTTGCTTAGTGAATTCCCTCTTCTACATCTCCACTGCTGCCCCTTAATATAGACAATCTACCTCTAATGCTGCTCTCCAGCACAGTCTCCACTCTACTTTGGTGGCATTGCTTCCTCAGTGAAAATGAATTACGTTACAGGGATTTGGGTGTGTATTTTCAGTTCACCATCAGTTCTGCTATTCGCATCAGTGACGTGGAGTCAGGGGAGCAGGGAGTCTATGGCCTAAAGGAAGTGTGCAAGGTAATTGTGTTTATGTATATACTGCCAGTCCTTTAGAGCGTTGGAGGAAAATATCAGCTTGGATATTTATATTTTTATCTAAAAAATAAGAACAAAATTAAGCTTTCCTTATATGTGGATTGATTGTATTTTACTTTATAAATAAATATAAATAAAATTAGTAGTTGCTAAACATTTTTATGGATCAGTTGAGTGATAAATATTTGGAGAACACTAACAGGATTAAAGCCAAAAGTATTTCCTAGTCTCCCTCATCTCCCATGCCTCTGCAACCTTTACCTCATCACAGGTAAGACATGCTCTCATCTTGTTAAGCAAGTCCATTGACTTGCCACATATTTTTTAAGGTTTTTAACCATTTTTTTTTCAATTTAAGTTCTAGGGTACATGTGCACAACATGCAAGTTTGTTACACATGTATAAATGTGCCATGTTGGTGTGCTGCACACATTAACTCCTCATTTACATTAGGTATATCTCCGAATGATATCCCACCCCTTCCCCCCTCCCCACAATAGGCCCTGGTGTGTGATGTTCCCCTTCCTGTGTCCAAGTGGTCTCATTGTTCAATTCCCACCTATGAGTGAGAACATGTGGTGTTTGGTTTTCTGTTCTTGCGATAGTTTGCTGAGAATGATGGTTTCCAGCTGCATTCATGTCCCTACAAAGGACACGAACTCATCCTTTTTTATGGCTGCATAGTATTCCATGGTGTATATGTACCACATTTTCTTAATCCAGTCTGTCACTGATGGACATTTGGGTTGATTCCAAGTCTTTGCTATTGTGAATAGTGCCACAGTAAACATACGTGTGCATGTGTCTTTATAGCAGCATGATTTATAATCCTTTGGGTATATACCCAGTAATGGAATGGCTGGGTCAAATAGTATTTCTAGTTCTAGATCCTTGAGGAATCGCCACACTGTTTTCCACATTGGTTGAACTAGTTTACAGTCCCAACAACAGTGTAGAAGTGTTCTTGTTTCTCCACATCCTCTCCAGCACCTGTTGTTTCCTGACTTTTTAATGATTGCCATTCTAACTGGTGTGAGATGGTATCTCATTGTGGTTTTGATTTGCATTTCTCTGATGGCCAGTGATGATGAGCATTTTTTCTTGTGTCTGTTGGCCGTATAAATGTCTTCTTTTGAGAAATGTCTGTTCATATCCTTTGACCACTTTTTGATGGGGTTGTTTGTTTTTTTCTTGTAAATTTGTTTGAGTTCTTTGTAGGTTCTGGATATTAGCCCTTTGTCAGATGAGTAGATTGCAAAAATTTTCTCCCATTCTGTAGGTTGCCTGTTGATTCTGGTGGTAGTTTCTTTTGCTGTACAGAAGCTCTTTAGTTTAATTAGATCCGATTTGTGAATTTTGGCTTTTGTTGCTGTTGCTTTTGGTGTTTTAGACATGAAGTCCTTGCCCATGCCTATGTCCTGAATGGTTTTACCTAGGTTTTCTTCTAGGGTTTTTATGGTTTTAGGTCTAACATTTAAGTCTCTAATCCATCTTGAATTAATTTTCATATAAGGAGTAAGGAAAGGATCCAGTTTCAGCTTTCTAATTATGGCTAGCCAGTTTTCCCAGCACCATTTATTAAATAGGGAATCCTTTCCCCATTTCTTGTTTCTCTCAGGTTTGTCAAAGATCAGATGGCTGTAGATGTGTGGTATTATTTCTGAGGGCTCTGTTCTGTTCCATTGGTCTATATCTCTGTTTCATATTAGTACCATGCTGTTTTGGTTACTGTAGTCTTGTAGTATAGTTTGAAGTCAGGTAGCGTGATGCCTCCAGCTTAGTTCTTTTGACTTAGGATTGTCTTGGCAATGTGGGGTCTTTTTTGGTTCCATATGAATTTTAAAGCAGTTTTTTTCCAATTCTGGGAAGAAAGTCATTGGTAACTTAAAGGGGATGGCATTGAATCTATAAATTACCTTGGGCAGTATGGCCATTTTCACGATATTGATTCTTCCTATCCATGAGCATGGTGTGTTCTTCCATTTGTTTGTGTCCTCTTTTATTTCACTGAGCAGTGGTTTGTAGTTTTTCTTGAAGAGGTCCTTCACATCCCCTGTAAGCTAGATTCCTAGGCATTTTCTTCTCTTTGAAGCAATTGTGAATGGGTGTTCATTCATGATTTTGCTCTCTGTTTGTCTGTTATTGGTGTACAAGAATGCTTGTGATTTTTGCACATTGATTTTGTATCCTGAGACTTTGCTGAAGTTGCTTATCAACTTAAGGAGATTTTGGGCTGAGATGATAGGGTTTTCTAAATATACAATCATGTCATCTGCAAACTGGGACAATATGACTTCTTTTCCTAATTGAATACCCTGTATTTCTTTCTCTTGCCTAATTGCCCTAGCCAGAACTTCCAACACTGTGTTGAATAGGAGTGGTGAGAGAGGGCATCCCTGTCTTGTGCCAGTTTTCAAGGAGAATTTTTCCAGTTTGTGCCCATTCAGTATGATATTGGCTGTGGGTTTTTCATAAATAGCTCTTATTATTTTGAGATATGTTCCATCAATACCGAATTTATTGAGAGTTATTAGCATGAAGCGCTGTTGAATTTTGTCAAAGGCCTTTTCTGCATCTATTGAGATAATCATGTGGTTTTTGTCTTTGGTTCTGTTTATATGCTGGATTATGTTTATTGATTTGCGTATGTTGAACCAGCCTTGCACCCTAGCAATGAAGCCCACTTGATCATGGTGGATAAGCTTTTTGATGTGCTGCTGGATTCAATTTGTCAGTATTTTACTGAGGATTTTTGCATCGATGTTCATCAGGGATATTGGTCTAAAATTCTCTCTTTTTATTGTGTCTCTGCCATGCTTTGGTATAAGGATGATGTTGGCCTCATAAAATGAGTTAGGGAGGATTCCCTCTTTTTCTATTGATTGGAATAGTTTCAGAAGGAATGGTACCACCCCCTCCTTGTACCTCTGGTAGAATTTGGCTGTGAATCCATCTGGTCCTGGACTTTTTTTGGTTGGTAGGCTATTAATTGTTGTCTCAATATCAGAGCCTGCGATTGGTCTATTCAGGGATTCAACTTCTTCCTGGTTTATTCTTGGGAGAGTGTATGTGTCCAGAAATTTATCCATTTCTTCTAGGTTTTTAGTTTATTTGTGTAGAGGTGTTTATAATATTCTCTGATGGTAGTTTGTATTTCTGTAGGGTCAGTGATATCCCCTTTACCATTTTTTATTGTGTCTATTTGATTCTTCTCTCTTCTTTATTTATTTATTTTTTTTTTTTGAGACGGAGTCTCATGCTGTTGCCCAGGCTGGAGTGCAGTGGCGCGATCTCGGCTCACTGCAAGCTCCGCCTCCCGGGTTCCCGCCATTCTCCTGCCTCAGCCTCCTGAGTAGCTGGGACTACAGGCGCCCGCCACCGCGCCCGGCTAATTTTTTTGTATTTTTAGTAGAGACGGGGTTTCACTGTGGTCTCGATCTTCTGACCTTGTGATCCGCCCGCCTCGGCCTCCCAAAGTGCTGGGATTACAGGCTTGAGCCACCGCGCCCGGCCCTCTCTTCTTTATTACTCTTGCTAGTGGTCTATCAATTTTGTTGATGTTTTCAAAAAACCAACTCCTGGATTCATTGATTTTTTTGAAGGGTTTTCTGTGTCTCTATCTCTTTCAATTCTGCTCTGATCTTAGTTATTTCTTGCCTTCTGCTAGCTTTTGAATGTGTTTGCTCTTGCTTCTCTAGTTCTTTTAATTGTGATGTTAGGGTGTCAATTTTAGATCTTTCGTGCTTTCTCTTATGGGCATTTAGTGCTACAAATTTCCCTCTACACACTGCTTTAAACGTGTCCCAGAGATTCTGGTATGTTGTATCTTTGTTCTCATTGGTTTCAAAGAACATCTTTATTTCTGCCTTCATTTTGTTATGTACCCAGTAGTCATTCAGGAGCAGGTTGTTCAGTTTCCATGTAGTTGAGCAATTTTGATTGAGTTTCTTAGTCCTGAGTTCTAGTTTGATTGCACTGTGGTCTGAGAGACAGTTTGTTATAATTTCTGTTCTTTTATATTTGCTGAGGAGTGCTTTACTTCCACCTATGTGGTCAATTTTGGAATAAGTGTGATGTGGTGCTGAGAAGAATGTATAATCTGTGGATTTGTGGTGGAGAGTTCTGTAGATGTCTATTAGGTATGCTTGGTGCAGAGTTGAGTTCAATTCCTGGACATCCTTGCTAACTTTCTGTCTCATTGATCTGTCTAATGTTGACAGTGGGGTGTTAAAGTCTCCCATTATTATTGTATGGGAGTCTAAGTCTCTTTGTAAGTCTCTAAGGACTTGCTTTATGAATCTGGATGCTCCTGTATTGGGTGCATATATATTTAGGATAGTTAACTCTTCCTGTTGAATTGATCCCTTTACCATTATGTAATGGCCTTCTTTGTCTCTTTTGATCTTTGATGGTTTAAAGTCTGTTTTAGCAGAGACTAGGATTGCAACCCCTGCCTTTTTTTGTTTCCCATTTGCTTTGTAGATCTTCCTCCATCCCTTTATTTTGAGCCTCTGTGTGTCTCTGCAATTGAAATGGGTCTCCTGAATACAGCAAACTGATGGGTCTTAACTCTTTATCCAATTTGCCAGTTTGTGTCTTTTAGTTGGACCATTTAGCCCATTTACATTTAAGGTTAATATTGTTATGTGTGAACTTGATCCTGTCATTATGATATTAGCTGGTTATTTTGCTCATTAGTTGATGCAGTTTCTTCCTAACAGTGATGGTCTTTTCATTTGGCATGTCTTTGCAGTGGCTGTTATCAGTTTGCAGTGGCTGTTATCAGTTGTTCTTTCCATGTTTAGTGCTTCCTTCAGGATCTCTTGTAGGGCAGGCCTGGTGGTGACAAAATCTCTAAGCATTTGCTTGTCTCTAAATGATTTTGTTTCTCCTTCACTTATGAAACTTAGTTTGGCTGGATATGAAATTCTGGGTTGAAAACTCTTTTCTTTAAGAATGTTGAATATTGGCCCCCACTCTCTTCTGGCTTGTAGAGTTTCTGCCAAGAGATCTGCTTGTAGTCTGATGGGCTTCCCTTTGTGTGTAACCCGACCTTTCTCTCTAGCTGCCCTTAACATTTTTTCCTTCATTTCAACTTTGGTGAATCTGACAATTATGTGTCTTGGAGTTGCTCTTCTCGAGGAGTATCTTTGTGGCGTTCTCTGTAATTCCTGAATTTGAATGTTGGCCTGCATTGCTAGGTTGTGGAAGTTCTCCTGCATAATATCCTGCAGGGTGTTTTCCAACTTGGTTACATTGTCCCCGTCACTTTCAGGCACACCAATCAGATGTAGATTTGGTCATTTCACATAATCCCATATTTCTTGGAGGCTTTGTTCATTTCTTTTTACTCTTTTTTCTCTAAACTTCTTTTCTCGCATCATTTCATTCATTTGGTCTTCAATTACTGATAATCTTTCCTCCAGTTGATCGAGTTGGTTACTGAAGCTTGTGCATTTGTTATGTAGTTCTCATGTCATGGTTTTAATCTCTATCACTTTGTTTATGGACTTCTCTGCATTGGTTATTCTAGTTATCCATTCTTCTATTCTTTTTAAAAGGTTTTTAATTTTTTGCGCTAGGTCATTGTTCCTCCTTTAGCTCTGAGAAATTTCATTGACTCAAGCCTTCTTCTCTCAACTCGTGAAAGTCATTCTCGATCCAGCTTTGTTCTGTTGCTGGTGATGAGCTGCATTCCTTTGGAGGGGGAGATGCACTCTAATTTTTTGAATTTACAGCTTTTCTGCCCTGCTTTTTCCCCATCTTTGTGATTTTATCTGGCTTTGGTCTTTGATGATGGTGATGTACTGATGAGGTTTTGGTGTGGGTGTCCTTTCTGTTTGTTAGTTTTCCTTCTAACAGCCAGGACCCTCAGCTGCAGGTCTGTTGGATTTTGCTTGAGGTCCACTCCAGACCCTGTTTGGCTGAGTATCCAGCAAGAGGCGGCAGAAGATAGAATATTGCCAAACAGCAAGTGTTGCTGCCTGATTCTTGCTCTGGAAGCTTTGTCTCAGAGTTGTACCCAGCCGTACAACTTGTACCCAGGTGTGAGGTGTCAGTCTGCACCTTGTGGGGGATGTCTCTCAGTTAGGTTACTCAAGGGTCAGGGACCCACTTGATCAGGCAGTCTTTCCTTTCTCAGATTTCAACCTCCCTGCTGGGAGAACTACTGCTCTCTTCAAAGCTTTCAGACAGGGACATTTACATCTGCAGAGGTTTCTGCTGCTTTTTGTTTAGCTATACCCTGTCCCCAGAGGTGGAGTCTACAGAGACAGGCAGGCCTCCTTACGCTGTGGTGGGTTCCACCCAGTTCGAGCTTCCCAGCGGCTTTGTTTACCTACTTACACCTCAGCAATGGCAGGTGCCCCTCCCCCAGCCTCTCTGCGGCCTTGCAGTTAGATCTCAGACTGCTATGCTAGCAATGAGGTAGGCTCCGTGCGTGTGGGACCCTCTGTGCCAGGCGTTGGATATAGTCTCCTGCTGTGCTGTTTGCTAAGACCCTTGGTAAAGCACAGTATTAGGGTGGGAGTTACCCGATTTTCCAGGTGTTATGTGTCTCAGTTTCCCTTGACTAGGAAAAGGAATTCCCTTCCCCCTTGAGCTTCCCAGGTGAGGCTATGTCTTGCCCTGCTTCAGCTCTCGCTGGTTGGGCTGCACCCACTGACCAGCACCAACTCTCCAACATGCCCCAATGAGATGAACCCAGTACCTCAGTTGAAAATGCAGAAATCACCTGTCTTCTGTGTCGCTCATGCTGGGAGCTGGATGCTGGAGCTGTTCCTATTCGACCATCTTCTTTTTTTTTTTTTTTTTTTTTTTTTTGGTTTTTAAACTTTTACTGAGTTTTACATGTTTACAAAGGAACTAAAGTTTTATCACTTCAGTGAAATCTAATATGTTGACACACTCTCACATGAATTTACGCAGAACACTTTTATGATCCATCTGTGTTGCACATATCTGTGTAGTGAGTCCTTTAATCCTGTGGTAGATCTGTCTCTGTATGTATGTTTCCTTATGAGAAGATATGTTCCTCTTTTGTAAGGAAGACTTTTGTATTCAAATTGGAATACTCAGAAACTAGGAAAGCTCTAGGCACATGTAGGCACTAAATATTTTTGCATTAAGTAATAAATTAATGCACCAACAGGATATTTCTCTTGATTTTTTATCCACAATGTGTAACATAAAGCAACATATATCATGGAGGCCCTTTATAACATTTTCTATTTAATTTTCAATAATAAAAATGGTAAGAATTAGTCCCTAAACATCTTTTTTCACGTCAGCTGATTCTTATCACTTCAGACTGAGCAGAACTGTTATTTTCCAGGGATCAGTGTCATTTAAGGATGTGACTGTGGGCTTCACTCAAGAGGAGTGGCAGCATCTGGACCCTGCTCAGACGACCCTGTCCAGGGATGTGATGCTGGAGAACTACAGCCACTTTGTCTCAGTAGGTAGGTAGGAATTGTTTCCCATGTAGAAGACCAGAATGTATGTCCTTTCTTATCAATAGAAACTTGTGGAACTTTTGTATATAATATAAATAATAGTTAGGTTTGATGTTCAGAGGTCAAGGACAATGTATCCCTTTTGGATACCAGAAAGAATGTTTTTTCTCTGCCCCCATAACAGTATTAAATGGGGTGTGTGTGTGTGTGTGTGTGTATGTGTGTGTGTGTGTGTGTGTGTGTGTGTACACTGTTTGGTGTATACCGTCTTCCTCCTTCAGGGAAGCCCACCCAGTTTGTCCCAAGTAATATAATTCTCATTCACAGGGTATTGCATTCCTAAACCAGAAGTGATCCTCAAGTTGGAGAAAGGCGAGGAGCCATGGATATTAGAGGAGAAATTTCCATTACAGAGTCATCTGGGTGAGTTAGTAAGTGCCAGATGGATGTAGGTATATTCCAAAGGGTAAGTTCAGATAACAAGACCATTGAAATGTTCTCCAGAAATCATATTTTAGAGGCTCCAGACCTTTGGAAGTAGCATGTTGACATGACCCAAATATCCAGTGGCTCTGAATCACCCAGCATCTCCCAGTATCACTTCCCTACACACTTCTTGTTTTTTTAATTGTAGTATAAATTATATAGTTGTCACAGCTTAATAAATTTTATATATATATAAAAATATATATATATAACACTCATATACCCATCATTGAGATGAATATATAGAGTGATTTTTCAATACCCCCAGAAAGCTACCTAGTGTACTCTTCCTAGTAAAGACCATCCCTCCTTCTACAAAATATTAAATATATTTTTCTATACATGCTTTTTTGAGTTGCTCTTTCATTAGCATTCTACCATATTCACCATTTTTTACAGAATTATTTTAAAATAGCCTGGGCCCTGTGATTCATGCCTGTAATCCCAGCACTTTGGGAGGCTGAGATGGGAGGATCGCTTGAGCCCAGGAATTTGAGACTAGCTTGGGCAACACAGGGAGACCCCATCTCTATGAAAAATTAAAAAATTAGCCAGGCATGGTGGCACACACCTGCGATCCCATGCCTGGCTAATTTTTGTGATCTCAGCTACTGGGGAACTGAGGTGAGAGTCTTGCTTTAGCCTGGGAAGAGGCTGCAGTGAGCTGTGTTTGTGCCATTGCACTGCAGCCTGGGTGACAGAGCGATTCTGTCACTAAAATATAAAAAGCAATTAAAATTAAAATTAAATGTTCAAACAGTAACGATTTCAGCGTGAAGCCTGAAAAAATTTGTGTTTGGAAAAGCTCTCTAGGTAATACTGATAAACATTATTTTTTAAGTACCAATGATTAAATATCTATGTAGGGCACTGAGAGAAAATCATAGATAAAGTAATGGCTGCCAGGGACATAGTTGGTGAACGAAAACAGAACTGCATGGAATATTTTAAAATTCAGTGTTTAACAAAGAATATTTTAATAGCAATCCAGCTGATGTTTGTGCTTGAATGAATTATACAAACAGTCCTTTCATCTTTTTTAGTAAATGAACCTGGAAGTGGTGGGAAAATTTGGGAGGGCAACTTTTTAAAAACACTGTTAGACTGTAAGCTGACAATGAAAAAGCAATCAGTATAAGATTATGATGGGAATGAGCAATTTATGAGGGACAAACAGCGAAACTTACCTAGAGTGAAATATACTCATTCTAGACTTGTAAAAGAATGGCTTGGTTAAAGTGTTTGTTCTTGGGACCTTGGACTCAATATAGTGTAGTACAGTTGATGGAATAAAGGGCAAATCCCACAGCCGGAATAGAATCATAAGCCTGATCCTCTGGCAAGGGTGGCTTGTTCACTCATTGATTTCACTCTTATTGTTGCATACTTTTATTCCTAGTGAATCAGAGCTAGAAAAACAATTAATCCAGGTGCAGTGGCTCATGTCTGTAATCCTAGCACTTTGGAAGTTCAATGTGGGTGAATTGCTTGAGGCCAGGAGTTCGAGACCAGCCTGGCTAACATGGCAAAATCCTGTCTCTACTAAAAACATAAAAACTAGCTGAACATGGTGGTGCATGCCTGTAGTCCCAACTGCTTGGGAGGTTGAGGCATGAGAATCACTTGAAACCAGGGAGTAGAGGTTGCAATGAGCCAAGATCATGTCACTACACTCCAGCCTGGATGACAGAGCAAGACTCTGTCTCCAAAACAACAACAACATCAACAGCAGCAACAACAACAACACACAGAATTGGAGTCTGGATTATAGGACTATCTATGAATTAGAAATTTTAGAAATTTGATTTGTTGCTGCTGTGTTGAGTTGAAAAAAGGTATAAGACTGGAAGTGTGCACATTGTTGTCATAATGTAGGTGTGAGGAGATAATGGCCTGAACTAAGCCTTCAAACATAATGCTAACTTTATTTATCTTACATATCCTTGTCAACTAATCTTTCTTGTCACTCTATATTTCAGAATTAATTAATACTAGTAGAAACTATTCAAGAATGAAATTCAATGAGTTTAACAAAGGTGGAAAATGTTTCTGTGATGAAAGCATGAAATAATTCATTTTGAAGAGGAATCTTATGAATATAATAAAAATGGGAACGGCTTCTGGCTGAATGCCTCATTTGGCATCAGAAAATTAAAAATTGGGAGCAACCTTTTGAATATAATAAATATGGGAAAGCTTTCACTGAGAATTCACTCTTCCTTGTATATTAGAGAGCTTACACAGGACAGAAAACCTGCAAATATACGGAACATGGGAAAACCTGTGGTATGTCATTTTTCATTACTCATCAGCAAACACATCCAAAAGAGAACCACTATGAATGCAAAGAATGTGGAGAAAATATCTTTGAGGAATCAATCTCCTTGAACATCAGAGTGTTTACCCATTCAGCCAGAGGTTAAATCCCACTCCAATTCAGAGAACCCACTCAATTTACAATATTATTAAATATAATGAATGTGGAAACTTTTTCAGTGAAAAATTAGTCCTTCTTTTACAACATAGAACATATACAGGAGAAAAGCCTTATGAATGTCATGAATATGGAAACACCTTCACCCAGAAGTCAGCTCACACGAGACATCAGAAAACACACACGGGGAAAACCCTATGAATGTCATGAATGTGAGAAGACCTTCTGTAAGAATTCAGACCTCATTAAGCATCAAAGAACTCACACAGGGGAGAGATCTTACAGATGTCTAGAATGTGGGAAATCCTTCAGTGAAAAGTCAGCCCTTACTCAACATCAGAGAACACACACAGAGGAGAAACCATATGAATGTCATGAATGTGGGAAAACCTTCTCATTTAAGTCAGTCCTTACAGTGCATCAGAAAACACAGGGGAGAAGCCCTATGAATGCTATGCATGTGGGAAAGCCTTTCTCAGAAATCAGACCTCATTGAACATCAAAGAATTCACACAGGAGAAAAACCTTATGAATGTAATGAATATGGGAAGTCATTCTCTGAGAAGTCAACCCTTACTAAACATCTAAGAACTCACACAGGTGAGAAACCTTATAAATGTATTCAGTGTGGAGAATTTTTCTGCTACTACTGAAGTTTCACAGAACATCTGAGAAGACATACAGGGGAGAAACCTTTCAGATGTAATGAATGTGGGAAAACATTCTATCAGAAGTCGACCCTAATTGTTCCCCAGAGAACTCATATAAGACAGAAACCCTACGAAGGTAATGAATGTGGAAAATCATTCTGTGTGAAGTCAAAACTCATTGCACATCATAGCACACACACAGGGGAGAAACCCTATGAATGTAATGTTTGTGGAAAATCATTCCATATTAAGTCAAAACTAACTGTACGTCAGAGAACACGCTTGGGGTGAAACCCTAGAGTTGTAGTAAGTGAGGGAAATTACTCTGGGTGAAGTCAGAACTTTGTAGAACAGAGAACATAAAGAGTGAGAGAAATCTGTTAATATAATGATAATGAGAACACCCTTGCCGTGAAGTCAATTCTTACAGTATAGAAGAAAACTTAAAGAGGGAAAAAACAATGTGAAGATAATGGAATGCAGGAAAACATTATTCTGGAATTTGGACCATACATTATATTATAAAACTGAAAGTGGAAAAAAATTATTGGTGATTGAATATAGGAAACATTTTGCTCAATGTCACACCTCAGTAAACATCAGAGAGTTCATACAGGGTTAAATGTGGCTCAGCATCCCTAGGTTGAGAAGGGACACATTTTTCTGCTACTCCAGTTTCACAGAACATCTGAAAAGACACACAGGAGAGAAACCTTTTGGGTGTAATGAATGTGGGAAAGCCTTTCGTCAGAAGTCAGCCCTAATTGTTCACCACAGAACGCATATAAGACAGAAACCCTATGAATATAATGAATGTGGAAAATCATTCTGTCTGAAGTCAAGAGGCCAGAGAAAATGCACAAACTATAGGAAACTATAGGAAAGAATTTACTATGAGGTTATATTTTATAGAGCATATGTAATAAGAAGTACCTTCTCAGTGAACATCCCATAGTAGAGAAAGTATTTTTAATTGTATCCAATGTGTGGACGTTTTAAGTTAAAATCTAAATTTAATATAGACCAGAGGTGTTGATTTGCAGGATATCTAGCAATTTAAGAAAATGTGGAAAAAAGGTTTTTTCTTTCTTTCTTTCTTTCTTTCTTTCTTTCTTTTTAATTTTGAGATGGAGTCTTGCTGTGTCACCCAGGCTGGAGTGCAGTGGCGCAATCTCGGCTTGCTGCAAGCTCCGCCTCCCGGGTTCAAGCCATTCTCCTGCTTCAGCCTCCCAAGTAGCTGGGACTACAGGTGCCCACCACCACGCCTGGCTAATTTTTTGTGTTTTTAATAGAGACAGGGTTTCACTGTGATCTCAATCTCCTGACCTCATGATCCGCCCACTTTGGCCTCCCAAAGTGCTGGGATTACAGGCATGAACTACCACGTGAAAAAAGGTTTTTATTGAGAAATAGCATTTTATTTTGTTAATATCTGGTTTAGTTCGTTGTCAACACTATTTTCTAAGAGACTTGAAAAGATGCCACTCTGGAGCCAATGGCTATAAGTAATTCAAAAGTTTATTGCTTAGCCATATGTAAAATAAGGGAAGATTTTTTAGCAAAGGCAACCACAAGAGTGCTCTTGTATGTCCAGGAAGAAAGAGAAAAACCCTTAATCTGGGGCCATAGGGCAGGAGCCCACCAGCAGAATTTTTGAGTAATCCTGGGACAGACTAATTTTGGGCGACCCATCTCAGAATGGTGGATCAAAGGGGCAAGTCAACTTGCCTTGCATGCAACTTATGAGGATTAGTAGAAGACAGTGGGTCCAGATTTCTGGTGGTTTCTGCCCTAGCAGATGTCTAACACGTAAGCCAGGACATTCTGCTGTGAGTGACTTATTGTACCCAACTCTTATTTTTCTCCATACTGAAACACATCTTTCATAGGTGATATAACTTTAAAATGTATATGTAGATATAACTTAAATATGGGATTTTGAAAAAGCACAAATAGGCTGGGCATGGTGGCTCGCACCTGTAATCCTAGTACTTTGGGAGACTGAGGTGGGCAAGGCCTGAGGTCAGGAGTTCCAGACCAGCCTGGCCAACATGATGAAACCCTGTCTCTACTAAAAATACAAAAATTAGCCAGGCATGGTGGTGCACACCTGTAATCCCAGCTACTACAGAGGCTGAGGTGGGAGGATCACTTAAACCTGGGAGGTGGAGGTTTCAGTGAGATGAGATCATGCCACTGCACTCCAGCCTGAGTGACAGAGACTGTTTCAAAAAAAAAAAAAAAGCAAAAATAGGTTTCCCTATTGGGTAAGGTATAGTAGTTGGCAGCAGAATGGACCAATTGAGGACAACTGTGAAATTACAGAAAATATTTAAATGCAACTTAGTGCTATAGAAGCAAAGAGAACTAAAGGGGCAAAATTCTAGAGAGTGGTAAATCCCAGAAAGCACATGCACATAATGCAGCTGTTTGCTCAGGGCACCCTTTCCACTTCTGGCTATAGGGAAGAACCTGAATACTGAACTTGGTTCAGGAAGAGGGCCATACCCTGGGGGTCAGGGGAAGGCATGGGGGGACCAGAAACCAGGAGAACAAACGACTGCAATGAAAAAATGGATACACTAGGGGCTTCAAACACATATAATTTCTCAATAATTTTCCAGATGTCTCATGCTGCATAGGGCAGGAGGCTGAAAAACTAATTTGAGAAGAAAACAAGTAGAATTTTTGTTGCCTTGCATGTTGCAATACGGAGGAGAAATTATTAGAACTTAGGAAGTTTCAGCGGATTTGTCCTTTGGTGAACATGCCATCAGTAAAAGCCCTGGAAACAAGGTCATATCAGAGATTGATTGTGCCTTGTCACAACTGCAAACAATACTTGAGTGGAATATTTGAAAACTTGCTTAGAGAGAAAACTCTAGGACAGATGGCTTCCCTGAAGTTATTCCAAATATTTAAGAAATAAAGAATACCAGGCTTTTACAAACTTTTCTAGAAGAAAAAAGATGGAAATTTTCCAATTCAGTTTTTGAGCCAGTGCAACTTTGATACCAAAACCAAAACCAAAAAAAAAAAAAAAAAAAAAAGCTATAGACCAAAGTCTCATAGATTTAGATGCAAAATCCTAAAATTGGAAAAAGAAAAATCTAGCCATATCCATAAACTATATCATCACCAAGAGATGTTTATTAGGACAATCAAAAGATGATTTATTATTTTAAAAAATCAATGTGACCTTCTATTCCTCTTTCTTTTGATTCCCCTCTTTGACTTTTTATGTCTCTTCTGCCTTCCCTCCCCAGAGTGGAGGAGTTAGACATGCCTCATGGGATGAGAGGAGTCGTGGTTCTCTTGTCTGCTGGCACCAAGAGTGCTGAGGGTGAGGTGTGGAAGGGACAGGGGGAGGAGATGGGCAGCATTGTTGAGAGATTGGTACTATTGAGCAAATAAATATGTTGAGAATGATGACAGCAAGGTTTCTCTCTGTTAGATAAAGTGTTTATAAAAATAGGAATGAAGAGAAGCTAGAAAACCTGGAGTGTGGGATTTGAATAGAGCTCATATCTTTTAAATATATAGGAACAAATAAAGAAATTGTTGTGTGCACACATATACATGTATTTTGTGATTCATTCTGAGAGGACATAAACACAGTGACACCTCAGTAACAGTAAGCACACCAACTGCCAAGTTACTAGTTTGTAAATACTATCCACAGAAAAGGGGACCAGGGATGATTCCTAGTCAGAGATTGGGATAAATACAAGATGAGCCTGAATCATCTCATGTACCAAAATACTCTGGCTGGGTTCAGTGGCTCATGCCTGTAATTCTAGCATGTTAGAAGGTCGAGGTGGGTGGGTTGCTTGAGCCCAGGAGTTTGAGACCAGCCTAGGTAACATGGCAAAACTGTCTCTACAAAAAAATACAAAACTTAGCCATGCATGGTGGCATGCAACTGTAGTCCGAGATACTCAGGAGGCAGAGAGGTGGGAGGATCACTTGAGCCTGGGAGATTGAGGCTACAATGAGCTCTGATCATGCCACTGCACTCCAGTCTGGAAGACAAAGTGAGACCCTGTCTCAGGAAAAAAGAAAAAATATGTCATTCAGCAAGTTAATGGATAAACTGTGGAACATCCAGAAAACTTTAATATTCTTCAAAGAAATAGAAAACACAATCCTAAAATGATATGGGAACCACAAAAGACCTACAATAATCAGATCTATTCCGAGCAAAAACAAACAAACAAAAAAATCAAAATGGAGGAATCATATTACCTGACTTCAAATTATTCTACAGAGCTACAGTATCCAAAACAGCATGATACTGGCATAAAAACAAACACATTGGAACAGAATAGACAACCCAGAAACAAATTCATACATCTACGGTGAACTCACTTTTCACAAAGGTATGAAGAACATATGTTGGGGAAAAGATAATATCTTTAATAAATGGTGCAGGGAAAACTGGATATCCATATGCAGAAGAATGAAACTAGACCCCCATCTCTTACCATATACAAAAATCAAAATCAATTAAAAAGTTAAATCTAAGACCTCAAACTATGAAACAGCTAAAAGAAAACATTGGGGAATCTCTCCAGGACATTGGAGTTGGCAAAGATTTCTTGTGTAATACCTGACAAACAGGCAACCAAAGCAAAAGTGGACAAGTGGGATCACATCAAGTTAAAAAGCTTCTGCATTGCAAAGGAAACAAAGTGAAGAGACAACCCATAGAATGGGAGAGAATATTTGCAAACTATCTGTCTGTATTAGGCCATTCTTGAAATACTATAAAGAAATACTTGAGACTGGGTAATTTATAAAGAAGAGGCTTAATTGACTCAAGGTTTTGCAGACTGTACAGGAAGCATGGTGCTAACATCTGATCAGCTTGTAGGGAGGCGTCAGGAAGCTTCCAACCATGGTGGAAGGCAAAAGGGGAGTACGTTCCTCACATGCTAGGAGCAGGGGCAAAGACAGAGGGAGAGGGAGGTACCACACACTTAACCAGATCTTGTGAGTACTCAGGTCTTGTGAGGGGTGCTTGAGGTCATGGATACCCCATTTACCCTGATGTGTTTATACACATTTCATGCCTGTATCAAAACGCTATAAACATTTACACCTACTTTGTACCCACAAAAATTTAAAAATAAAGTGAAGTTCAATGTTTAAAGACTCATTATTAATACTAGTTTCTATAAATTTAATATTTCAGTAAAACTCCCAATATTTATTCTTAACACTGGAAAAAGTTTTCCAAAATGTATATGGCAGAAATAAGGGCCTGGATTCGAGGACAGCATCAATTAATGAGGGATCCTCCCCCTTGACCAAAATACCTTCCACCAAGACCCACCTTTAATGCTGAGGATTACATCTCAAAATAAGATTTAGGCAGGGACAAATATCCAAACTATATCACTAGCTATATCAGAAGCTGTAATTATAACTATATCAAGAGCTATAACAATTCTATAGAAAAAAAATCTAATCTGATTGAAAACTGGGCAAAAATCTGAATAGACGTTTCTCAAAAGAAGACATTCAAATGGCAAACAGGCATATGAAAATGTACTCAACATCATTGATCCATTAGAGAAATGCAAATCAAAACTACAATGAGATATCATCTCACCCCAGTTCAAATGTCTTCTGTCCAAAAGACAGGTAGTAACAAATGCTGAAGAAGATGTGGAGAAAAGGGAACCCTTGTGCACTGTGGAAATGTATAGTAGTACAACCACTATGGAGAACAGTTTGTAGGTACCTCAAAAACTAAAAATAGAGCTACCATACAATCCAGCAATTCCACTGATAGATATATACCCCAAAGAAAGGAAATCAGCATATTGAAGATATATCTGTACCATGTTTACTGCAGCACTACTCACAACAGCCAAGATTTGGAAGCAACCTAAGTATCTATCAGCAGATGAATGGATAAATAAAATATGGTGCATATACACAATGGAATATAGAAAATAAATATGGAACATACAAAAATAAATTTAATGCACTTAATTTAAAATAATATGGCCAGGCGCGGTGGCTCAAGCCTGTAATCCCAGCACTTTGGGAGGCCGAGACGGGCAGATCATGAGGTCAGGAGATAGAGGCCATCCTGGGAAACACTGTGAAACCCCGTCTTTACTAAAAAAATACAAAAAACTAGCCGGGCGTGGTGGCAGGCGCCTGTAGTCCCAGCTACTCGGGAAGCTGAGGCAGGAGAATGGCGTAAACCTGGGAGGCGGAGCTTGCAGTGAGCTGAGATCCGGGCACTGCACTCCAGCCTGGGCAACAGAGCGAGACTCTGTCTCAAAAAAATTAAATAGGGCGGAGCAAGATGGCTGAATGGGAACAGCTCCAGTCTCCAACTCCCAGCGCGAGCCACACAGAAGACCGGTGATTTCTGCATTTTCAACTGAGGTACTGGGTTCATCTCACTGGGGAGTGCCGGACGATAGGTGCTGGTCAGCTGCTGCAGCCCGACCAGCGAGAGCTGAAGCAGGGCGAGGCATCGACTCACCTGGGAAGCGCAAGGGGGAAGGGAATCCCTTTTCCTAGCCAGGGGAACTGAGACACACAACACCTGGAAAATCGGGTAACTCCCACCCCAATACTGTGCTTTAAGCAAACAGGCACACCAGGAGATCATATCCCACACCTGGCCGGGAGGGTCCCACGCCCACGGAGCCTCCTACATTGCTAGCATAGCAGTCTGAGATCTAACTGCAAGGCAGCAGTGAGGCGGGGGGAGGGGCGCCCGCCATTGCTGAGGCTTAAGTAGGTAAACAAAGCTGCTGGGAAGCTCGAAGTGGGTGGAGCTCACAGCAGCTCAAGGAAACCTGCCTGTCTCTGTAGACTCCACCTCTGGGGACAGGGCACAGTAAACAATAACAAAAGCAGCACAAAACTTGCAGACGCAAACGACTCTGTCTGACAGCTTTGAAGAGAGCAGTGGATCTCCCAACACGGAGGTTGAGATCTGAGAAGGGACAGACTGCCTGCTCAAGTGGGTCCCTGAACCCCGAGTAGCCTAACTGGGAGACATCCCCCACTAGGGGCAGTCTGACACGCCACACCTCACAGGGTGGAGTACACCCCTGAGAGGAAGCTTCCAAAGCAAGAATCAGACAGGTACACTCGCTGTTCAGAAATATTCTATCTTCTGCAGCCTCTGCTGCTGATACCCAGGCAAACAGGGTCTGGAGTGGACCTCAAGCAATCTCCAACAGACCTACAGCTGAGGGTCCTGACTGCTAGAAGGAAAATTATCAAACAGGAAGGACACCTACACCAAAACCCCATCAGTACATCACCATCATCAAAGACCAGAGGCAGATAAAACCACAAAGATGGGGAAAAAGCAGGGCAGAAAAGCTGGAAATTCAAAAAATAAGAGCACATCTCCCCCGGCAAAGGAGTGCAGCTCATCGCCAGCAACGGATCAAAGCTGGATGGAGAATGACTTTGATGAGATGAGAGAAGAAGGCTTCAGTCCATCAAATTTCTCAGAGCTAAAGGAGGAATTACGTACCCAGCACAAAGAAACTAAAAATCTTGAAAAAAAAGTAGAAGAATTGATGGCTAGAGTAATTAATGCAGAGAAGGTCATAAACGAAATGAAAGAGATGAAAACCATGACACGAGAAATACGTGACAAATGCACAAGCTTCAGTAACCAACTCGATCAACTGGAAGAAAGAGTATCAGCGATTGAGGATCAAATGAATGAAATTAAGCAAGAAGAGAAACCAAAAGAAAAAAGAAGAAAAAGAAATGAACAAAGCCTGCAAGAAGTATGGGATTATGTAAAAAGACCAAATCTACGTCTGATTGGGGTGCCTGAAAGTGAGGGGGAAAATGGAACCAAGTTGGAAAACACTCTTCAGGATATCATCCAGGAGAACTTCCCCAACCTAGTAGGGCAGGCCAACATTCAAATCCAGGAAATACAGAGAATGCCACAAAGATACTCCTCGAGAAGAGCAACTCCAAGACACATAATTGCCAGATTCACCAAAGTTGAAATGAAGGAAAAAATCTTAAGGGCAGCCAGAGAGAAAGGTCGGGTTACCCACAAAGGGAAGCCCATCAGACTAACAGCAGATCTCTCGGCAGAAACTCTACAAGCCAGAAGAGAGTGGGGGCCAATATTCAACATTCTTAAAGAAAAGAATTTTCAACCCAGAATTTCATATCCATCCAAACTAAGTTTCATAAGTGAAGGAGAAATAAAATCCTTTACAGATAAGCAAATGCTTAGAGATTTTGTCACCACCAGGCCTGCCTTACAAGAGACCCTGAAGGAAGCACTAAACATGGAAAGGAACAACCGGAACCAGCCATTGCAAAAACATGCCAAAATGTAAAGACCATCGAGGCTAGGAAGAAACTACATCAACTAACGAGCGAAATAACCAGTTAATATCATAATGGCAGGATCAAGTTCACACATAACAATCTTAACCTTAAATGTAAATGGACTAAATGCTCCAATTAAAAGACACAGACTGGCAAACTGGATAAAGAGTCAAGACCCATCAGTCTGCTGTATTCAGGAGACCCATCTCACACGCAGAGACATACATAGGCTCAAAATAAAGGGATGGAGGAAGATGTACCAAGCAAATGGAGAACAAAAAAAAGCAGGGGTTGCAATACTAGTCTCTGATAAAACAGATTTTAAACCATCAAAGATCAAAAGAGACAAAGAAGGCCATTACATAATGGTAAAGGGATCAATTCAACAGGAAGAGCTAAGTATCCTAAATATATATGCACCCAATACACGAGCACCCAGATTCATAAAGCAAGTCCTTAGAGACTTACAAAGAGACTTAGACTCCCATATAATAATAATGGGAGATTTCAACACCCCACTGTCAACATTAGACAGATCAACGAGACAGAAAGTTAACAAGGATATCCAGGAATTGAACTCATCTCTGCAGCAAGCAGACCTAATAGACATCTACAGAACTCTCCACCCCAAATCAACAGAATATACATTCTACTCAGCACCACATCACACTTATTCCAAAATTGACCACATAATTGGAAATAAAGCACTCCAGCAAATGTACAAGAACAGAAATTATAACAAACTGTCTCTCAGACTACAGTGCAATCAAACTAGAACTCAGGACTAAGAAACTCAATCAAAACCGCTCAACTACATGGAAACTGAATAACCTACTCCTGAATGACTACTGGGTACATAACGAAATGAAGGCAGAAATAAAGATGTTCTTTGAAACCAACGAGAACAAAGATACAACATACCAGAATCTCTGGGACACATTTAAAGCAGTGTGTAGAGGGAAATTTAGAGCACTAAATGCCCACAAGAGAAAGCAGGAAAGATCAAAAATTGACACTCTAACATCACAATTAAAAGAACTAGAGAAGCAAGAGCAAACACATTCAAAAGCTAGCAGAAGGCAAGAAATAACTAAGATCAGAGCAGAACTGAAGGAGATAGAGACACAAAAAACCCTCCAAAAAATCAATGAATCCAGGAGTTGGTTTTTTGAAAAGATCAACAAAATTGAAAGACTGCTAGCAAGACTAATAAAGAAGAAAAGAGAGAAGAATCAAATAGACGCAATAAAAAATGATAAAGGGGATATCACCACCGACCTCACAGAAATACAAACTACCATCAGAGAACACTATAAACACCTCTATGCAAATAAACTAGGAAATCTAGAAGAAATGGATAACTTCCTGGACACTTACACTCTCCCAAGACTAAACCAGGAAGAAGCTGAATTCCTGAAGTAGCAGGCTCTTAAATTGAGGCAATAATTAACAGCCTACCAACCAAAAAAAGTCCAGGACCAGATGGATTCACAGCTGAATTCTACCAGAGGTACAAGGAGGAGTTCGTACCATTCCTTCTGAAACTATTCCAATCAATAGAAAAAGAGGGAATCCTCCCTAACTCATTTTATGAGGCCAACATCATCCTGATACCAAAGCCTGGCAGAGACACAACAAAAAAGAATTTTAGACCAATATCCCTGATGAACATTGATGCAAAAATCCTCAATAAAATACTGGCAAACCGGATTCAGCAACACATCAAAAAGCTTATCCACCATGATCAAGTGGGCTTCATCCCTGGGATACAAGGCTGGTTCAACATTCGCAAATCAATAAACATAATCCAGCATATATACAGAACCAAAGACAGGAACCACATGATTATCTCAATAGATGCAGAAAAGGCTTTTGACAAAATTCAACAGCCCTTCATGCTAAAAACGCTCAATAAATTCGGTATTGATGGAACGTACCTCAAAATAATAAGAGCTATTTATGACAAACCCACAGCCAATATCATACTGAATGGGCACAAACTGGAAAAATTCCCTTTGAAAACTGGCACAAGACAGGGATGCCCTCTCTCACCACTCCTGTTCAACATAGTGTTGGAAGTTCTGGCTAGGGCAATTAGGCAAGAGAAAGAAATCAAGGGTATTCAGTTAGGAAAAGAAGAAGTCAAATTGTCTCTCTTTGCAGATGACATGATTGTATATTTAGAAAACCTCATTGTCTCAGCCCAAAATCTCCCTAAGCTGATAAGCAACTTCAGCAAAGTCTCAGGATACAAAATGAATGTGCAAACATCACAAGCATTCTTATACACCAGTAACAGACAAACAGAGAGCCAAAACATGAATGAACTTCCATTCACAATTGCTTCAAAGAGAATGAAATACCTAGGAATCCAACTTACAAGGGATGTAAAGGACCTCTTCAAGGAGAACTACAAACCACTGCTTAGTGAAATAAAAGAGGACACAAACAAATGGAAGAACATACCATGCTCATGGATAGGAAGAATCAATATCGTGAAAATGGCCATACTGCCCAAGGTAATTTATAGATTCAATGCCATCCCCATCAAGCTACCAATGAGTTTCTTCACAGAATTGGAAAAAACTGCTTTAAAGTTCCTATGGAACCAAAAAAGAGCCCGCATTGCCAAGACAATCCTAAGGCAAAAGAACAAAGCTGGAGGCATCACGCTACCTGACTTCAAACTATACTACAAGGCTACAGTAACCAAAACAGCATGGTACTGGTACCAAAACAGAGATATAGACCAATGGAACAGAACAGAGTCCTCAGAAATAATATCACACATCTACAGCCATCTGATCTTTGACAAATCTCAGAAAAACAAGAAATGGGGAAAGGATTCCCTATTTAATAAATGGTGCTGGGAAAATCGGCTAGCCATAAGTAGAAAGCTGAAACTGGATCCTTTCCTTACTCCTTACATGAAAATTAATTCAAGATGGATTAGGGACTTAAATGTTAGACCTAATACCATAAAAATCCTAGAGGAAAACCTAGGCAGTACCATTCAGGACATAGGCATTGGCAAAGACTTCATGTCTAAAACACCAAAAGCAATGGCAGCAAAAGCCAAAATTGACAAATGGGATCTAATTAAACTAATGAGCTTCTGCACAGCAAAAGAAACTACCATCAGAGTGAACAGGCAACCTACAGAATGGGAGAAAATTTTTGCAATCTACTCATCTGACAAAGGGCTAATATCCAGAACCTACAAAGAACTCAAACAAATTTACAAGAAAAAAACAAACAACCCCATCAAAAAGTGGGCAAAGGATATGAACAGACATTTCTCAAAAGAAGACATTCATACAGCCAACAGACACATGAAAAAATGCTCTTCATCACTGGCCATCAGAGAAATGCAAATCAAAACCACAATGGGATACCATCTCACACCAGGTAGAATGGCGATCATTAGAAAGTCAGGAAACAACAGGTGCTAGAGAGGATGTGGAGAAATAGGAACACTTTTACACTGTTGGTGGGATTGTAAACTAGTTCAACCATTATGGAAAACAGTATGGCGATTCCTCAAGGATCTAGAACTAGAAGTACCATATGACCCAGCCATCCCATTACTGGGTATATACCCAAAGGATTATAAATTATGCTGCTATAAAGACACATGCACACGTATGTTTATTGCAGCACTATTCACAATAGCAAAGACTTGGAATCAACCCAAATGTCCATCAGTGACAGATTGGATTAAGAAAATGTGGCACATATACATCATGGAATACTATGCAGCCATAAAAAAGGATGAGTTTGTGTCCTTTGTAGGGACATGGATGAAGCTGGAAACCATCATTCTTAGCAAACTATCACAAAAACAGTAAACCAAACACCGCATGTTCTCACTCATAGGTGGGAACTGAACAATGAGATCACTTGGACTCAGGAAGAGGAACATCACACACCGCGGCCTATCATGGGGAGGGGAGAGGAGGGAGGGATTGCATTGGGAGTTATACCTGATGTAAATGACGAGTTGATGGGTGCTGACGAGTTGATGGGTGCAGCACACCAACATGGCACAAGTATACATATGTAACAAACCTGCACGTTATGCACATGTACCCTACAACTTAAAGTATAATAATAATAAATTAAGAATAAATATATAAAATAAAATAAAATAATACGAAAGATTTATGCACTTTAAACTTTGATTAGTTAGATCTTTTTAAATTAAAAAGCTTGTGTTCTTCAAAGCACACAGTTAAGGAAATGGAAAGGCGAGTTATGGGCTGAAAAAAATTACTTGTAAGACTGCTTTGGATAAGAATAGAAGAGAAAATTGGTGAAAGATTGGTATGGAAAGTTCACTACAGAAAAAATACGAATGGCAAGTAAGACTGATTTGGGGGAGTGTGTTCAATACCAATGTTAATTTTTGAAATGTCCTGTATTTAATTTTTGGAGTGTGTGATTTTCAACATGCCCCTGCTGCATGGAGGTTGAGGAGATGGTAAAATGAACAGTAGTAATAATTGTAAACATAAAGTCTCAAGGGGTCATAATTTTCCATGGAACAGAATAAAATGTGTAGTTGTCAATTTACAACACCACTCAGTAAGCGCACAATACAATAATTCCACTATTCTTAATATGGGCCAAATTTCTGATATTTAAACCAGCTCAATTTTCCTATACGTTTGATGTTTATGGGGGCTTTTTTTGGGGGAATAAACATAGAAATTGACTGTCAAACCATTCTTGCATTGCTATAAAGAAATACCTGAGACTGGGTAATATAAAGAAAATAAGTTATAAAGGAAAGGGGTTTAATTGACTCAGGTTCTGCAGGCTTTACAGGAAGCATGGTGCTGGCATCTGCTCGGCTTCTGGTGAAGCCTCAGCTTTCAGTCATAGCAGAAGGCAAAGCAGGAGCAAGAGATAGGGAGTTGGGGGAAGTGCCACGTTCTTTTAGATGACCAGATCTTGGGAGAATTTGGTATCAGAAAGACAGCACTAAGCCATATGAGGGTTCCATCCCCATGATCACCTCCCACTAGGACCTACTTCCAGCACTGGGAATTACAATTCAACATCAGATTTAGGCAAGCAAAAATATCCAAAGTATAGGATTGACCTCCCAGTCTTAAATTGAGAAATTTAACGTTTGTCATCTGAGTTGCTTTCTCAATAAACTGATCATTAGGACTCCCACATAGTTTCATGGAACTGAAACTTTACAGATTACCACAACTGGACAATGAGACCTGTTGCCAGTTGACTAACTCCTCTTCCTTCTCTCTCAGTCCTGTTTTCCCACAGGTGGTTACAATGAGATACTAGATCTCTCGTCTAACCACCTACTGCCTGTTGATCATATTCCTTGCTCCCCTTAATTCCTGTCTATATAAACTCCTAACTTTAGTTGAGAGAGAGACGAATTTGATGGTTAGACTGACAGCATCCACAATAAAGCCCTTCTTCCCTGGCAATACTCGTCTTAGTGACTGGCTTTCTGTGTGGTGAGCAACCACACCTAGGCCAAACCCCTGGTGTTTAGCAATGATACATTTGTTCTACTTGATCCTCTGAGCTAATATCTTTGTCTTGTAAAAAGTTGCCTCACAGCCACTCAATCAGGAAATGCTCAATGAGTAAGAAACCATTAAGAACTGTGTTATCCAGTTTTGTATAGGGCTGCTGTGATCAGGCAGTTCACTGTGCAGTGAAAAACCTCCAGAGCAACATGCAGCAGCCCTGTCATCACCCTGTTGACAGGGCTCCTCCTCCATCTAGTAGAAATCTTCACACACCTGTGAAGCCAACTATAGCCATAACTGGAGCACAGGCTGAAGCTTTTTGCTAATAACCAATGTGCTAGAAAGGTGGGGTTGGCCCATTTATCTGTGCATTGTATCTAGGCCATGTAGTTTGAGCCCTAGAAAAGAGTTCTACCTGACAATGAGCTATTCTGCCAAACAGTCAACTGGGGATTTCAAAACTTGAACTTGAAGGGACTTTCAGTATTCTCTAATAAAGGTGCACTCTATGTCCATATCTTTTCATATTTTCAAGAGCAAAAAGTAAACATTTTTGCTCAAATATTCCAATTTCCAAATAATTTGTATAATGGTATTGGATTGACCCCTAAATAAATGTAAGCTAAGAAACTGGGCAAGGCTAATATGTTCATATCCTCCCTTGTTCATGGAATAGGAGATGTACCTAGAGAGATTTACAATTGTATGGGTCTTGCCGTTGGCTTTTTTGGACTAGTTTGAGACATTCAAGCCCTGGGATCCTTTAAAAATCATTCAGATCGATTGAGGACCCTCAGAATGTCTGCTCTTTTCATCTTTTCAATTATGCCAACCACTTTCTTCAATGATGACAAGCACTCAAATTGTATTTCTCTCTTTAATACTAATATACGAGTGTTAGAAATGAAAAATAGAAAACAAAGGGTGTATTTTGTGTGTGATACTTGGTTTTAAGTGAAACCAGTAATATTCCAACTAAAGATGTTATTTGCTACTATTACACAGCTCATTCAGGTGGTGCATTTCTCGAAGTGCACTACTGGTATATGATGGGTGTGGAGAACAGGCGCTCCACCCCAAAAGTCTGGCCATAAACTGGCCCCAAAACTGGCCATCAACAACATTCTGCAGCACTGTGACATGTTCATGATGGCCATGGCCATAACGCCCATACTGGAAGGTTTTGGGTTTGCCAGAATGAGGGCAAGGAACACCTGACCCACCTAGGGCGGAAAACCACTTAAAGGCATCCTTAAGCCACAAACAATAGCATGAGCGATCTGTGCCTTAAGGACATGCTCCTGCTGCAGTTAACTAACCCATAAGGGATACTTTTAGTTAATTTAATATCTATAGAAATAATGCTAATGACTGGCTTGCTGTTAATAAATATATGGGTAAATCTCTGTTCAGGGCTCCAGCTCTGAAGGCTGTGAGACCCCTGATTTCCCACTTCACACCTGTGTATTTTTGTCTGCATGTCTTTAATTCCTGTAAGCCACTGGGTTAGGGTCTCCCCAACTGAGCTGGTCTCGGCAAGTGGCGTCCATCGTGGGGGCTTGAAACCAGGATGAAGGGTCACCGGAGCGACGGTTGGAGAACATGGATTTAAGCTGGAGAACACCCGAGTACTCTTAAAGCAATCCCCAGGGTGAGTCAGAAGGGGAGCTCAGAAGTGTCAGGGTACCAATGGGACAAGTGTTGGAACTTTTTCACACTGATGATGAGGAGGAAGGAGATTATAACGAAGTAACAGAAGAGGCTACAGAGCAGGTTTATTTTCCAGCTAAAGCTAAAGCAGCAAAGGAGGGAGAGGTTCATCCCTACCCTTCTACACCCCTTCATTATTATTTTGAAGAAAAAGAGTGACCTGACCCTCCAGATCTTTCTTTTCTGGAATACACTGGGCAAAAAGTAGTTTCCCCAGTGACTGTTTGAGCAGCACCTCAAGTGATCGCTCTTACTTCTATTCAGACAGGAATTCAGCAAGCTAGAAGAGAGGGTGATTTAGAGGCTTGGCAGTTCCCTGTTAGAATACACTCCCCAGATCAACAGGGAAATATTACAACTACATTTGAGCTTTTTCCTTTTAAATTACTCAAAGAATTTAAACAAGCTATTCATACTAAAAAAGAATGTAGAAATAATCGGTGAGTCCGGCCTCCAGATAGGGGAAAAAAGAAAACTGCTGAGTCTGAAATACGCCCAAAATGTAAAAAAGGAAAACATTGGGCCAATCAGTGTCACTCTAAGTTTGATAAAGATGGGAACCCAATTTCAGGAAACGCCATGAGGAGCCCGTTCTGGGCCCTGTTCCAAACTGGGGCATTTCCAGCTCAGGCCATTCCTTCACTGCTGTACAATGTCTGTCCCCCGCCACAGCTGGTAGTGCCACAGTAGATTTATGCTGCACAAAAGCTGTGAGCCTTCTGCCTGGGTAACCCCCGCAAAAGGTAACCCAAGGAGTCTGTGGACACTTGCCAGCAGGGACAATAGGATTACCTTTAGGAAGGTCTAGTTTAAGTTTAAAAGGGACACAAATGCATACAGGAGTCATTGATTCAGATTATAATGGGGAAATTCACGTTGTATCTACTTCTGTTCCCTGGAAAGCAGAGCCAGGAGAGCACATAGCATAGCTCCTGATTGTGCTGTATGTGGGAATGGGAAAAAGTGAAATTAAACGAACAGGAGGATTTGTAAGCACAAATAAACAAGTCAAAGCAGCTTATTGGGTAAATCAAATTACTGATAAACATCCTACCTGTGAAATAACTATTCAGGGAAAGAAATTTAAAGGTTTGGTAGATACAGGAGTGATATTTCAATCATTTCTCTACAGCACTGGCCGTCCATGTGGCCAATTCAATCCACTCAATTTAACATAGTTGGAGCTGGTAAAGCCTCTGAAGTATATCAAAGTAGTTACATTTTGCATTGTGAAGGGCCCAATGGACAACCTGGGACTATTCAACCAATTGTAATCTGTACCTATAAATGTATGGGGGAGAGATTTGTTACAACAATGGGGAGCACAAGTTCTAATTCCAGAACAATTGTATAACCCTCAAAGTCAACATAGAATGCATGAAATGGGGTATGTCCCTGGTATGGGACTAGAAAAAAAATTGCAAGATTTGAAAGAATGACTTCAAGTGGAAAGACAAAGTTCCCACCAAAGATTAGGATATCATTTTTGATGGTGGCCATTGTTAAGCCTCCAGAACCTATACCTTTAAAATGGTTAACAGATAAGCCAATTTGGATAGAACAATGGCCACTAAGTAAGGAGAAATTGGAGGCTTTAGAGAAATTAGTTGCTGAACAATTAGAAAATGGGCACATAGCTCCAACATTTTCACCTTGGAATTCTCCAGTTTTTGTAATTAAGAAAAAATGAGGTAAATGGAGAATGTGAACTGACTTAAGAGCCATCAGTTCAGTTCTTTACTATCCCTTTAGCTGAGAAAGACTGTAAATGGTTTGCATTTACAATTCCTGTAGTAAACAACCTGCAGCCTGCTAAGCATTTGCATTGTTTCACAGATGGGTCTAGTAATGGTAAATCTTCTTACTCTGACTCGAAAAGTAAAGTTTTTCAGATACTCTATAAAAGCAAAGCTGCTTGTTGTAATTGAGGTATTGACTGCTTTTGATATGCCTATTAATGTGATTTCTGATTCTTCATACGTGGTTCATTCCACACAGTTAATTGAAAATGCTCAGTTATGATTTCATACAGATAAACAACTGACAACAAAAACAAAAAAGGGAGAGAAATGGGGATTACAGGACAGTCCAGACACAATTGAATTAACTTTTAAAGTTAAATTGAATTAATGTTTAAAGTTAACATTATTAACTTTAAAGTTTTGGAGCCTTCCCAAAGGCCAGATGTTATCAGCAGCTGAAGAGCATCTACAAAAACCAGCTGCAAAGACAAAAGCAGAACAACTGATTTGGCGGAGAGATCCGATAACAAAAAGTTGGGAAATAGGTAAAACAACTTGGGGTAAAGATTATGCTTGTGTTTCTCCAGGCCAAAATCAGCTGATTTGGATACCATCAAGACATCTGAAATCTTATCATGAGGCAGATGCTGAGGAAGAGATTCCAGGAGGATCCCAAGGACCCCCTGGTTTCAGCCATGTTGAGGCTGATGCTGAGGTAGACCCCAACTGTCATGAGCAACACCCGTTGAACACAGCCACCCACCTGGGGACAGATTAAGAAACTGTCCTGGATGGTGGAATAAAACCTGAGGAAAGCAGGACAACCAGTCACAATGAGTAATTTAATGGTAGCTGTGATAACGATGATCACCACTGCCATGAGTATTCCTTCAATAAGGGCTGACACAGGAAACAATTTTGCTTAATGGGCATATTTATCAATCTTGGCTGGTAATAATGCCTGGATATAATCACTCTAAGACACAGTTACACGTGCTTTCTGATCTCAGTATTTACCATAATAAATCTGCTCCTATAATTGAGGCATACCACCCTCAAATTACTATTTGTAAACAAAATTGAACCTGGCCAGAAAAAAATGAAGTACTTGTTTAGGAAGATTGCATTGCAGAACAGGCAGAGGTGCTGCACAACGATTCCTATGGAATCATTATTAATTGGTCCTTTATGGGGATGTTTAGCTTAAATTGCACCTCTCAGTCTGCATGCCATGGCCACACTATGTTCAGCTGATCTGAACAAAATGGTCAAATGGTAAATATAATAAGAAGTACGGCAAGAGTTCTTATTATCTCTAACCATGGTGGTATAGGGCCCCTCAACCTCAAATGACATGGCCCACTGTAGGTGCTAAACAAAAGGATTTGTGGAAACTATTAATAGCTTTTAATAAGATCAAAATTTGGGAAAGAATAAAAAATCATCTAAAAGGACACTCTACAAACTTGTTTATGGATATTCCAAAATTAAAAGAACAAATATTTAAAGCATCCCAGGCACACCTGACCTTAATGCCAAGAACTGGAGTGCTTAAAGGAGCTGCAGATAGATTAGCCGCTAGTAGCCCATTAAAATGGATAAAAACACTTGGAAGCTCTGTGATTTCAATGACGATTGTGCTTTTAATCTGTGTTGTTTGTCTTTGTATAGTCTGCAGACGTGGATCCTGACTCCTGTGAGAAGTAGCTCAATGTGACAAAGCTGCCTTTGCTTTTATCGATTTGCAGATCACAGAAGGGGAACATGTTGGGAACAGGCCCCCCTAAAATCTGGCCATAAACTCGCCCAAAAACTGGTCATAAAGAAAATCTCTGCAGCACTGTGATGTGTTCATGATGGCCATAATGCCCACGCTGGAAGGTTGTGGGTTTACCGGAATGAGGGCAAGGAACACCTAGCTCACCCAGGGCAGAAAACCACTTAATGGCATTCTTAAACCACAAACAATAGCATGAGCGATCTGTGTCTTAAGGACATGCTCCTGCTGTGCTGCAGTTAACTAGTCCAACCTATTCCTTTAATTCAGCCCATCCCTTCATTTCCCATAAGGGATACTTTTAGTTAATGTAATATCACTTTACGTCTGTATATTTCTGTGTGTGTGTCTTTAATTCCTCTAGTGCTGCTGGGTTAGGGTCTCCCCCACCGAGCTGGTCTCAGCAGATGGGGAGTTGCAAGGAACCAGTTTTTTAGTAGAACACCTGAGTTAGAGGCTCTCCCACTTTCCTTCCACATCTTTCTCTGGTTTTCCAGCTCATTTCAGGACCCCTTTCCTCAACTTCTCTAACACACCAAGCGTCCATCTACTCTCAGCAGAATGCCATTGACAGAGGTAAATACAGTGTAATTCATGACTTCAACTGAATTTGAGCTGAAGTAAATATTTGCAGAAATGTAACAAACTCAGTATAAAGCATGCCATAAAAGAGGTGTGGCCATAGTGCCAAGGAAGCAGAATGAAAGAACTGCATTTTCAGGTAGAACAAGAACAAGAAAGTTACCTGAAAGAAGTGACAATTTAAGCTGATTTTGATACTTGGGTATAATTCTAGTGGCCAGAGAAACACATGGGCAGTTGAAACTGAGAGAGGGTGCTTAGTTGATGTAATGGTTACAGGATGTTTGGGGCTAACGTGAGTCATGCAGTTTTACTGATGAGTGGGGAAGAAATGTAAGATCTATGTGGAGAATCTAGAAATTTGTGGTTGACAACTATTGAAGAACAGGGAAAGATATCTTCACTAAAGTGTGGGAAGTAATTGTGTTTTAGAAACTAATCAGAAGATTTTAATATGCATTGAGCAATAAAAGTCTATGACTGAGGAGGTCTGGTAGGAAATGTAAGGTGAGAAGGGGATTAATATAATAGGAGGGAGGATGCATAGAGGATCTAACAGGCTTAACTAATTCATTAATTCATGTTGGGCCATAGGGTTATAGTGTTAAGCAAAAATAACCATATTACAATCAAATGCAGTGGGAGAAATTAAGTAATTGCACACATCTGAGCATAATCATGGCAGAGATGTATACTCAATAGAAACAATCTCAATCTAGGAAGATTTGAGTACTCAGTCCTAGTACTTACTAGGAGTGATTGAGAATATTATACTTTCTGTCACAAATGATTCCTTTTTAAAAAGTTTGGGTTTTATCTTTTAGATAATGACACACCATTGAAAATTTTGGATCAGGAACTAAAATTTGAAAAGTCATTTTTTCCATATTTCTTCCAATCATGTGGTCTTTCTAAAGATGTGCATTACATGATGTACACCATGACATTCTGGAAGCTTAGAGACAGCAAATCACATAAGTGACTCTTCCATCCTGAGTTCATGTCCAGTGGCCATGAAGTGTTCTCCTTTCATTCAATGAAATTCTGTTTTGAGATGCTGTCTAGCTCTATCGCACAGGCTGGAGTGCAATGGCACAATCTTTGCTCACTGAAACCTCCCCCTCCCGGGTTCAAGCAATTCTCCTGCCTTGGCCTACCTAGTAGCTGGGATTACAGACACCTGCCGCCATGCCCAGCTAATTTTTGTATTTTCAGTAGAGACGAGGTTTCACTCTGTTGACCAGGCTGGTCTCCAACTCTTTTTTTTTTTTTTTTTTTTCGAGACGGAGTCTCGCTCTGTGGCCCAGGCTGGAGTGCAGTGGCCAGATCTCAGCTCACTGCAAGCTCCGCCATTCTCCTGCCTCAGCCTCCCGAGTAGCTGGGACTACAGGTGCCCGCCACCTCGCCCAGCTAGTTTTTTGTATTTTTTAGTAGAGACAGGTTTTCACCGTGTTAGCCAGGATGGTCTTGATCTCTTGACCTCGTTATCCACCCGTCTCAGCCTCCCAAAGTGCTGAGATGACAGGCTTGAGCCACTGAGCCCGGCCATGGTCTCGAACTCTTGACTTCATGATCTGCATCCCTCAGATTCCCAAAATACTGGGGTTACAAGCATGAGCCACTGCGTCTGGCCAACAAAATTCTTTAAATAATGCTTCTGTGAGAACTCAGTAACTCATCCATAACAGTGTAGAAACTCAACTGACATTGTAGATTTCTAGATAGTGGATTTTTTCCTTCCCTACATTGCATTGCTCAATTTTCTAGAGTTATAATTAGGCATATTTGGTTATATTTTTTGGCTGGTAAAAAGTCAAAATAAGAGGAGGCATAGTGATCTTAAGAACTCTAACTGTGGCCGGGCATGGTGGCTCATGCCTGTAATCCCAGTACTTTGGGAGACTGAGGTGGGTGGATCACGAGGTCAGCAGTTTGAGACCAGCCTTACCAACATGGAACCCCATCTCTACTAAAAATACAAAAAATTAGCATGTCTGTAATCCCAGTTACTCCGGATGCTGAGGCAGGAGTATCACTTGAACCTGGGAGGTGGATGTTGCAGTGAGCCATAATCGCGCCACCGCACTCCAGCCTGGGTGACGGAGCGAGACTTCATCTCAAAGAAAAAAAAAAAAAAGAACTATAACTTTTATTTTTTATTTTTAACTTTTATTTTAGGTTCAGGGTTATATATGCACATTTATTATATAGATAGATTTTGTGTTGCAGGGCTTGGTGTACAGACGGCCACCCTCCACCTTAAGTAGGCTGTGGCGTCTGCTGTTCCCTTCTTTGTGTTCATGTGTACTCAATGTTTAGCTTTCACTTATAAGTGAGAACATAAGGCATTCGGTTTTCTGTTTCTGTGTTAAAAAACTTTAGCTTGGCTACTCCGCCTACAGAGTAGCCATTCTTTTTCCTTTACTTTCTCAGTAAACTTGCTTTCACTTAAAAAAAAAAAAATTAACTTTAAAACATGTTTCCATGTATCTCCTAAAACTGCCATTAGAGATTTCACGTATTAGGTTTATCATTTTCCACAATATTTAGGTACAATTTAAGTACTTGATTTCAAATATATTGCCAAAACCCCCTATCCCAACTAACATATGCTTGTGGTTTTGGGTTTGTTTGTTTCTAAAAATCAGTGTTCTTACTTGTTCCATTCTGATTTCAAAATTGTGAGGATGATTTCCTTTCGTAAAATACACATAAACAATATCATTTAATCTATTTGTGAGTGTACAATCCAATGGCATCAAATACATTCACAATGTTATGTAACCATCAATGCTATCTATACCTAAAATTTTTTCACTTTCCCAACAAAAGCTTGATCTACTCAACCTTTTCTCCTCCCTGTCAATGATATCTTCTATTCTACTTTCTGTCTTTATGGATTTGCCTATTCCAGGTACGGCATGTAAGGAGAATCATGAGATATGTGTCCTTCTGTGTCTAGATTATTTCTCTAAGCATAACATATTCATGGTCCATCCATGTTTAGCATATATTTTAAAAATAACTTTTATGGCTGAATCATGTTCCTTTGCATGTTCATACCATGATTTGTTTACCCATTCATCTGTCAACAGGCAGATGAGTGATTTGTACCTTTTGGCTATTGCAAATGTTGTGTCTGTGTACATTAATGTACATATGTCTGTTCAGATCTCTATTTTCAGATATTTGGATGTATACCTTACAGCAGAATTGCTGGGTTACATGACACTTTTATGGTTTTATGGTACCACACTATTTTCTCTCCTTCCTTCCTTCCTTCCTTCCTTCCTTCCTTCCTTCCTTCCTTCCTTCCTTCCTTCCTTTCTTCCTTTCTTTCCTTTCTTCTTTCCTTCTTTTTCTTTTTCTTTCTTTCTTCCTTTCTTTCTTTCTTTCCTTCTCTTTCTTTCTTTCCTGCTTTCTTTCTTTCTCTCTCTCTCTCTCCTTCCTTCCCTCCCTCCCTCCCTCCCTGCCTTCTTGCTCGCTCGCTTTCCTTCTTTCCATCTTTCCTTTCTTTCCTTCTTTCCTTCCTTTTTTTCTTTTTTCTTTTCCTTTCTTTTCTTTTCTCTTTTCTTTTCTTTTCTTTTCTTTTCTTTTCTTTCACAGAGTCTTGCTCTGTCACCCAGGCTGGAGTGCAGTGGCACGATCTCAGCACACTGCAACCTCCACCTCCAGGGTTCAAGTGATTCTCCTGCGTTAGCCCCCCAGGTAGCTGGGATTGCAGGGGTGCACCACCATTCCCAGCTAAGTTTTGTATATATGTTTTTAAGTACAAACTGGGTTTCACCATGTTAGCTAGGCTGATCTCGAATTCCTGTCCTCAAGTGATACACCTGTCTCGCCCTCCCAAAGTGCTGGGATTACAGGTGTGAGGCATTGTGCCCATCCCACCACACTATTTCCAACAGCAGCTGCACTATTTTACATTCCCACAAGCAATGCACAAGTGTTCTGATTTCACCACTTTCTTATCACCTCATGTTATTTTCCATTTTTTATTAGCATATACATCTTACTAAGTAGAAAGGGATATCTAATTGTGATTGATATTTGCACTTCTCTAATGACTATTGATGTTAAGCAACTTTTCAAGTGCTTGTTTGTCATTTGTGTATATTCTTTGAGAATTTTCAAGACTTTTGCTGCTTTTAATTAGGTAATCTTTTTTATTGTGATGTTATTCATGTTCTTTATATATTTTAGATATTACTATCCTGTCAGACATATGATTGGCTATTATTTTATCATATTCAGTATGTTGTCTCTTTGCTTTCTTGATAGTATTCTTTGATGCAAAATTTCTTAGTTTTGATCAAGTCCAGTTGACCAATTTTTTCATTCTGTTGTCTGTGTTTTTGGTATCATGTTCCCAAATCCAATATCATGAGGATTTTCTCCAATGCTTTCTTCTGGGAGCTTTATAGTTTTAGGTCTTGCCTTTAAATAATAAATTTGTTTTGCATTAATTTTTGTGTATGTTGTAAAGTAAGGGTCCAACTTTGTTGTTTTGCAAGCAGATCTCCAGTTTTCCCAGCACTGTTTTTTGAAGACTATCATTTTTCTGTTGAATGGCCTCAGCATCTTTGTCAAATACAATTTACCATATATTGGAAGGTTTACTTCTGGGATCTCCACTACATTGATCTATTAGTACCACAACGTTTTAATTACTGTAGCCTTGTGGTAGGTTTCAAAGTCAGGAAGTAAGAGTACCCCAAATTTATTCATCTCTCTGAAGATTGTTTTGGCTATTTGGTGCCCTCTGTGAGTTTATGTTAATTTGAAAATTAGCTTTTCCTTTTCTGTTAAAAGTGTTACTGAAATGTTAAGAGGAATTACATTGAATTCATTGAATTTTGTAGCTCTCTTTAGGTAGTATTGGCATCTTAACAGTGTTGTCTTCCTAGACACAAACAGGAATGTCTGTTCATTTATTCACTTCTTCTTTAATTTCTTTAAGCAGCAGTTTATCATTTTTAGCATGTTAAGTATTTAACCTCCTTAAATAAATTTATTGCAAAGTATTTAATTCTTTTTAGGTGCTATTGTAAATGGAGTCACTTCCTAATTTTCTTTTTGGATTTTTAATCAATGGTATAGGAAACAAAATTGCTCATCTTGTACCCATAATCTTGCTGAATTTGTTTATTAGCTCTGGTGGTTTTCTTTGGATTCACTGGGATATTCTACACATAGGTTCATGTCATCTGCAAATAGAGATTTTTTACCTCTTTCTTTCTATTTTGGATGTTTTTATGTTTCCTATCTAATAGCTCTGGTTAGAACCTCATGTTAAATAGCAGTAGTAAAAAGGAGTATCCTTGCCTTGTTCTTAGCAGGAAATCTTCTTAGTTTTTCACCACTGATTATGGTGTTATCCATGAGTCTTTCATAAATACCCTTTGTCATGTAGAGGAATTATTCCTTATTCCTAGTTTTCTGAGAGTCTATCATGAAATAGTGTTGGAATTTTTCAAATGCCTTTTCTGCATCAACTGAAATGATTATGTATAGGTTTTTCTCCCTTTCTTCTATTGATAATATGTATTGCATTAGTTGATATATTTATATTGAACCACCTTTGCATTCCTGGGATAAATGCTATTCACTCATAATGAATAATTCTTTTTATAGACTTTTAAATTCAATTTACTAATAGTTTGTTTAAAATTTTTGCATCTATAATTTAAGAATTTTGAGTTTCAGTACAATATTTAATAAATCACTTGAGATAATCAACACTTTATTATAGAATAGGCTTTGTGGTAGATGATCTCGCCCTGCTGTAGATTAATGTAAATATTCTGACCATGTTTACATGGGCCAGATGAGCCATGATGTTGTGTAGATCAGGTATATCAAATTCATTTTCAACTTATATTTTCAGCTCTCTTTGTGGAGATGTAACCCCATGGTAACTCAAGGAGCATCTGTAGTTGGTTTACTGTGTTGTTGAAGTCTTTGTTGTTTTTTTTTTTAACTTTTCTACTATATGATTGATCTATTTGTGATTGTAAGTAGGGCATTGAAGTCATCAACTATTGTTGTTGAAGTCTTTGTTGTTTTTTTTTTTAACTTTTCTACTATATGATTGATCTATTTGTGATTGTAAGTAGGGCATTGAAGTCATCAACTATTATTATAGTATTGCTTATTTCTCCCTTCCATTGTTTCAATTTTACATCATATATTTTGAGGGTTTGTCATGAGGTGCATAAATGCTTATAACTTTTATTGCTTTATTGACTCTGTCAGTGATATAGTCTCCTTCATCTCTTTTAAACTTTAATATTTAAAGTTTATTTTGTTTTAATGTTATTATAGCCACTCAGATTTATTTTGCTTACTATTTTCATATAATATATTTTATTATCCTTTTACTTTCAAGTTATTTTTGTCTTTAGATATACCAGAAATCTCCTGTAGATTTTGTATTGATATTGTTGTATCGTGTTTTTTAAAAATTAATTTTGCCTATTGTTCTTTGATTGGCCTGTTAATCTGTTCAGATTTAAAGTAATTACTGGTAAGACAGGGCTTAATTTTGCCACTTTGTTGCTTGTTTTTGATATGCGTTATAAGTTTTTGTTCCTTAATTCCTTATTACTGCCTTTCTAAATAATTTTTCATTGTGAAACTTTTGACTCTTATCTCATTTACTTATGTGTATATTCTTTAGATATCTACTTGGTAATTACTATAGGGATTATATCTAGCATCCTAAAGTTATAACAATATAATTTGAATTGATACCACTTTAATAGAAAACAAAAACTGTTTATCAGCTGGGTGCAGTGGCTCATGCCTATAATCCCACCACTTTGGGAGGCCGAGGTGGGCGGTCCCGAGATCAAGAGATTGAAACCATCTTGGCCAACATGCTGAAACCCCGTCTCTACTAAAAATACAAAAATTAGCTGGGGGTGTTGGTGTGAACCTGTAGTCCCAGCTGCTCAGGAGGCTGAGGCAGGAGAATCACCTGAACCTGGGAGACACAGGTTGCAGTGAGTCAAGATCATGTCACTGTACTTCAGCCTGGTGACAGAGTGAGAGTTTCATCCTAGTTTCTGTTATTAATGCTACAGACTGCATCTTTATTCGTTGTGTGCTTCATAATATAGATTACTAATTATTTTTACAGATTTGTCTTTTAAATTATTCACTTTGACCTTCCTTTTTTTTTTTAAACATGGTGTATTAGTCTGTTCTCAAATTACTATTAAGGAAGTATCTGACACTGGGTAACTTATAAAGAAACGAGGTTTAATTGACTCACAGTTCCACATGGCTGGGGAGCTCTCAGAAAACTTAAAATCATGACAGAATGCACCTCTTCACAGGTGACAGGAGAGAGAATGAGAGCCAGCAGGAGAAATGTCAGAGGATTATAAAACCATCAGATCTCGTGATAAATAATTCTCACAAGAACAGCATGGGGAAAACCGCCCCGGTGATTCAATTACCTCTCACCAGTCCCTCTCACAACACATGGGGATCATGGGGTTTACAATTCAAGATGAGATTTGGGTGGGGACACAGCCAAACCATATCAGAGGCTTCAGGTTACTGTCTAACTTTCTTTCATTTTAACCTGAAAGAATATCTTTAGCATATATTGTAAGGCAGGCCTAGAGAAAATGAACCCCTTTACCTTTTAAAAAAAATTTTAAGAGTGTCTTCATTTATCTCTCATTCATGAGGTAAAATAGATTTTCTGAATATAAAATCACCAAGTAAAAAGTTTTCAAAGCATTTTTTTTTTTTTTTTTTTTTTTTAAGATGGAGTTTCTCTCTTGTTGCCCAGCCTGGAGTGCAATGGTGCCATCTTTGCTCACTGCAACCTCTGCCTCCTGGATTCAAGAGATTCGCCTGCCTCAACCTTCAGAGTAGCTGACTTTATAGGCACCTGCCACCACATCGGGCTAATTTTTTTGTATTTTTAGTAGAGACAGGGTTTCATGGTTTCACTATATTGGCCACGCTGGTCTCTAACTCCTAACCTCAGGCAATCCACCCGCCTCAGCCTCCCAAAGTGCTGGGATTACAGGTGTGAGCCACCACACCCAGCCTCAAAGCATTTTAAATATATTCAACCACTAACTTCTGACCTCTAAGGTTTCCCATGAGGAAATGGCTGATAATGTTACTGATGGTTTGTTGTATGTGATAAGCCACTTCATTTTTGTTGCTTTCAGTATTCTTTGTCTTTAATATTTTGATTATAATGTATCACAGTATGAGTATTGTTGAGTATATCCTATTTGGGGTTTGCTGAGTGTCCTGATTTGTACATTCATCTTTTTGTGTAAAATTTGGGAGTTTTTTAGGCATTATTTATTCAAATATTCTTTTTGCCCCAGTCTGTCCCTCTTCTCCTAATGGGATTTCCATGCTACATATGTTTGTTTGCTTGATGGTATCTTACATATCCCCTAGGCTCTGATCAGTTTTTATTACTTTTTTCCTTTCTTTTCCTCAGAGTAAATAATTTCAATGGTTCTTTATTCAAGTTTATTTTTTCTTCTTCTTCTTCTTTTTTTTTTTTTTTTTTTTTGGCTTAAGTATGCTCTTAAACCCCTCTAGAGTATTTTCAGTTATTATACTTTTCATCTCTAGAATTTCTTCATGCCCTTTTATAATTTTATATCCTTTTTGGGATACACATTTTTTTCAGACATCATTTTTCTGTTTTGTCCATGTCTTCCTTAGCTCTTTGAACATCTTTAGGACAGTTGTTTAAAAGTCTTTGTCTAGTAGCAAGTCTGACATCCAGGCTTCCTTGGGTTTTTATTTATTTGGCTCCTTTGAATGGATTATACTTCCCCTTTTTAATGCCTTTTTTGTTGTTTTTTTTGTTGACTAGACTCTGAACCTTATAAGGCAGAAACTGGAAAGCAGATTTTACCTCTTCCTCCAGGACTTCTTGGGCTTTAAAAAATGTTTTGTGTTGTTCCTGTGTTGGAGATCAGCCTGAGGTAAATCTTAAGGTCTTATTCAGGTCATTCCTGGGCCTTTGTCTTTCCCTGGACAGGTATGTTGGCTTTCTAAATTCCCTCACATATGTAATTACTTTTTAGTCTCCAAAAACAGGTGTATCCCATTTGAATCCCTTGGTGGCTTCTTCAGTTTATGGAGGTTGGATAACTGGTGACCAGTCTACATGCCCACACCAGTTATCAGAGAAGCATTCTGTAATTAGAACACAGAGCCCTGGTATTTGGAAGGCTAGGTCTTTATTGCCCACCCTGGCTCCAGCAAGACCTTTCACCCTTGAATGTGGGTTATGGACCCCAATGCCATATGGTAGTTGCAACTCTGCTGGTGGCTTAAATAAAACAAAGATTACCATATTGTACTAGGCAAGCTGTCCCCTGGAAGTTGCAAGTGTTCAAATAAACTACAGAGATTCAAAATGTTCAATTCAGCCAATTTATTCCAATATAATTGTGCAGATAGAGAGATGGATTTTTGGTACTTTGTACTTTGCCATTTGTCTTTACTTCATTCCCCTAAGGATCAGTTTTAATAGTAAAGCAGACTTACTCTTTGAAGCATGTTAGTTTTCCTGTATTGAAAGTACTAATTTATTCCTCTTTTATTAAACTTAAAATGCGTATGACTCATTATATTGGCATCCTGAAATAGATAACTCTTTGTAATGCAGATATTTTGATTAATCGGAAAATTACATTACACTAATATCCTAGTCAATTAAATGTCCATGCAGCACTGTGGTCCCACTTTGCAGAGTGACTATAATTGCCTTGCTTTGCCGTTAGTGATTGCTCTAGAGTGTGAAATAATTGTAAGTGTATGAAGGCTCTTGTAGAGAGAAACTTCACCTATGCTTGTGGCATTCACTCTTAGAGCAATGAGTGCCTTCTGGGGAGAGTTAGCTCAACTGACTTCAAGTTTTTGCAGAGGGTCACCACAGTAAAGAAATCTATACCTACTAAGTATACTAGATACTAAGATACTAGTATCTAGTATTACTAGATACTAAGTTTAGATTTCAGTGTGAAAAACTATAAATTTACCTTTTATTGCTGTGTTTAGTGATATAAATTCATCTAAAACATGAGTTAACAAAGTGGGATTTGGAAAGGAAATGTCATTGACCACTTGAGCTATGTACTTCATGGAATATGTTTTTGTAATAAAGCCCCTAGAAAATGAGGAAACTTATGAAAGAAGCTTTACATATGTATATGCATACATATCTGTTTAAAACTTACATTGGGCTAAGGTTAGAATACTTACTGGGGTCTAAAATGACAAACGGGGATGTGAGAATGTAAGCAAAGTAAAGCAAAGTAAACAAGGACTGTCAGTTCTTAATTTATTAGCAGCACATGCTTACCAGGAACCAGCTATCTAAAAGCCAATCTCCTGAGAACAAACAGCATTGACTCTGAAATTCAAATTTCCCAGAATGGAAAATGATGAGCCCTAGAATTTTAGAGTCTTGTCATTGAATTTGCAAAGTTCAGTTACACCACAGCCCAGCTACTTACCAACTGCCTTATTACTCTTCTCTTTGGGCCTACTTAACCCAACTAAAGAATCGGGGAATCAGACTAAATATCCCTAAAAGTCCTCCTAAAGACACATCCTCTGGTTTCAGACATTTTGAGTATCTAACTTAACATTCTGTCCCTGCAGGTGTTCTTTTTTATAGTATCCTTTTAGAGCTGTAGCCTATCTGCACAGGAGGGACTACGGGCAGGTTTGGAGTGCATGAGTTCATTATAAATATCATGTTTTATAAATTGATGCCAGTGTTCTTGACCTGTCTTGTGAATAACTAGGACCTTACTTCCTGTGCCACTCTCTCCTCTTTGCATCTTACACTTTCAGCTAATCTTAGAGGTATTCATTGAGTTCTGAGGACTTTCAGAACCATCATTCTCTTGTTTCCTTTCCTCTAGAGTTGTTTCTGTTCATTATTGTCCTTATTATGATTATGTGGTTTTTAAATTCTGATTATGAGGAAACTAAAAGAGTCTGATTATTGATCACTATGTTGAACCTCTAACTGTATTTCTTCAATGATTAGACATATTTTTCTTTTCTTTGAGATGGAATCTCACTCTGTAACCAGGCTGGAGTGCAGTGGCATGATCTCAGCTCACTGCAGCCCCCGCCTCCCGGGTTCAAGCGATTCTCCTGCCTTAGCCTCCTGAGTAGCTGGGACTACAGACACATGACACCACACCCAGCTAATTTTTGTGTTTTTAGTAGAGACGTTTCACCATGTTGGCTAGGATGGTCTTGATCTCTTGACCTCATGATCCACCTGCCTCAGCCTCTCAAAATGTTGGGATTATAGCTGTGTGCCACTGCACCTGGTTGACATATTTTTCATAATTAGTATTTCTAGTCAGCATGAGTTTTAAAATGTGCATACTTAGTTTGCTATTTTTCTTCCTTCAAGTCTCTGAAAATATTGGTGGTGTCTCAAAATTAGTGATTTATTGATTGAAAACTTTTCATTGATCTATTCATATTTATTTATAATGTACCAAATCTAGTGCAATAAGTAGTCCCAGGAATTTTTTTCCCATTTTGGAGTTATACTTGAATTTCATTTATAGACCCAAGTTCATTTTTCTCTCCTCTGGCACATATATTCATAATCATCTTACCTTTCTTTTAGTTGTTACAGAAGAGGTAACTGCAGTGTGATGTTTATTCTTCACTCTTTCACCTGCCAATGGTTGCCAGAGCTGTGTGATCCTATAAGTTTGCTGTACCCTTGATAAAAGGACTTACATTTTACAATCATTGCTATGGCTGTACTGGATCATAGATCCATAACTCTACAAGTTTGTCAAACATGACCAAATGCTACACCACAAACACTGATCTTTATTCTTTGCTTATTAAAAGAAGCAACCAACCAGGTTAATGGATTACAAGAGGAAAAAGAAATTGACCAAAGTAACTTTGGAAAATGGTATTTTGACTGGATAAGGCTTACACAAACTGAGTTGTATGTAAACACTGTATCTAGTTGGTAATTTTGTTTATCACAGGGACAAAAGTTAATTCTGATTTTACTTTTCATTTATACTAGGCTAGAGAAAATAAGTAAGTTGTAGAGAATGTGAACTAGATTCCTTATTGTTACAGAAGGAAGTTATAAGTTAGAAAGAGTAAAAAACTAGAAAAAATCCTGTGGTGCCAGATTAGAGTTAAAAAGATCAATATATACACAGATAGATATGCAGATAAGATAGACTCACAGAGAGATACTACTTAGATAGATAAATAGATAGATAGATAGATAGATAGATAGATAGATAAATATACAGATACATATAGGTAGAGATAGAGATCGATAGATGATGTATATACATGGGTTAGGACACACTATTCCTAGTTCTGTCTGCTAAGAGATACATGCATCTCATAAACAATGAGCATAAATCCTGGTTTCTAAATAACATTCTCCAATATAATGATTCATATCTCTGGAGCAATGGTTGTTTCTAGGACTGGAGCAGTGAAAACATAAGATGATCATGGAACATCCTGATGTGCCAGCAGGCCAGAAAGTGCTCAAAACACAAGGATGGGACACAAGTCATAATCCAAAGTAAAATACAAATAGACATGAGTCCATACTATGCAAATAAATTGTTAATTAAATGAATGAGAAGGAAGAGACTAATCTTTCCCATGGAAGAATTTCAAACAATTTATGTAGAAAACATGAGGGCAAAGGAAAATCACCATTAGAACACTACAGTGATAGTTGCTGTTGGCAAGATCCAATGAGGAGCCATATTAATGGGTGAAACTTGAGGAGGAAACAAATCTTTATAAGGCCTGTAAGTATCTTTAACTGAATATTTACTAATTACCATGGTTGCTTTAACATACATTCACAAATTTATTGTTATTTCTGTTTTAAGGAGGTGGAGTTTAATTTTCCTCTCCTTAAGTGTGGATTGGATTTAGTGACTCAATTTTAACATATAGAGGGTGGAAGGGAAAAATAATCTCGCAGACGAGGAACCTGGCAGACACAAGCTAAACCAAGTGATTGCAGTTCATGTCATCAGTGATTCCTTATCCCCATAGGATGTGATTAAAAGACCACCTCACCTCTGCAACATTTTTCCCTCAAATCCATAATCCTAGTCTAGTCAGACAAACATAAACCAAAGGAACTCCACACATATCCAACTGGTTTTCAGCAAAAGTGTCAAGGTCATGAAAAACAGGAAAGACTCAGACACTGTCACAGGGGTCAAAGACACTAAGAAATCATGATGACCAAACACAGCACAGTACACTATATTGAATCCCAGAACAAATAATAATAAAGTGATAAAATCCAAATGAAATGTCTAGTTACAGTATTATACCAAGGTTAATTTATTTTAGTATTATTAAATATAGTTACATGAGATGTTAACCTCAGGGGAAGTTAAAGGCATATTGAAACCATCCATACTATCTCTGGAAATCTTCTTGAAATCTAAAATTACTTAAAAAATAAAAAAAAAAATTTAAACCAGGGAAGAGGCTGAAGTGGGATAGGTGTGGTGGCTCACGCCTGTAATCCCAGCACTTTGGGAGGCGGAGATGGGCAGAATCACTTGAGCCCAGGAGTTTGAGACCAGCCTAGCCAACATAATGAAACCCTGTCTCTACTAAAAATACAAAAATTAGTTGAGTATAGTTGTGGGCACTTGTAATCCCCACTACTCAGGAGGCTTAGGCCAGAGAATTCCTTGAACCCAGGAGGCGGAGGTTGCAGTGAGCTGAGATTGCACCACTGCACTTCAACCTGGGTGACAGAAAAATAGGAGGAGCAGGTAAGCAGGGCTCTCTTATCTTAATAGGGAGGTCTGAGAAGTTCTGGCACCATTGTCATATGTTCCTAGCAGAACAGAATGCCAGGGCTGGGCCATGTCTGGGGAACAGCCTCAGGATAGAGTAGACAGCAGATAAAAGAACTGAGGCCAGACCCTAGAAAGAACAGAAATATATACTTATACAGAGAGAAATATCCATATAAGCAAGCTTATACTGCTCTGATGATAAATGTAAGATGATTGACAGAACACTAATTCATAGCTACTCTTATGTCAGAAAATATAAACACTATTAAAACAAAATGTTTACATAGATCCAAGCTTATATTGTGAAATTAGAACTTCTCATTGTTCTTGAGGTGGAGGTGTGCACAACAATGGCGGACCCTGCAAGATTGCTCAGGTACAGGATCATTTGGGAACCCTGAGCATGGCCCCCTGAGCCAATATATAACATGATTGGTCAGGCTAGTTCTGCCTTCAAGAACACAGATTCCACTTTAGCTGAGAGAAGGTAATGTTGGGAACAGGGACCCCAAAATCTGGCCATAAACTGGCCCCCAAACTGGCCATAAACAAAATCTCTGCAGCACTGTGACATGTTCGTGAAGGCCATGATGCCCATGCTGGAATATTGTGGGTTTACTGGAATGAGGGTGAGGAACACCTGGCCCACCTAGGGCAGAAAACTGCTTAAAGGCGTCCTTAAACTACAAACAATAGTATGAGTGATCTGTGCCTTAAGGAAATGCTCTTGCTGCAGAGAAATAGCCAAACCCATCCCTTTATTTTGGCCCATCTCTTTGTTTCCCATAAGGAATACTTTCAGTTAATCAAATATCTATAGAAATAAAGCTTATCACTGGCTTGCTGTTAATAAATACGTGGGTAAATCTCTGTTCAAGGCTGTCAGCTCTGAAGGCTGTGAGATTCCTGATTTCCCACTCCACACCTCTATATTTCTGTGTGTGTGTCTTTAATTCCTCTAGCTCTGCTGGGTTACAGTTTCCCCAACTGAGCTGGTCTTGGCAAATGGCATCCATTGTGGGGGCTTGAATCCAGGTTGAAGCGTCGCTGGAGCGACCATTGGAGAATGTGGAATTAACTGGAAGACACCTAAGTACTCTTAAAGCAATCCCTGTAGTGAGCAAGAAGGGGAGCTTGAAAGCATCAGGGTAACAATGGGACAAGTGTGGACTCTGGTTCATTCCACCTTGGAACTTTTTCACACTGATGATGAGGAGGAAGGAGAATATAATGAAGTAACAGAAGTGGTTACAGAGCAGGTTTGTTTGCCAGCTAAAGCTAAAGGGGCAAAGAAGAGAGAGGTTCATCCCTACCCTTCTGCACCCCCTCATTATTATTTTGAAGAAAAAGAGTGGCCTGACCCTCCAGATCTTTCTTTTCCAGAGGACATTGGGTGAAAAGTAGTTGTGCCAGTGACTGAGCAGTGCCTCAAGTGACTCCTCTTAGTTCTATTCAGGCAGGAATTCAGCAAGCTAGATGAGAGGGCGATTTAGAGGCTTGGCAGTTCCCTGTTAGAATACACCTCACCTCCCAGATCAACAGGGAAATATTATAGCTACATTTGAGCCTTTTCCTTTTAAATTTGGGAAAGCACATTTAGTTCATTATATCAAGCCTGTGATGGTATCGGAGGTAATCTGCATAAATCTACTCTGCTAGCACAGGCAATGGCAGGACTCAGAGTGGATAAAGGAAATACTCCATTTCCTGGAGCTTGTTTTAACTGTGGGAGGCAGGGTCATACTAAAAAAGAATATAGAAAAAAATCAGTGAGTCATTACACCAGATGGGCAGAAGAAGAAAACAAAACAAAATAAAACAAACAAAAAACAAAAACAAAAAAAACTCTGCTGAGACTGAAATATGTCCAAAATGTAAAAAAGGAAAACATTGGGCTAATCAGTGCCATTCTAAGTTTGATAAAGATGGGAACACGATCTTGGGAAACGGCATGAGGGGCCCGTCCTGGGCCCCATTCCAAACCTTGGCATTTCCAGCTTAGGCCATTCCCTAACTCCTATACAATGTCTGTCCCCCACCACAGCTGGTAGTGCCACAGTAGCTTTATGCTGCACAAACACTGTGAGCCTTCTGCCTGGAGAGCCCCTGCAAAAGGTCCCAACAGGAGTCTGTGGACCCTTGCCAGTGGGGATGATAGGATTACTTCTAGGCAGGTCTAGTTTAAATTTAAAAGGGGTACAAATACATACAGAAGTCATTGAATCAGATTACAATGGAGAAATTCAAACTGTTATATCTACTTCTGTTCTCTGGAAAGCAGAGCCGGGAGAGTGTATAGCACAGCTCCTGATTGTGCTATATGTGGGAATGGGGAAAAGTGAAATTAAATGAACAGAAGGATTTGGAAGCACAAATAAACAAAGCAAAGCAGCTTATTGAGTGAATCAAACTACTGATAAATGCCCTACCTGTGAAATAACTATTCAGGGAAAGAAATTTAAAGGTTTGGTAGATACAGCAGTGGATATTTCAATCATTTCTCTACAGAACTGGCCATCCACGTGGTCAATTCAATTCACTCAATTTAACATAGTTGGAGTTGGTAAAGCAGCTGAAGTGTATCAAAGTTATATTTTGCACTGGGAAGGGCCCAATGGACAACCTGGGACTATTCAAACAATTATAACTTCTGTACCTGTAAATGTACGGGGAGGAGAGTTATTACAACAATGGGGAACACAAGTTCTAATTCTAGAACAATTAAATGGCCCTTAAAATCAACATATGATGCATAAAATGGGTTATGTCCCTAGTATGGGACTAGAAAAAATTTTCCCAAGTTTTGAAAGAATCACTTCAAGCAGAAAGACAAAGTTCCTGCCAAAGATTAGGGTATCATTTTTGATGGCGGTCATTGTTAGGCCTCCAAATCTTTTACCTTTAAAATGTTTAACAGATAAGCCAATTTGAGTAGAACAATGTCTGCTAAGTAAAGAGAAACTGGAGACTAGATAAATTAGTTACTGAACAATTAGAAAATGGGCACATAGCTCCAACATTTTCCCCTTGGAATTCTCCAGTTTTCATAATTAAGAAAAAACCAGGTAAAAGGAGAATGTTAACTGACTTAAGAGCCATCAGTTCAGTTATACAACCTATGGTAGCATCACAGCCAGGATTGCCTTCTCCTGCTGTAATTCCAAAAAACTGGCCTTTAATACTCATAGATTTAAAAGACTGTTTCTTTACCATTCCCTTAGCAGAGTAAGACTGTGAACGGTTTACATTTACAATTCCTGTGGTAAACAACCTGCAGCCTGCTAAGCACTTTCATTTTTTCACAGATGGGTCTAGTAATGGTAAAGCTTCTTATTCTGGATCAAAAGGTAAAGTTTTCCAGATGCCCTATACTTCAGCTCAAAATGAAAAGCAGAGCTTGTAGCTGTAATTGAGATATTGACTGCTTTTGATATGCCTATTAATGTGATTTCTGATTCTTCATATGTGGTTCATTTCATACAGTTAATTGAAAATGCTTAGTTGTGATTTCATACAGATGAACAACTGATGACGTTATTTACCCAATGGCAAATAGCAGTTAGGAGTAGAATGCACCCCTTTTACATCACTCACATTAGGGCTCATACAACTCTTCCAGGACCTTTGACTGAAGGGAATCAAGTGACTGATTGCCTAGTTGCTAATGCAATATCTAATGCTAGACACTTTCACAATTTAACCCTTGTTAATGCCTCTGGTCTCAAAAGCAGAAACAGCATTACCTGGAAAGAAGCTAAAGGTATTATCCAGTGATGCCCAACTTGCCAAATGGTATATTCCTCATCTTTTACAGGAGGAGTTAATCCTCAAGGATTGGAACCTAATTCTCTTTGGCAAATGGAGGTCACACATGTTCCCTTGTTTGGGAGACAAGCTTATGTACATGTATGTGTGGACACCTTTTCTCAATTTGTCTGGGCTACATGCCAATCAGGAGAGTCTTCTGCCTGTTTTAAATATCACCTTTTGCAGTGTTTTGCGGTGATGGGCATTCCAACTTCTATTAAAAGAGATAATGCCCCAGGCTGTACTAGCCAAGTTCAAGCTACTTTTTTCTCTATGTGGAATATTAAACACATTACTGGTATCCAATACAATTCCCAAGGACAAGCCATACTAGAAAGAATGCATCTAACCCTAAAAGAGCAGTTGCAAAAGCAGAAAGGGGGAAATAGAGAATATGGAACAACACAGATGCAGCTGAATCTAGCATTATTAACTTTAAATTTTTTGAGCCTGCCCAATGGCCAGATGTTATCAGCAGCTGAACAGCATCTACAGGAACCAGCTGCAAAGACAGAAGCAGAACAACAGATTTGGTGGAGACATCCGATAATAAAAAATCAGGAAATAAGTAAAATAATAATTTGGAGTAGAGGTTATGCTTTTGTTTCTCCAGGCCAAAATCTACAGCCAATTTAGATTCCATCAAGCCACCTGAAACCTTATCATGAGCCAGATGCTGAGGAAGAGATTCTGGGAGGATCCCAAGGACTCCTCTAGTTGCGCCCATGTCAATGCTGATGAGGAACACCCATCAAACACAGTCATCCGCTGGGGACAGATCAAGAAGCTGTCGTATGGCAGAAGTAAACTTGAGGAAAGTGGGACAACCAGTCACAATGAGTAATTTAATGGTAGCTGTGATAGTGGTTATAACCACTGCCATGAGTATCCCTTCAATAAGAGCTGACACAAGGAACAATTATACTTATTGGGCACATTTATCAATCTTGGCTGGCAATAATGCCTAGATATAATCACTCTATGATGCAGTTACACATGCTTTCTGATCTCTGTATTTACCATAATAAATCTGCTCCTATAGTTGAGGCATACCACACTCAAAAACCTATTTGTAAACAAAATTGAACCTGATCAGAAAAAATGAACATACTTGTTGAGGAAGATTGCATTGCAAACCAGGTAGAGGTGCTGCACAATGATTCCTATGGGATTATTATTAATTGGTCACCTAAGGGGATGTTTAGCTTGAATTGCACCTCTCAGTCTGCATGCCACAGCCACACTATGTTAAGATGATCTGAACAAAATGGTCAAATGGCAAAAATGATAAGAAGTACAGCAAAAGTTCCTCTTATCTGGAACCATGGTGGTATAGTGGCACCTCAACCGCAAGTAATATGGCTCATTGTAAGAGCTAAACATAAGCATTTGTGGAAACTATTAATAGCTAATAGCTCTTAATAAGATCAAAATTTGGAACAGAATTTAAAAAGCATCTAAAAAGACACTTTACAAACTTGTCTTTGAATATTGCAAAATTAAAGGACAAATATTTAAAGCATCCCAGGCACACCTGACCTTAATGCCAAGAACTGGAGTGTTTAAAGGAGCTGCAGATAGATTAGCCACTAGTAGCCCATTAAAATGGATAAAAACACTTGGAAGCTCTGTGATTTCAATGACGATTGTGCTTTTAATCTGTGTTGTTTGTCTTTGTATAGTCTGCAGATGTGGATCCTGACTCCTGTGAGAAGTAGCTCAATGTGACAAAGCTGCCTTTGCTTTTATCGATTTGCAGATCAAAGAAGGGAGATATGTTGGGAACAGTTCCCCCCCACCAAATCTGGCCATAAACTGTCCCTAAACCTGGCCATAAACAAAATCTCTGAAGCACTGTGACATGTTCGTGATGGCCATGACACCCACACTGGTAGGTTTTGGGTTTACCGGAATGAGGGCAAGGAACACCTAGCTCACCCAGGGCAGAAAACCACTTAAAGGCATTCTTAAGCCACAAACAATAGCATGAGCGATCTGTGCCTTAAGGACATGCTCCTGCTGCAGATAACTAGCCAAACTGATCCCTTTATTTTGGCCCATCCCTTTGTTTCCCATATGGAATACTTTTAGTTTACCTATAATCTATAAAAATAATGCTTATCACTGGCTTGTTGTTAATAAAGATGTGGGTAAATCTCTGTTCAAGGCTCTCAACTCTGAAGGCTGTGAGACCCCTGATTTCCCACTCTACACCTGTATATTTCTGTGTATGTGTCTTTAATTCCTCTAGTACTGCTGAGTTAGGGTCTCCCCAACTGAAGCTGTTCTCAGCAAGGTAATATTTTTGTAAATTGCATTTTGGTTTATCTATACTGTTTTAGAATGTAGGGGTTTCTCTAGATCCTCTGTTACTTCAGGTGTGACATTTTATGCATGTCACTTGTTGCAGCCTACTGTTGTCCACATTCTGCCATGTGATGTGGAGAATCCTCATCTCCATGTAGACGCATTTCTCCTCACTCTGCAACATAATTTACATGCATGAAGAACTATATCAGACCATGGAGTAATTTTTGCTTCAGTCATCACAGTTTAGAAAAACTCAAGAAGGCTAACCTATTGTATTTATCCATTATTTTATTATTTCTATTTTTCTTCATTCCTGATGTTTCCTTCTTTTATCATTTTGTTTCTGAATTAAGAACTCCTTTAGTGACATCTTTAAAAAGGTTGCTGTGTCATTCCTTGAGTCCCAGGTACCCCTGGCAGCCCTCAGTGTGGATCTGGGATATATAGTGTGGGCACCAGCTGTAGGAGGTCTTGAAATTGTGGCAGGGGTTCTGCATCTGACCTAAGAGATAAGGTACCAGCACTTCTGAAACCAGACAGAATTGGAAGGAAGCCATATTTCAAGGTGATTATCTGTATTTATGAGGATTAATCTTTTGGATAATCTGGAAGACCTGGGGGACTCACTGGAAAGATAAGGTAATAATTTTAATAAATATTTAAGGGCTAAACAAAGTTGAGGCTGGTACGACCAGGGAGAAGCAGCTGCATGTTACATATTGAGATCATCTAAAGACAGGAAATTGATGTTTTATATGAGGTTGATTTTGAAGAGTAAGGAGGCATATCTGGTCCCCAGAACCAACCCATCCTAATTACCTGTTCTCTCCTGATTGTGAAGTCTATGAAAAGAAACACACAGGTCATTTTCAGAAAACGAAGACATGGTGTTAGTAGCAAAATCTTACTGTGGGTTGAATGAGCATTTATGAGCTGTCAGGAAGGAGCAATTCATTGCTCTGTTGTCCAGTCAAGAATAGGAGACACTAAGAGCTTGGCCAGGGCTTCGACTTAAGCTCCTTGTGAATAGCCTTGTCCTATGCTCCTGGATGTGCAGTTCACCATCTGCAGAGTGTGGCCAGTTTGCCTGATGTGAGGAATCACATGCACTGTGAGCTGTCCATTACAGCAAGAAGTCCACAAATAGGACCTTTCCCTGGCTACAGTAAGTGAGGTCAGCTGGGTTCTGGAGCTGCCTAGGCCTGGCTGCACACTCCAGGGATGGGAGTTTTAGTGCCCTGGAGGGAGCCTCTACCTGTGACTGCTTTAGGGCTGCCATGAGAACCATGGTCTATATGGCGTCTGTGAGCTGAGATGGGGGAAAGAGGAGACATCACTGGGCTGGAGAGGTCAACAGGGATATGGAAGTGTCTTTTATTTCAATTAAGTTTTCTAGTCATCAAACCTCTTTGAGGTACAGAATCAGCTCTGAAATTGTCAAAGTGTTTTGATCATAGTATTCAAGGATTTATTTTTGAACTGAGATTTACATTACTATATATTTGCAGTAATGTTTTTGTTAAAAGTTGTAATGCATTTAGCCAGAACTCAGTGTCTGTGAGAAAGAAAAGATACTAGAACTTCTTACTATCTTCTATGATGTAAAATATAAAATTATATAATGTAACCGTTGACTTTCCTGTTTTAAAAAATCATATAATCAAAAAAATGTATAGTCTGTATATTTTTGTTTTAATCAGTATATACTCATCCATGGGTACATTAATTTCTCTCACATAATACAATTATAAAATATGTATTTTGGAAAAATGTGATGCACAGATTCATGATGCAATATAGTATAAATTAATTCTTTTTTATTATAGTTGTCTAATGCTGTGTCAGCTTCTCAACAAGAGGTCAAGCCCCAAAGGACCTAATGAATACAAATGGCTTGAGTGTTCAGCACAGCCCACATGGGTGGCACCCTGGACAACTGAATGTCTGCTGACCTACTTTCTGAAATATTTCTGCACATCAATTTACCTATGTCTGCTTGGATGAAGTTGAAAAAACTCAATAGTCTCATAATAGAATTTTAAATTCTTTAATGTTCCCAGCAGTTGAACCCAATGCCATGGATGTGGTTTAAACCACCCCCCATGGTTTAAACCAAGTCTTGTATGCAGCACCACCCAACTGCATGCAAGACTTAAGAATCAGAGGTAAGAAGGTGGTTGGAAGTCATCCAGATTCTACAACATATGTAGTGCTGAGTCAGTTCAGCTCTAAAACAATGCATTTGGTAAAACGATGGATTTATACAGGAATTTTCCAAACGGGAGGTGTGGAAAATAGCATATGGAGATTTGACAGCAGATATGTGGAAAGTTAAAAAGAAAGGCAGAAATGCAAATCATTTCTCACTCCACACCTAGGGCAGTTTTGAGCAGCTTGGATGCTAAACATACAGGAGACAAATTCAGGAGCCTTATTGACTTTCCCACACTGCCCATTTTCCAAAACAAAAAGAACAACAATAAAAGCATATCCAGGGGAAAAAAGAATCAGAATGCCACAAATTTTACAGAAGCTATGGAAATAGTTCTGGCTCACACTGCCTGTGACTATTATAATAAAATCAGTCACTAATATAATTTGAAATTTAGGAAGGAAACAAACTGTCTTGTTAGGGTATGTATCTCACTGTACCTACTAAGAGAGGCTATGAGTGCTCCAAGAGTAATTTGAATTCCACATGTGTCATTTCCCTTGAAACATTTTCTTGCCAGGCATTTTATACTTTAAAATTTGTGTGGGAAATTTCTAACAATGGACCTGTTATTATTTTTTCACATTATCTCTACATTTTTCATTATTATTTTTATACATTTCAATGTATAAAATGTATTTCAAAAATGAAATACATTTCATCTTTGCATTCTCACTAGGGATCTTTTCTATCACATGAATGGAGTATAAAGAAACTTCTGGAGTACTAGATCAGGCTTTCAAATTTGTCAGTCAGGCACCATTTTCACCCTTTGGTTCATGGGTCACTGCACAATGTAAAACAATGGATGTGCCTATGCAGTTCATATTGGCTGGGGGCTCAGTCACTGTGGCAGATTTACTGTGGTAAAAACTAATACCCAAAATGTTCCTTAAGAAATAAGAAAGGATCAGCTGAGTGAGAATATATCTATAAAACTATTTTACTCAAGAGGAGACTAAAGATTGTGAGCGGGGTGATCAATGGCTCATGACTGCAATCCCAGCATTTTGGAGGCTGAGGCAGGCAGATCACCTGAAGTCAGGAGCTCAAGACCAGCCTGGCCAACTATGGTGAAAGCCTCTCTACTAAAAGTACAAAAATTAGCTGGGCGTGGTGGTGGGCACCTGTAATCCCAGATACTCGAGAGGCTGAGGCAGGAGAATCTCTAGAACCTGGGAAGCAGAATTTGAAGTGAGCCAAGATCATACCATTGCACTCCAGCCTGGGCGATTGAGCGAGATCTGTCTGAAAAGAAAGAAAGGAAGAAAGAAAGAAAGAAAGAAAGAAAGAAAGAAAGAAAGAAAGAAAGAAAGAAAGAAAGAAAGAAAGAAAGAAAGAAAGAAAGAAGGAAGGAAGGAAGGAAGGAAGGAAGGAAGGAAGGAAGGAAGGAAGGAAGGAGAGAGAGAGAGAGAGAGAGAGAGAAAGAAAGGAAGGAAAGAAGGAAGGAAGGAGAAAGAAAGAGAGAAAGAAAGAAAGAAAGAGAGAGGAAGAAAGAAAGAAAAAGAAAGAAAGAAAGAAAGAATGAAAGAAAGAAAGAACATAGATTGTGAGATACTTTTCTTTCATTGAAATCACTGTCATAATTTGAACAACCCAAGCAGGGAGAAGCCAGAGCCAGGCACATTTCCCTAAGACCTCACAACAGGTGTTTTATTTATTTATTTATTTATTTATTTATTTATTTATTTAAGACAGAATTTTGCTCTTGTTGCTCAGGCTGGAGTGTGATGGCACAATCTCTATTCACAACCTCAGCTTCCCAAAGTGCTAGGATTAAAGGCAAGACCACCATATCCAACCCACAACAGGTGTTTTAGTGGTTCATGAGGATATTGATAAACAGCTAGATTGGACTTAGGGATAAATTAATTAAGCCTTTGCCAAGACCAGCTCAGTCAGGGAGACCATAACCCAGCGGTGCTAAAGGAATTAAACACACACACACAGAAATACAGAAGTGTGAAGGGGGAAATCAAGGACCTCACAGCCTTCAGAGCTGACAACCCCAAACAGAGATTTGCCCACGTATTTATTAACAGCAAAGCAGTCATTAGCATTGTTTCTATAGATAATAAATTGACTAAAAGTATCCTTTATGGGAAACGAAGGGATGGGCCGAATTAAAGGAATAGGTTGGGCTAGTTAACTGCAGCAGGAGCATGTCCTTAAGGCACAGATCGCTCATGCTATTGTTTGTGGATTAAGAATGCCTTTAAGCAGTTTTCCGACCTGGGTGGGCCAGGTGTTCCTTGTCCTCATTCCCGTAAACCCACAACTTTTCAGCTTGGTCTTTGGGGCCATTATGAACATGTTACAGTGCTGCAGAGATTTTGTTTATGGCCAGTTTTGGGGCCAGTATATGGCCAGATTTTGGGGGGCCTGCTCCCAACATGTCCCCCTTCTCTGATTTGCAAATCAATGAAAACAAGGGCAGCTTTGTCATGGTGAACTACATCTCACAGGAGTCAGGATCCACATCTGCAGACTATACAAAGACAAACAACACAGATTAAAAGCACAATCGTCATTGAAATCACAGAGCTTCCAAGTGCTTTTATCCATTTTAATAGGTTACTAGCTGCTAAATTTGTCTGCAGCTCCTTTAAGCACTCCATTTCCTGGCATTAAGGTCAGGTGTGCCTGGGATGCTTTAAATATTTGTTCTTTAATTTTGCAGTATCCAAAGACAAGTTTGTGTCTTTCTAGATGCTTTTTTTTTATTCTTTCCCAAATTTTGATCTTGTTAAGAGCTATTAGTAGTTTCCAGAAATCCTTATGTTTAGTTCCTAGAGCGGACCATACCATTTGAGTTTGAGGTGCGACTATACTGCCATGGTTCCAGATAATAGGAACTTTTGCTATACTTCTTATCATTGCTACCATCCGACCATTTTGTTCAGATCATCTGAACATAGTGTGGCTGTGGCATGCAGACTGAGAGGTGCAACTCAAGCTAAACATCCCCTTGGGGACCAATTGTTAATGATCCCATAGGAATTGTTGTGCAGCACTTCTGCTTGGTCTGCAATGCAATCTTCCTAAACAAGTACGTTCATTATTTCTAGCCAGGTTCTATTTTGTTTACAAATAGGTTTTTGATTGTGGTATGCCTCAATTATAGGAGATTTATTATGGTAAATACTGAGATCAGAAAGCATGTGTAACTGTGTCAGCATGATTGCATCCAGGAATTATTGCCAGCCAAGATTTATAAATATGCTCAATAAGTATAACTGTTCTCTGTGTCAGCCCTTATTGAAGGAATACTCACAGTAGTGGTGATAACCGTTATCATAGCTACCACTAAATTATTCATTGTGACTTGTTGTCCCTCTTTCCTCAGATTTTCTTCTGCCATTTGTGACAGCTTCTTGATCTGTCCCCAGGTAGGTGGCTGTGTTCAAAGGGTGTTGCTCATGACAGTTGGGGTCCACCTCAGCATCAGCCTCAACATGGCTGCAACCAGGGGGGTCCTTGGGATCCTCCTGGAATCTCTTCCTTGGCATCTGGCTCATGATAAGGTTTCAGGTGGCTTGATGATATCCAAATTGGCTGCTGATTTTGGCCTGGAGAAACACCAGCATAACCTCTACCCCAAGTTATTTTACCTATTTCCCAAATTTTTGTTATCAGATCTCTCCACTAAATCATTTGTTCTTCTTCTATCTTTGCAGCTGGTTTTTGTAGATGCTGTTCAGCTGCTGATAACATCTGGCAATTGGGCAGGCTCAAAAAATTTAAAGTTAATAATGCTAGGTTCAGTTGCATCTATGGGTTCCATATTGTCTGTCTCCTCTTTTCTGCTTTTGCAGCTGCTGTTTTAGGGAGAGATTAATTCTTTCCACTATGGGTTGTCCTTGAGAATTGTATGGGATACTAGTAATGTGTTTAATATTCCACATAGAGAAAAAATGTAGCTAGAGCTTGGCTAGAATAGCCTGGGGCATTACCTGTTTCAGTAGAAGCTGGAGGGCCCATCACCACAAAAGATGATATTTAACACAGACAGAAACTCTCCTGATTGGCATGTAGCCCAGAAGAAGGGAGAAAAGATGTACACACATACATGTACATAAGCTAGTCTCCCAAAAGAGGTAACATGTGTGACATCTATTTGCCAAAGAGAGCTACATTCCAGTCCTCGAGGATTAACTCCTCCTGTAAAAGATGAGGAATGTACCATTTGGCAAGTTGGGCATCACTGGATAATACCTTTAGCTTCTTTCCAGGTAATGCTGTTTCTGCTTTTGAGACCAGAGGCATTAACACGGGTTAAATTGTGAAAGTGTCTACCATTAGATATTGCAGTAGCAACTAGGCAATCAGCCATTTGATTCCCTTTGGTCAAATGTCCTGAAAGGTGTGTATGAGCCCTTACGTGTGTGATGTATACAGGGTGCATTCTAACTGCTGTTTGCAATTGGGTAAATAAAGTAATCAGTTGTTCATCTGTATGAAATCATAACTGAGCATTTTCAATTAACTGTGTGGAATGAACCATGTATGAAGAATCAGAAATCACATTAATAGGCATATCAAAAGCAGTCAATACCTCAATTATAGCTATGAGCTCTGCTTTTGGGTTTGAGCTGAAGTATAGGGTGTCTGCAAAGCTTTACCTTTTGATCCAAAATAAGAAGCTTTTCCATTACTAGACTCATCTGTAAAAACATTTTCAGCACCTTTAATTTGTTTAAATTCAGTTATTTTGGGGAGAATCCAATTAGTTAATTTCAAAAACTGAAACAGTTTCATTTTAGGCAAATTATTATCAAGAATACCACAAAGCCAGCTAAATGGGCTTGCCAACCAAGACTATTTATAAAAGTTTGCTGTATTTAGCCTTCATGAGAGGAACAATAATTTTTCCAGGATCATATCCATGTAATTTAACAATCCGAGTTCTCCCAATCCTTATCATAGTAGCGATTTTATCCAAATAAGGAGTTAGAGTCTGTGAATTAATATGTGGAAGAAAAAGCCTCTCTACTAAGTACTGTTCTTTGACAATAACACCAGTAGGTGAATGCTGAATTGAAAATATTAGCAAATCTAGAGTCTTCTCTGGATCTATTCAATTTATTTGAGCTTTATGGATTTGCTTCTCAATCAGTTGTAACTCTGCCTCAGACTCCTTTTTTAATTGCAAGGGCTAGTGAGACTAGGATTTCCTCTAAGGATACAAAATGGATTACTCATGGCATAGGTAGGAACACCTAGAGCAGGTCGTGTCCAATTAATGTCCCCTAGTAATTTTTGAAAGTCACTCAATGTTTTCAATTAATGCCTACATGTGGTTACTTTCTGTGGCACAATGGTAGTGTCACTTACTAAGGTCCCCAAGTAGGAGTAAGGAGTAGTAGTCTGAATTTTGTCAGGAGCTATAATTTAACCAGCACGAGAAATTGAATTTTGCAAGTGATCATAACATTGGAGTAATATTTCTTGAGAGGGGCAGCACAAAGTATATCATCCGTATAGTGAATAATGTAACACTGTGAAAATTTTTTATTAGTAGGTTCACTTGCTTGCCCCGTACACATCTGGCAAATTGTGGGACTGTTTAACATGCCCTGTGGCAACACTTTCCAATGATAATGCTTAGCAGGCTACAGGTTGTTTACTGCAGGAATTGTAAATGCAAACCCTTCACAGTCTTGCTCAGCTAAAGTGATAGTAAAGAAACAGTCTTTTAAATCTATGACTATTAAAGGCCAAGTTTTTGGAATTATAGCAGGATAAGGCAATCCTGGCTATAATGCTCCCATAGATTGTATAACTGAATTGATGGCTCTTAAGCCAGTTAACATTCTCCATTTACCTGATTTTTTCTTAATTATGAAAACTGGTGAATTCCAAGGGGAAAATGTTGGAGCTATGTGCCATTTTCTAATTGTTCAGTAACTAATTTCTCTAAAGCCTCCAGTTGCTCTTTACTTAGTGGCCATTGTTTTATCCAAATTGGTTTATCTGTTAACCATTTTAAAGTTATAGGTTCTGGAGGCTTAACAATGGCCACCATCAAAAATGATATCCTAATCTTTGGTGGGAACTTTTTAAACCTTGCAAATTTTTTTCTAATCCCAAACCAGGGACATACCACATTTCATGCATCATATGTTGACTTTGCTGGCTATATAATTGTTCTGGAATTAGAGCTTGTGATCCTCATTGTAATAAATATCTTCCCCATAAATTTATAGGTAAGGAAGTTATAATTGGTTGAATAGTCCCAGGTTGTCCATCGGGTCCTTCAGGCCCTTCACAATGCAAAATATAACTACTTTGGTATACTTCAGGGGCTTTATCAACTCCATCTATGTTAAATTGAGTGGGTTGAATTGGCCATGCAGAAGGCCAGTGCTGTGGAGAAATGATTGAATGTCTGCTCCTGTATCTACCAATCCTTTAAAATTCATTCCCTGAATAGTTATTTCACAGGTAGGGCATTTATCAGTAATTTGATTTACCCAATAAGCTGCTTTGCCTTGTTTATCTGTGCTTCCAAATCCTCCTGTTCATTTCATTTCACTTTTTCCCATTCCCACATATGGCACAATCAGGAGCTGTGCTATGTGCTCTACTGACTCTGCTTTCCAGGGAATAGAAGTAGATATAACAATTTGAATTTCCCCATTTTAATCTGAATCAATGACTCCTGTATGTATTTGTACCCCTTTTAAACCTACAGTAGGTTTTCCTAAAAGTAATCCTATTGTCCCCCCTGGCAATGGTCCACAGACTCCTGTTGGGACCTTTTGCAGGAGTTACCCAGGCAGAAGGCTCACAGCTTTTTTTTCCAGCATAAATCTACTGCAGCACTACCAGCTGTGGTGGGGGACAGACATTGTACAGAGGTGAGGGAATGGCCTGAGTTGGAAATGCCCCAGTTTAGAACAGGGACCGGGATGGCCCCTCATGGTGTTTCCTGAAAATGGTTTCCCATTTTAATCAAACTTAGACTCATATTGATTAGCCCAATGTTTTCGTTTTTTACATTTTGGATATATTTCAGACTCAGCAGTTTTCCTTTTTTCCCCTATCTGGTGGCCTGGATTGCTGATTTTTTCTACATTCTTTTTTAGTATGACCATGCTTTCCACAGTTAAAACAAGCTCCAGGAAACGGAATATTTCCTTTATCCACTCTCAGTCCTGCCGTTACCTGTGCCAATAAAGTAACTTTATGCAGATTACCTCCAATACCATTACAGGCCTTGATATAATCAACTAAATGTGTTTTCCCTCTGATAGGTCACAGAGCAGCCTGGCAATCAGGATTAGCATTGCCAAAAGCTAATAACTGCAACACTATAATCCTGAACAGCCAAATCTGCAATCATCTTTTTAAGAGACTCCTGTAAATGAGCTATAAAATCAACATATGGCTCTCTTGGTCCCTGTTTTATAGCACTAAAGGAAGGGTATTGTTCTCCACCTGTAGTGATTTTTTCCCAAGTTCGAACACACACTCCGCTAAGCTGTTCTATGGTATCATCCTGCATGACCACTTGTGCATCTAAACCAGCCCAGTCGCCAACCCCCAAAAGTTGGTCTGCAGTTATATTAACTTGGGATTGAGCCTGGACATTGTGAGCAGCCTTAATGTAAACTTCATCTGCCCACCAAGTTTTAAATTGTAAGAATTGAGCAGGAGTTAGACAAGCTCGAGTAAGAGTGTCCCAGTCAGTAGGGATCATCTGACTGGAAACAGCAACATTTTTTAACAGACCCATTATAAAAGGAGAACCTGGTCCATACTGATTTATAGCTTGTTTAAATTCTTTGAGTAATTTAAAAGGAAAAGGCTCAAATGTAGCTATGTTTCCCTGTTGATCTGGGGGGTGTATTCTAACAGGGAACTGCCAAGCCTCTAAATCACCGTGTCGTCTAGCTTGCTGAATTCCTGCCTGAATAGAACTAAGAGTGGTCGCTCAAGGCACTGCTTGAACAGTCACTGGTTCAACTACTTTTTGCCCAGTGTCCTCCAGAAAAGAAAGATTTGGAGGGCCATTTTCTTCAAAATAATAATGAGGGAGTGCAGAAGGGTAGGGATGAACCTCTCCTTCCTTTGCCGCTTTGGCTATAGCTGGTAAATAAACATGCTCTGTAACCTCTTCTGTTACTTCATTATACTCTCGTTCCTCCTAATCTTCAGTGTGAAAAAGTTCCAAGGTGAAACTAATCAGACCCCAAACTTGCCCCATGGTTACCCTGATCCTTCCAAGCTCCCCTTCTTACTCACCACAGGGATTTCTTTAAGAGTACTCAGGTGTCCTCTAGCTAGTTTTCCATTCCAAACATCACTCCAGTGACCCTCCGACCTGCATCTGAGACCCCATGATGGATGCCACTTGCTGAGACCACCTCAGTCAGGGAGACTATAACCCAGTGGCACTGGAGGAATTAAAGACACACACACAGAAATACAGAAATGTGAAGTGGGAAATCAGGGGTCTCACAGCCTTCAGAGCTGAGAGCCCAGAACAGAGATTTACCCACGTATTTATTAACAGCAAACCAGTCATTAGCATTGTTTCTACAGGTATTAAATTAACTAAAAGTATCCTTTATGGGAAATGAAGGGACGGACTGAATTAAAGGAATAGTTTGGGCTAGTTAACTGCAGCAGGAGCATGTCCTTAAGGAACAGATTGCTCATGCTATTGTTTGTGGCTTAAGAATGCCTTTAAGCAGTTTTCTGATCTGGGTAGGCCAGGTGTTCCTTGCCCTCATTCCTGTAAACCCACAACCTTCCAGCTTGGGCATTAGGGCCATTATGAACATGTTACAGTGCTGCAGAGATTTTGTTTATGGCCAATTTTGAGGCCAGTTTATTGCCAGATTTTGCGGGGCCTGCTCCCAAGAGCCCTCATATTTTATTGGTGAAAAGACAGACCCCAAGAGACAATAAAATAGATGCGTGGTTTCTACTGTAGGGTTGATCCTGTAACAATCTGGGTCTGAACTGTGCAGGTCCATTTACAGAGGATTTTAAAAAATAAATGCAGTAGGTCCGTATAGGCAGTTTCCACATTTGAAACCAAACGTAGCAGGAAAATACAGTATTGACCAAGTTCCAGGCCTACATGCATGGAGGGTCGACTTTTCCTACCCACAGGCTCCACAAGGCTGATTTCAGGACCTGAGCATGCATGGATTTGTGCCAAGACCAGCTCGGTTGTGGAGAGCCCAACCCAGCGGCGCTAGAGGAATGAATACAAACACAGAGAAATAAAGTGCAAAGTGGGAATCAGAGGGCTAACACCCTTCAGAGCTGAGAGCCACAAACAGAGTTTGACCCACATGTTTATTGACAACAAGCCAGTGATAAGGATTGCTTCTATAGGTTATGGATTAGCTAAAAGTATTCCTTACCAAAAACAAAGCATTCTTAGTGAGGAGCAGAGAGAGTCTCTGGCTGATTATCTGCAGCAAAAACATGTTGTTAAGGCACAGGCCTCTCATGTTTTTGTTTGTGGTTTGAGCAGTTTTCCTCCCCAGGCAGGCCAGGTGTTCCTTACCCTGCTCCAGTAAACCAACAACTTCTAGCAGTTTGTGTCATAGCCATCACTAGCACGTCACATTGCTGCAAAAATCCTGTTTATGGCCAATTTCTTTAAGGCCTGTTTATGACAGGCTTAAGGCGTGTTCCCAGCATGTCCCTCTTTCTGTTTTTGCAAAGTGATAAAAGCAAAGGCAGCTTTGTCATAGTGGTCTACTTCTCACAGGTTTTGGGATCAGCATCTGCAGACTACACAAAGACAAACAACACAGATTAAAGGCACAATCATCATTGAAATCACAGAGCCTCCAATTGTCTTGACCCATTTTAATGGGTTAATATCTGCTAATACATCTGCGGCTCCTTCAAGCACTTCAGTTCCTGGCATTAACGTCAGATGTGCCTGAGAGGCTTGAAATACATGTTCCTTCAGTTTTGCAATATCCAAAGATAAATTTCCAGGATGACCCTTTAAATGTCTCTTAACTATTTCCCACTCATGCTCCATTTCATTATACAGGTGAAGAGTAATACAAAACTCAGAAGTATTCCAATCACATTGTAACTGCATTCTATATTTTAAACTAACTACACAATCTCTCAACCATACGATAGTTTGTCAGTGATCATTAGTCTGATTAGCTAATTTCTGGTCTATATTAGTTTGGGAATTCCACAGCAAAGCAGATTTTTTCTGCCAATTATTTACATAGTCTGCTGTTTGTACTGTGTTGGCAAAGCAACTCCAGCTACCACGGCAGTAGCTGTGACAGCAATCAATCCTGTAATGATTAAAATTAAAGTAGCAATGAAACACTGAGAGTGCCTCAAAATCTTTGAAGAATTTCAGTAATCATATGCACAGGAGGAGAGGCTTTTCAAGGATGGGAAATCTTTACAGGTATCCATACTCCTTCTTGGGCTCTTACTGCTAAGAGAGAATGATCAGCATTATACAAGGAAGAATTCAGACAAGAAAACAATCTACATTTTTGACAAGTCACATGATGATTAGGGAGATCAAGTTTTAAATCACTCACTACAAGCAGAAAGGGAGGACAGACACAACTCTGTATCCAGACTGAATCATTGTGAGCCAATTCTAACATGCAATTAGGATTATATTGGGTTGGCTTAGTATATTTCCCTTCCCAAATCTTTATCTTTTACAGTGCCATTAATATTTTCCACAACTCTTTATGTTTAGCTCCTAGCAGGCCACATCATTTGGGGTTGAGGTGCCACTATACCACATGTCCAAATAATAGGAACTTTTGCTGTACTTCTTATAGTGTCTACCATCTGATCATTTTCTTTAGATGCAGGGTGACCATTACCTACAGATTGAGAGGTGAGCTTCATAAATGCTCCTTTATGTGACCAATCAATAATGGCTCCATATGAATCATTACACAACAACTCTGCCTGCCCTGCAATACAATCTTCCCAAGCAAACACCTTCATTTTTTCTGACCATATACAATCCACTATACAGACAGGTTTTTGAGGGCAGTAAACTTCAGTTACAGAAGCATAATCATTGCAATAAATACTAAGAACAGAAAGCATATGTAATTTTGCCATGAAGATGTTACATTCAGGCACTATTGCCAGCCAAGATTGATGACTGGGAGGTAAACACCCGTTGGCTTTTCCCAAGCAAATAGTTAAATGCTCAAATCCCAAGGAAATATTCATAATCATTCCCTCCTCTTTGGGGTGAGATGGGCCTCTATCATCTGTAGAACCAGGTATCCAAAAGCTATCATTAGTGTATACCTCCACTGGGAGGTCTAACCATGTTACTGGCCATAGAAGTGGTGGAAAAGGAATATATGCCCAATAAGTATAACTGTTTTTTGTTTCGGCAGGTACTGGAGGAATACTCACAGTAATGGTGAGCACAGCCATCATAGCTACCATTAGATTACTCATTGTAACTGGTTGTTCCACTGTCTTCAGACTTTCTTCCACCATCTGTGTTGACTTCTTGATCTGGCCCCACATGGGTTGCTGTGCCTGATGAGTGTTGCTTGCTGGGACTGGTGTCTTCCTTATTGTCAGTCTTGATGTGGCTGCAACCAGGGGGTCCTTGGGTTCCTCCCAAAATCTCTTCCTCGGCATCTGGCTCATGATAACGTTTCAGGTGTCTTGATGGTATCCAAATCAGCTGCTAGTTTTGGTCTGGAGAAATACAAGCATAACGTCTACCCCATGTTATTATTTTACCTATTTCCCAACTTTTTTTATCGTATCTCTCCACTAAACCAGTTGTTCTGCTTCTGTCTTTGAAGCTGGTTTCTGTAGATGCTATTCAGCTGCTGATAGCTCTGGCCTTTAGGCAGGCTCAAAAAATTTAAAGTCAATAATGCTAGATTCAATTGCATATGTAGAGTCCCGTAGTCATTGTCTCCCCCTTTCTGTTTTTTCAATTGTCATTTTAGCGAGATAGTCATTCATTCCACAATGGCTTTTTCCTTGTGAATTATATGGGATGCCAGTGATATGTTTAATATTCCATTGAAAGAAAAATGTAGCCATAGTTTGACTAGTATATCCTGGGGGCATTGTCCATTTTAATGGAACCTGGAATGCCCATGACTGTGAAGCATTGCAGAAGATGCTGTTTAACGCAGGCAGAAGATTCCCATTTGACAGGTAGCCCAAACAAAGTGAGAAAATGTTGTCTACACATACATGCACATAGGCCAATTTACCAAAAGAAGGAACAGGAGTGACATCTATTTGTCAAAGACAGTTTGGTTCCGATCCATGGGGGTTAACACCCCCAGTAAGGGATGGAGAATGAATCATTTGATAGGTAGGGCATTGTTGAATAATGTCTTTAGCCTCTTTCCAAGTATATTATATCTTCATGTAATACCAGAGGCATTTACATGAGTCAAAGTGTGAAAGTGTTCAGCATTAGATAATTCCGTGGCAACTAAGCGGTCAGCCACTTGATTCTCTGTAGTTGAAGGTCCTGGAAGGGGTGTATGAGCTCTAATATGGGTAATGTAAAAAGTGTGCATTCTATTCCTAACTGCACTTTGTAACTAGGTAAATAAAGTCATCAGTTGTTAATCTGTATGAAATCATAACTGAGCATTTTCAATTAATTGTGTGGAATGAACCACATATGCAGAATCAGAAATTACATTGACAGACATCTCAAGAGTAGTCAGCACCTCAATTACAGCTACAAGCTCCGCTTTTTGAGCTGAAGTACTGGGCATCTGGAAAACTTTACTTTTTGATCCAGAATAAGAAGCTTTACCATTACTAGACCTATTTGTAATAACATTTTCAGTACTTTCAATTGGTTTAAATGTAGTTATTCTAGGGAGAATCCAACTAGTTAATTTCAAAAATTGAAATAACTTTGTTTTTGGAAAGTGATTATCAAGAACACCCATGAAATCAGATAAATGGAGTTGCCAAGTAAGAGTATTTATAAAAGCCTGTTGTATTTGTGCCTTTGTAAGGGGGACGATAATTTTTCCAGGGTCATATCCATGCAATTTAAAAATTCAAGTTCTCCCATTTTCTATCAGAGTAGCAATTTGATCCAAATAAGGAATTAGAGTCCGTGAATTAGTATGTGGAAGAAAAAGCCATTCTACCAAGTCACACTCTTGGACAACACCACCAGTAGATGAATGCTGAGTTGGAAAAATCAGTAAGTCTGAAGTCTTTTCTGGATCTATTTATTTGAGCCTTATGCACTTGCTTCTCAATCAGCTGTATTTCTGCCTCAGTCTCCTTTGTTACTTGCTGAGGGCTAGTGAGACTAGGATCTCCTTTAAAGATAGAAAATAGATTACTCATGGCATAGGTAGGAACACCTAGAGCAGGTCATGTCCAATTAATGTCCCCTAGTAATTTTTGAAAGTCACTCAATGTTTTCAATTGATGCCTACATGTGGTTACTTTCTGTGGCACAATGGTAGTGTCATTTACTAAGGTACCTAAGTAGGAGTAAGGAGGAGTAGTCTGAATTTTGTCAGGAGCTATAATTAAACTGGCATGAGAAATTGAGTTTTGCAAGTGATCATAACATTGGAGTAATATTTCCTGAGTGGGGGCAGCACAAAGAATATTGTCCATATAATGAATAATGTAACACTGTGACATATTTTTTATGAGTAGGTTCGACAGCTTGTTCTACATAAGTCTGACAAATTGTTGGACTGTTTAACATGCCTTGTGGCAACACTTCCCAGTGAAAATGCTTAGCAGGCTGCAGGTTGTTTACCACAGGAATTGTAAATGGAAACCATTCACAGTCTTGCTCAGCTAAGGGGATAGTAACGAAACAGTCTTTTCAATCTATGACTATTAATGGTCAATTTTTTGGAATCATAGCAGGAGAAGGCAATCCTGGCTGCAATGCACCAGTAGGTTGTATAACTGAATTAATGGCTGTAAGATCTGTCAACATTCTCCATTTATGTGACTTTTTCTTAATAACAAAGACTGGAGAATTCCAGGGGGAAAATGCTGGAGCTATGTGTCCTTTTCCTAATTGTTCAGTAACAAAGTCCTCTAAAGCCTCCAGTTTCTCTTCACTCAGCAGCCACTGTTCTATCCAAATTGGCTTATCTGTTAACCATTTTAAAGGTATAGGTTCTGAAGGCTTAACAATGGCCGCCATCAAAAATGATATCTTAACCCTGGTGAGAATTCTGTCCTTTCACTTGAAGTGGTTTCTTTAACCCTTGTAAATTTTTTCTTAATCCCATGCCAGACACATACACCATCTCTTGCATCATATGCTGACTCTGAGAGCTATATAATTGTTCTGGAATTAACACTTGTGTGCTCCATTGCTATAATAAATCTCTTCCTTATAAATTTACAGGTACAAAAGTTACAATTGGTTGAATAGTCCCAGATTGTTCATTGAGTCCTTCACAATGCAAAATATAACTACTTTGATATACTTCAGAGGCTTTACCAACTCCAACTGTGTTAAATTGAGTGAGTTGAATTGGCCATGTGGATGTCCAGTGCTGTAGAGAAATGATTGAAATGTCTGCTCCTGTATCTACCAATCCTTTAAAATTTTTCCCTGAATAGTTATTTCACAGGTAGGATGTTTATCATTAATTTGATCCACCCAATAACCTTCTTTGCTTTATTTATTTGTGCTTCCAAATCCTCCTGTTCATTTCATTTCACTTTTTCCCATTCCCACATATGGCACAATCAGGAGCTGTGCTATGTGCTCTACTGACTCTGCTTTCCAGGGAACAGAAGTAGATATAACAATTTGAATTTCCCCATTTTAATCTGAATCAATGACTCCTGTATGTATTTGTACCCCTTTTAAACCTACAGTAGGTTTTCCTAAAAGTAATCCTATTGTCCCCCCTGGCAATGGTCCACAGACTCCTGTTGGGCACTTTTTGTGGGGGTTCCCCAGGCAGAAGTTTCACAGCTTTTGTGCAGCATAAAGCTACTGCAGCACTACTGGCAGTGGTGGGGGACAGGCATTGTACAGGGGTGAGGGAGTGGCCTCAGCCAGAAATTCCCCGGTTTGGAATGGGGCCTGGGACAGGCCCCTCATGGCATTTCCCAAAATTGGGTTCCCATCTTTATCAAACTTAGAGTGACACTGATTAGCCCAGTGTTTTCCTTTTTTGCATTTTGGACATATTTCAGGCTCAGCAGTTTTCTATTTTCCCCCAACTGGTGGTCTGACTCACCGATGTTTTCTACATTCTTTCTTAGTATGACCATGTTTCCCACAACCAGCTCCAGGAAACAGAGTATTTCTTTTACCCACTCTCAGTCCTGCCATTGCTTGGGCCAGTAGAGTAGCTTTATACAGATTACCTCTGACACCATCACAAGCTTTAATATAGTCAACCAAATGTGCTCTTCCTCTAATAGGTCACAGAGCGGCTTGGCACTCAGGATTGGCTTTGTCGAAAGCTAATAACTGCAACACTATATCCTTAGCAGCCGAATCTACAATTACCTTTTTAAGAGACTCCTGTAACCTGGCTATAAAACCTGCATAAGGTTCTTTGGGCCCCTGCTTGTCAGCACTAAAGGAAGGGTGTTGTTTTCCTCCTGAAGTGATTTTTTTCCCCAAGCTCTAATGCACACTCCTCTAAGCTGCTCTATGGCAACATCCTGCATAACCACTGTACATTTATCTAAACCAGCGCAGCCACAAACCCCCAAAAGTTGGTCTGCAGTTATATTAATTTGACGTTGGGCCTGGACATTGTGAAGAGCCTGAATGGAAGCTTCATCTGCCCACCAAGTTTTAAATCATAAGAACTGAGCAGGAATCAGACTAGCTCAAGTAAGAGCATCCCACTCAGTAGGAATCATCTGACTAGAGACAGCAACATTCCTTAACAGTCTCATTACAAAAGGAGAACCTGGTCCATATTGATTAATAGCTTGCTTAAATTCTTTAAGTATTTTAAAAGGAAAAGGTTCAAATGTAGCTACAATATTCTCCTGTTGATCAGGTGAGTATATTCTAACAGGGAACTGCCAAGCATCCATATCACCCTCTCATCTAGCTTGGTGGATTCCTGCCTGAATAGAACTGAGAGCAGTCGCTCCAGGTGCTGCTCGAACAGTCACTGGGGCAACTACTTTTCACTCAGCGTCCTCCAGAAAAGAAAGATCTGGAGGATCAGGCCACTCTTTTTCTTCAAAATGATGAGGGGGTGCAGAGGGGTAGGGACAAACCTCTCCCTCCTTTGTCACTTTAGCTGGCAAGCAAACCTGCTCTGTCACCTCTTCTTTCACTTCGTTGTACTCTCCTTCTTCCTCTGATTCCTCCTCCTCGTCATGTGTGGAAAGGCTCCAAGGTGGAATGAACCAGAGCCCACACTGACCAGACAGTTATAGGAATATCCTCGGCACCATCCTTATATGCCTTTTTCAGTGTGCTGCCTACCTTTTCCTAGACCTCTATATTCATACTTCCTTGGTCCGGAAACCAGGGGCAATATTTCTCCACCGCACTAGAAATCTGCATAAGTCAGCTAGTGCTAACCTTCATTCCCCCTTTTCCGAGGAGCTGCCGAAGCAGACTCAAATAAGTCACCTGCCTGCTCGACCCCTGTCCCATTGTTACCCTGATGTTTCTGAGCTCCCCTTCTTACTTACCATGGGGATTGCTTAAGAGTACTCTGGGTCCTCCAGCATAGTTTCACGTTCTCCACCCATCGCTCCAGTGACCCTTCAACCCAAGTTCGAGCCCCATGTTGGGTGCCACTTGTGGAGACCCCCAACCCAGCGGCATGAGAGGAATGAAAAAAAAAAAAAAAAAAAAAGACAGAGAAATAAAGTGCAAAGTGGGAATCAGGGGGCTAACAGCCTTCAGAGCTGACAGCCACGAATAGAGTTTGACCCACTTATTTATTGACAGCAAGCCGGTGATAAGCATTGTTTTTATAGTTTATAGATTAGCTAAAAGCATTCCTTACAGGAAACAAAGCATTCTTAGCGAGGAGCAGAGTAACAGTCTCTGGCTGATTATCTGCAGCAAAAATATGTTGTTACAGCACAGGCCACTCATGCTATTGTTTGTGGTTTGAGCAGTTTTCTGCTCTGGGTGGGCCAGGTGTTCCTTGCCCTGCTCCAGTAAACCAACAACTTCTAGCAGTTTGTGTCATAGCCATCACTAGCACGTCACATTGCTGCAGAAATCCTGTTTATGGCCAGTTTCTTTAAGTCCTGTTTATGACAGGCTTAAGGCCTATTCCCAGCAGATATGGGTGTCCAAAGTGGGTCCTGGAACCAATCCTCTGGATGCCAAGGGACAACTGTGTTTGAACCACGGTTTGAGTCTGGAGAGATTAATGACAAGAGTTGCTAAGCATGGGAAGGATTTCTATGGTGGGACTGCATTGGACCACCTCTGAATGTGTGTATTATGACTCATTGGAGCCTGTTGTGTTAGCCCATAGGGAGGATAATTATTGATTGAAAGCTGCATAAGTCAGCTAGTGCTAACCTTCATTCCCCCTTTTCTGAGGAGCTGCTGAAGCAGACTCAAATAAGTCACCTGCCTGCTTGACCCTTGTCCCATTGTTACCCTGATGTTTCCAAGCTCCCCTTCTTACTTACCATTGCTCATCCTCTATAGTTCAGTCAATTGAATATGCAGTTTAGTAAATTAAACAAATATAAATTATTATTTGATTGGGGTTAGTGGGATAATAATAAGATTTACTCAGAGTATCCTAAAAACTCCCCGTTTTATTTAGTTTTGTGAAATTACATCCTCTTTCCAATTCTGCAACATTTCCTTGCATGTTAAAACATTCTTCCCTGAACCCAAAATGAGTCTTTTACAACCCATCTCTGATACAAGAAAAAAAGATATTTCAACGAAAAACAGAGCTTGATTTTGTACCTAAGCTAAAAACAAACAAAACAAAACAAACCCAGAAGTGTACCTGCTCTGCTCATTCCCTTGTGCCCAAGAGAAAAAAAAAAAAAAAAAAAAAAAAACACACTGTCACGGAAACTGATGCCTTAGGAAATCTTTTATTCATCATTTGGAAATTTATCACCAGCACACTGAGGGCAATAGCCCTTTCTCTCAGCTGTTTGTAGATAATTAACATCTTTGTCAAAAGACTTTCCTTCAAAAAATGTGGAAAATTGATTCCGATGAGTTAAGGAAATACAAGTCATGAGGAATGGAGAAAAAAAATAACACATAGATAATCAGTCTTGTCACATTTTATGTCTCGATATTGAGGGTATCAAGGAGATGCATGCCTGGTGATGAATAAAGAGAAACAGCTGATCTTGGAGGCATAGAATTGGGACTTGGAACAGCATCCCCCAGCTCAGATTCTCTTCTGTTATTGACAAACTGGAGAGATAGGCATATTGGTGTCCTTGATTTACCTATGCTAAACCTCTTGCATACAGATGAGCAAACTGAGAGCTAGAAAAACGAACTGGCCCAAATTTACAGAATTAAGTGATTTTGTCACATGAGTTGGTGAAGAGCCTCAAAGATTACTGAAGTCTATAAGATTGTGGGAGAGTCATCAACTAAGTTATGCAAGCTGTCCAATCCCCTCCCAGATTTCATATGGAAAATTTCAGTGGGAACAGAGGCAGATGAAGGCAGTTGGGTACACACACGAGGGCTGGTGTGGCCATTGAGATGCCTGAGCATTTACCAGGGGAATTTTTATTTTTAGAAGGAAATATCTACAGCATCTTACCAAATACTTTGCCTGGGATCTCAGAGGCTCTGAGAACACTAAGGTCTGCCTGTGTTCCTATGTTATGAAAAACCAAGAGATGTAGCCCTTGTGCTTGTGTTTTACTGACAGGGAGGCTCACGGCTCTATCCAGACAACCTCCACACCCCACCTTTGATCCCAGAGGCTGATGGAGAATGTCTTAGCCAGCTGCAGCCCTAGGTATGGTTCTAACAAATGGAGGCTCCCCTGAAAAATCTATAGGGCTTCGTTAGGGCCATCAATAGGGTTGCTTGTCTTGTCACATTTCTGGGAATTTGGGATTTTTTTTTTAATGGTTTGCTTTAATATTCTTCTTCTTCTTTTTTGTTTTATGGAGTCTTGCTCTTTCACCCAGGCTGGAGTGCAGTGGCACAATCCTGGCTCACTGCAGCCTCTGCCTCCTGGGTTCAAGCAATTCTCTTGCCTCAGCCTCCTCAGTAGCTGGGATTACAGACACTCACCACTACAACTGGCTAATTTTTGTACCTTTAGTAGAGACAGGGTTTCACCATGTTGGCCAGGCTGATCTCAAACTCCCAACCTTAAGTGATCCACCCTCCTTGGCCTCCCAAAGTGCTGGAATTACAGGTGTGAGCCACCGCACCAAGCCATATTTGCTTCAATATTCTAACACAAAATGATACTTTAACTTATCATCCAATATTCCCACTTCTCAATAGGATGCAACTGCTGTGTTTTTGAAAATAATTATTTCAAAATGTAGTCCTCCCACACAGTCCTATTTCTATTGGGATTTAAAAGGATTACATAAAATAGCCATCACATTTCACTTAATGTGCCCTATGTAATGCAGCATCCAGCCTGCTACAGCCACTTGGGCAGCTCTTGCCCACTCTCTCCTCCAGGGTCTCTCACATGCATCAAGACTGTGATCAAATGGGACATTCTCACTCCAACCCCTCCTAACTCCCAATTCAGACTGTAGCCCACCCCTCAGCAGTCCCTATCCCCTTTCCTTCGTTTTGTTCCATAACTTTTGACACCTTCCAACATTCTATGGTTGTGCTTCTTTTTTTTTTTTGGATGAAGTCCCACTCTGTCACCCAGGTTGGAGTGCAGTGGCGTGATCTCGGCTCACTGCAAGCTCTGCCTCCTGGGTTCAGGCCATTCTCCTGCCTCAGCCTCCTGAGGAGCTGGGACTACAGGCACCCGCCACCATGCCCTAATTTTTTTTTTTTGCATTTTTTAGTAGAGATGGGGTCTCACCGTGTTAGCCAGGATGGTCTCGATCTCCTGACCTTGTGATCCACCAACCTTGGCCTCCCAAAGTGCTGGGATTACAAGCCTGAGCTGCTGCGCATGGCTGGTTGTGCTTATTTCTTTAGTGAACTATTTGCTTTTCTACACAAAATTGCAAGTTCCACAGGGACAGAATTTTTTTTATGGCTTTATTCTTTTCAGTATGTCCAGTGCCTCTAAAAGTACCTGGCAAGTGTTGTGAAGTATTTCCTGAATAGAGGCTGAATGTTGTGATAAGTTTCACTATGACTCCTCATCTTGTGTCTGCACTTGCAACTTTCTTCTTGTCTGCCTGGGGAGGTGTGCTCAGCACTCTCAGCCCCCACCACTCAAGATCCCTGTCTGCATGAGTGTAATTGCCATCGAGTGTCAGCAGCACCATCCTGAGGATTTCTCCCCACTGGACATATCCAGCTCTCCTCCCTTCATCCCCTCTTCCAAGATAACCAGTGTGTTGTTCCACCTCTTTCTCCCTACAAAGCCAGATGGCTTACAAAGCAGGGGCTGTTCCATGTACATGTGACTTTCTCACCCGGGTCTGTGTGTGCCGCATCTGCATGTGGGTGTGAATATGTGTGTGCATGTGTGCATTCACGTGTATATGTGTGCCTGTATGTGTGTCTGTGCATATGTGCCTGTGTACCAAGAACCCCGAGGTCAGTGGCTGAGTATGAGGAACCTAAAGCTCTTACAAGTACTTTGAATACAGAAAGACGCATTTGTGCCACATAGGTGCATTAGTCCTTTGCAGTTGCTTAACAGTCCATTTTATTTTAATGCTAATGTTTGTGATTGTGTGGTGGATTCACAGAATGACAGAGTTGGTGTCTCCCCAGCATCACTGCCCTACATGCATGACATTATCCAGTGTGCACACATGTGGGTTGCTAGAGTATTTAGAATAAACTGGGAGTTCACGGAAACCTGGCTGCTCCTAGAAGTGCTCAGCACAGCCCAACATGACATAAAGTGTTACAATTAATAAATAAAGAAAAGCTGCTGCACACAAGATCATCATCAACCAGATTAATATATACAACTATGAACACAAAGAAATGAAACAGCAAAAATCAAACTAGAGAACAAGAACCTATGACAAAAATGAGCCAATAAAGGGCTAACTTACAGATTTTTAACCATAAATCCTTCAATTTAATACAAGGAAAAAAAAAACCCTAAAGAAAAATTAACAAAAGAAGAATAGTACATGAAGAAAAGTAAGGCACAGAGGCCAATAAACATGTTCTAAACTCTACCTCACATGAAACAGGTTACAGCGAGAGGATCTCTGCAGGGCAGGAGTCCAGAAACACTGAAAATGAATCACCCCAACTTATTTCTTCTTTTTTTCGAGAAGAAGTTTCGATCTCATTGCCCAGGCTGGAGTGCAATGGCGTGATCTCGGCTCACTGCAATCTCCGCCTCCCGGGTTCAAGCGATTCTCATGCCACAGTCTCCCGAGTACCTGGGATTACAGGTGCCTGCCACTACGTATTTTTAGTATAGCTGGGGGTTTCACTATGTTGTCCAGGCTGGTCTGGAACTCATGACCTTCAGGTGATCCAACCACCTTGGCCTTTCCCAAAGTGTTGGGATTACAGGCATGAGCCAACGCACCGGGCTCCTCAACTTCGTTCTCAAGAATCAAGAAAGAAAAATCAAGTGCAAAGAATAGAGCATGAAGATAAAAATAATAAACATCAATGAAATGGGGAAAAAAACAACAGAAATAAACTAAGGCTAAAAGTTGTTTTTATAAATAATATAGTTAATAAACCACTAGCAAAACTGATTAAGGAAAAAAGATTAAAGAACACAATGACCAGTATCAGAATCAAAACAACAGCCTACATAACAGTATTATAACAAGATAATCAGAGAATTTTGTGAAATTCTTCCCGGGAGGCCGAGACTCCTGCCTGTTCTTCCTCCGCCACAGGCATCCCAGACTACCAGACTCACCCTCGGCTGGTTTGCCCTCTCCTCCTTTCAGAGCTGGACGCCACCGGTTCCGGGCTTCTTCGGCTCTGGGAGGAGGCACAGCAGAAGGCGAGGTCGCTGTATGAGGCAGCTCCAAAGTCACCTCGCGCTGTTGCTGCCTCACTGCTCCGGTCTTCAGCATTCAGGGAGAGTGCAGGCAAAACTGATCAAGGAAAAAAGATTAAAGAACACAAGTGACCAGTATCAGAATCAAAAGAACAACTCTACATAACAGTATTATAACAAGATAATCAGAGAATTTTGTGAAATACATATGATCGAAAGTCTGACAACAGAGATCGCAATAGATGCTGAAAACCCAACTTACTAAAACTGGCACAAAAAGAGCATAAAATAAGCACACTCCTGTATATAGTAAACAAAATTAACTATTTTAAAAAATCCAACAAGTCAACAAACAATAATGCTCCACAAGGAAAACACCAGGATCAGACTTTGAAAATGTTCCAAATATTTAAGGAAGAAAAAAATATCGACACTGCTCTCTTAAAGAGAAAGAAAGGGATAGTTTTTCAATTTGTTTCGTGAAGCCAGTATTACATTAATACACAATCTGATCAGACAATAAAAAACCCAGAAATAATAGATGCTCTGTTTCACAAATACAGACACAAATATTCTAAGAAAAACATTGTTACATGAATGAAACCAAGCAAGAAATTAAAAATGAAATTAAACAACAAAGACCAGAGTAGGAAACAACAACCTACAACAGAAATGAACCAATAAAGGACTAATCTCTATAGTGTCTTTAAAAATGCTTCGCATCAATATAGGAAAAACACAAATGATCCAAGACAAAAAGAACACTATGAAGAAAAAAAAAGGGGGGGTGCATGGGCGAATAAATATTTGCTAAGCCGTACTTTGAAGAGGGTTATTTCCAGTTCCAGATGAGATACCCACAGCCAGCCTGGAGAGTGGGACCCCAAGGGGCAGGACCCCCAGGAGGAGACAGAGGCCCGGCAGTGGGGGACCCGGGGCCGGGGCCTAAGGTGACCCCATCCTCTTCCCTGGCTGCCCCTCAAGGCTCCTGCCGCTCCCGGGCTCCAGCGCCCTCTCACCGGGTCCTGATCTGGGCTCCCTTTCTCACCGGGGGTCGGGCAGGAGGCCCCGGACCCCAGTCCCGGAGGAAACGGAGGCTCCAGGGCTTCCACGGAGGAGACAAGGGGAGGTCTCCTCTCCAACCCGGGCTCTCCAGCGCCCCCTCCCCACAGCGGGCTCTGAGAGGGCGAGGAGGAGGTCGGGGGCTGGGTTCAAGCCGCACTGCGTCCCGGATTCAAGAAGAAAATGGACTCTCGAGAAGCCTGCGCATCACAGGGGTCCGGGCTGGGTCTGGGATGGGGCTCGGGCAGGGTCAGACGGCTCTGCTGGGCTCCCAGCCCGTGGCCTCCTGGCGCAGCGGAAGGCGAGGTCGCTTTGTGAGGCCGCTCCAAAGTCGCCTCGCACTATTGCTGCCTCTCTACCTCCAGTATCCAGCATCCAAGGAGAGTGCAGGCAGGCGGCACCCAGTCCTCTTCCTTCTCCTCCTATCCACGGCAGAGCAGCCTCCAGCATCCAGGGAAATTGCGGGCTCAAAGTGGTGCCTGGCCCTCTTCCTTCTCCTCCTGCCCAGGGCGGAGCAGTACAGACCACGCTTTCTGAAGTAGGGTGAAATGACGAAAGCCCACTGAGAAACTATTTATAATGACTCTTATTTAGCTAGATCTCCTGTAACGCATGTTTGGATTGGATGAGAGCCTCTGTGCACAGCAACTCTGATTGGATAATATGACCCAATCAGGGCTGGCTGAAAAGTTCATTCTCGTCCTATGAGAACCAGGGTATAGATGCTGGGGGAGGGACAGGAGCCAGCGCCCCTACCGGAAGCTGTGGGTGCGCGCCGGGGGGACGGCTTTGTAGCCACGTAGCCTTCGGCTTTGCCTCCTGCCATGTCCCACAGGCCTGGAGAATGTGGCCCCAGACTGAAATGAGGAGAAGGTGGCCCCGCCGAGGGTGAGTCTGGGGAGGCTGGAGTGGGGGCTGTGAGGGAGGCGCCTGGGCAGGAGTCTCGGCCTCAGCTGGGAGCAGCATATTCAGTGTATAATGTGAGTAACAGGTCTTAACTGTTTGTGTTATCAGTGACAAAGACTTCCTTCCGTTCAACCGCAGGCCGCTAGGAGTTATGTTATGGGGGAGTCGAGAGTTAAACGCGGATTTTTGACTGTGAGGAGTTGACATCCATATCTCCACGTTGTTCAAGGGTCAGATGTATTTTAGAGCACTGGTGTGAATCACTTTGGGTCCCACTTGTTGAAAATAGGCATTGACATTTGGAGGCGCCTCCTTGTAGTGAACAGATACTACTGATCTCTCTCTTCCACGTACTGGCCTTTCCCCAGCTTCTGTAGAACCCTGTTTCCTGGAGTTTACTTACATTCTTTAGTCAATTCTTCTCAAATTCTTCTGAAAGTGGGTTTGGAGGAAGGGAAGAGAAACCTGCAGTCTTGACTGTGTTCACGTTTTGGTTCTGATTCCCTTGTGTGGTCCACATTCAGATTGGGGTCCTTAATGAAATCCGTGGCTTCAACTCTCCCTGCATGCCAGCATCACCCAATCGTGTATAGTTAATCTCGAACTCCCTTTGCACCACGAACTCCCATCTCTAGGTGTTTAACAGGAATTGGACACTGAGCATGTGATATTTTTCCCTAAACCTGAATGCATCTTCGTTTTTCCTTGTTTCCCTGTGTGCTTGTCCCCTGCCCAACCACTGGCACCACAAACCTGCATGCCTAAAATTCATCCACCTCCTTTGTAATGGCACCCAACCAGCACATATAGTCCTTTTAAATGTCTCAGTTCTGCATTTGGAAAATTACACATTTTGACTGTCTTTTCACTTCACTGCCTTTCCATTACTCTAGGCCCTGGTGATTTCTTCATTGTTGGACTAATGAGCTATGAGTGTTTACCCTCCTAGTCCTTTTTCATGCTCCTTAAAACCTCAGGCAGAATAAGTGGAAATTAAACTCGTGAGCATTCAAGGACACCCCACGGCTTTCAGGATAAAGTTTGTATGGCTTAGCTTAATGCCCAATGACTTTCACACTCCTCTGTTGATAATTTCAATCTCTTGAAATTTTCTCAAACAAAAATAACTAACATTTATTAACAACTTGGTGTTTCCAGTAAATACTTTCAGCAATTAAAGTCATAATTAAAGTAACATATGCAAAATCCCTATCAGTACTGCTTTTATACTTAAAGTTTTGTGTAAACATAACCCTGTTTACTTGTTTATGTGTTGTCTATGGCTGCTCTCAGGCTGCAATGGTCGAGTAGAGTAGAGTATGAAACAGATGATGTGGACCACAGATCCAAACATGTTTACTATTTTGCCATTTTCAGGAAAAGTTTGCTGGATGACTCCTAATCTAGGGGAATGTCTGTGTTACTAGTACAGGAGATCTATGCCAGCCAATGTCAGATAAACAAGTTGATTATATGGACAATTTGTCATATACATTGTCATATACATACAAGCACCTTTCCAGTTTTTGTAACTATTAACGATTTATTTTCTCATTTAGTTTGCTCCCTGTAACTTTGAGTGGCTCAACCATTCATCCTGTTTTGATTTCTTGATACCACTTACCCTCCTTCCAGATTATTTAATCAGGTGATTTTATATTATACCTCAGTAGGGTCGTGAGACTCTTGTTTGTTTACATGTCTCTACGACCCTCTTTGTTGTATCATAAATGGACTGATGATATGTAAAATGTACATATTCATGGAAATAGCATTTGTTCCAAGTGACAAAACTATTTATAAAATGAGGATTGTAATTATGTGTGATATTTGAATTCTGTACATGTATATTTCTGTCCTTGGATTGGATGCAGAAAAGGGGTTGATTTTGGCTTCAGCCATGGTTCTTTCCTCAGAATCCTAAGGTTAGTTGCTCTAGGCATGAGGCTGTAGGATGAACATCCCAAGGTTACAGTCATTGTTGATCCTTACACCTTATTCTTGTTGGGATTTTTAGTAAGTGTATTCGTATTTTAAGAGCTGTATTAGTTATAAGAAGAAATAGAATCAATTTTTATTTTAAAATGTTTCAATTTGAAATAATTGTATACTTCAGAAAAATTGAAATAATATTAACAGTATTTCTGCATACCCTTCATCTATCCTTAATGTTAATGTTTAACATAATCATAGAACAATTATTAAAGGTGAAAAACTCATACTGAGTCAGTACAGTCAAGTAATCTTCAGAGCGCATCTGAATTCTCCCTCCGGTACCCATTTTCTGTCCTCAGTGCACGTAGTTCTCATTTTTCCTCAGGCTCCTCCAGTTTGCATAATTTCCTCATTATTTCTTTTGCATTACTTTTTAAAAATCATATTTATTTTGTAAATATTTTGTAGACTTAACTTCCATTTGGGTTTGTGGAATGTTTTGTTATGAAGTAACCTTCCATCTAATCATGAGGAAACATCAGACAAATCCAAATGGAGGTCCAGTCTATGAAATAAATATGATTCATGTGGCAGGAATGCCACAGAAGTAATTTTACATACTTCTCAGTGCGTTTTATCAAATGGTATGTGATGTTGCCATTACTGGTGATGTTAATCTTGGTACAGTGGTGGCTGCCAAGTATTTTTCCCTTTTTAGCTGAAATGTATCCTATGGGGAGACATTTAGAAATATCCAAATATCCTGTTTGATATCATATTCTTCCCCCCCTTAATCCTAGGACCCATGAGTAGATTTTTACCTACAGCAGTTATTACAGTGGAGATTGCCTGATGATTTCTTTCCATCATTCCTTCTGTATTTATTTGGAATGCTCTAGTAGGAAACAGCAGTTGCTTCTACACCACTTGTTTATTCAATTATTTATATTATTATGGACTCATGGCAGTTTTGTGCATTCTTTGGATTATGATCCAATGCTAATATTATTTATTTTGTTTTCAGGTTGTGTCAACTGTTGGGGTGATCAGACCCAACACCAGGCCCGTGGGGGCTATGAAGTCTGGCGGAGTCAAAGGAATGAGAAAAGACAAGAGAGAAAGTGGGACCATGGGGCCAACACTAGTGTGGAGGCTGCAAAGGCTTCGAGTTCTGGGAGCCTATTTATTGGTGATCAAACAAAGAAACAGGTGGTGAGGATGTGGAGATTGAAAGGAAGCAGTGTATCAAGTGAATGACCTACAGTTGTGATGGTTTAGCATTTTCTTTGAAACATATGGCTACTTGAGATAAAGGGAGTGCTAGAAGCAAGGAGTCAGCAATTCTAGACACATTCCAAAGGCCACTAGGGGTTTTAGATCCTGGACCCTGGACATGTTCCAACCCCTGCCTCAGCTTCTCTTCCAACCCTCAGCTTTTCTCCCAACAATCAACATTGGCCATTGAGAACCCCTTCAGGTTGGCACCTGTTGCCTTTTGATGTGCTGTCAACATTTTTGAGTTCTTCCTTATTTATAGCATCACAAAGCATTCCAGGCTTATCATGCATCTTCCCTGACCTCAGCCCTGAAATTAACCCTATTTCTAGGAAGCCCTGGTTCATTAACTGGAGAATAGTACTGGAAACCATGATCTGAGCACTAGGTGTGCTCATTAGCATTGGAATGTCATTTACTCTAGGATCTCTCCATTAACAGAGCTAGGAGCTCTGTGTTGGTATACTCACACATGCATTAACATTTGTCTATACCTATCTGACTGTGTACCTACCTACCTACTTATAAAAACTGTGAGTTCTTATTGTTGCCTTTGGTTCCATTCTAACACCACCAAGTTTATTCTAGCTTTTCCTTCTTTGTAACTTCTAACAGTGAGAAAATCGGCTTTTATTTTCCAAGATATGTTCACTTGTTTGTTCCTGGTGTGTGCGTGTGTGTGTGTGCATGTGTGTGTATGCGTGTATATAGTAGACTGAGAATTGTGAAATCGTATGCTTGTTGAGAAATAAATTTACTAATTAGAAGATAGTATTTGTGGGACATTTTTTTTTGTCTTTAGCTTTCAACAATGAAAATAGAGTTTTCCAGAATTACTTAGGCTACTTATGTTCTTCCCCACCTTTTTCTGCATGCTCATGTTATTAGATTTCCTTTTATTAGATTCCCATTTCATTAGATTATCTTTTATCCTTTTTAGATGTCTTATGCACAAATGAGCAGATAACATGTATAATTTTTAATATCCCCTTCTCATTATATGAAGTTCAGCCTATACCACGTGTGTGTGTGTGTATATATATGTTTATATACACATTCTCACTCTGTATTTTGCAATTTTCTTTCCACTTAACAATATAGCCTATATTTTAGAACATATTTAAACTTAGTTTCGTCTTAGCATGCTGTGATAGCAAACATTTTCATTATTTTTCAGCCATGGGATTTTGTCTATATTCACTTCAGAAATGTAAAAGTAAAGCATCAACATTAACAGAAACACTGTCTTTTTGAGGGTTTTCTCTTTTTTCTTTTCTTTTCTTTTGAGACAGAGTCTCACGCTGTTGCCCAGACTGGAGTGCATTGGTGCGATCTCCACTCACTGCAACCTCCACCTCCCAGGTTCAAGCAATTCTCCTGCCTCACCTTCCCCGAGTAGCTGGGACTACAGGCGTGTGCCACCACACCCGGCTAATTTTTGTATTTTTAGTAGAGACGGGATTTCACCATGTTGGCCAGGCTGGTCTCGAACTTCTGACCTCAGGTGATCTGCCCACCTCGCCCTCCCAGAGTGCTGGGATTACAGGCATGAGCCACCACACCCAGCCGAGGTTTTGCTTCTTAAAACTTAACATTTTGGGGTCACTCAGATATTTTCCCACTGTAAGACTTATGTCAAAGTAGTATAAATTTTTGGTAGTAATTTAAATGTCTTTATTTATAAATGCACATTTATGTTTCATTTCTAGCTGGTTGCAGTGTTTGATGAGCAAGATCTACATCATGGAGGTGATGACACCAGTGCCAGCTCCATGCATAGCCAGAGCCTAGAGAGATTTACTAGCGCTAGTGAGCTTGGCACCAACAATATCTCACTCAGCCTTTCAGTCTGATCAAGCAGCAAGTGAAATTGAGGTCACATATTCAGTACTTCATGCAAGTAAGTAAAAGCTCTTTCTTCTCTGCATACTTCATTTTTTTTTTTTTGAGACGGAGTCTTGCTGTATTGCCCAGGCTGGAATGTAGTGGTGTGATCTCGGCTCACTGCCACCTCTGCCTCCCAGGTTCAAGCAATTGTCCCTGCCACAGCCTCCTGAGTTGCTGGGATTACAGGCAACTGCTGCCATGCCTAGCTACTTTTTGGGTATTTTTTAGTAGAGATGGGGTTTCTTCATGTTGGGCAGGCTGGTCTTGAACTCCTGACCTCAGATGATCTGCCCACCTCGGCCTTCCAAAGTGTTGGGATTATAGGTGTGAGCCACCGCACCTGGCCACTTCATCTTCATTTGAAGGATGCAAAGTTTTGTCATCCATTCTTGCTTCTGCAAATGCAAAGAATTCATTTCTTGAACAGTTAATAGAATTTGTTACCTGTTTTTATCCAGAATTCAGTTTAGAACCTTGGCAAATGTCTTGCAAGAGAAGTAGTCACATTAAAGTCACATTTTAATGAATTAAACTTACTTTAGTCAACTTTTCATGGCAGAGCAGGGTCCATCAAGGCAGGGGGATAGAAAAATATTTAAACACTGGTATGGCCCAAGTCCCAACCGATTTTAGTATATGTGCTGCTGAAGTAAGCACCCAAGTCCCAACCAATCTGAATGAACCATTCTACCATACCCAGCCAGTATTAATATTATTCATAATAATATCTTAATAAATGATGAAAATTCAGTAAATAAAAAATGAATATAAAATACCTAAACATAAGTGTGTCGTAAAACACTAGTTGAGGGTTCTAAACATACCAAGAGTAACTGTTTCAAGTCGCTTTAAAGCATTGCAATTTGTACAACCAAAAGGAAATATATCCTAAGGAAAACATGAATTGCCAAACAAGGACCCTAAAACTGTTTTTTATTGGTATTGTTCATCTTCAATTTGTAGATCGGTATTATAGGATGAAGGAGATGAGGAGCAATAATACTTTAATTCTGTCATTCCTGGTGTCATTGAGGACCTAGGATTCTTAGTATAGAAAAAAGGGGATACAGATAAAAGTTACAAAGTAATAAACAACTACTTTATAGTCCTCAATTTGGATAGGACAAGTCATCATGGATTCATGTTTTTTTTTTTTTTCTTTACAACCTACACTTTATTGATTTTATAGCAGGAAATTAGAATGGATAAGATTAAAAACTTAAAGACATTGAACTGTCCCAGAATGATAACTTTAGAACTTGAATGAATTCAGAAATCTGAAAATTTAATGAATTTAAGTTATATTGTGGAAATTTCAAATTGCTTTAGAACTGGATTTAGTCCATGTCTTTCAATATCTCAGTGTGGTGGTTTCACAGACCTACGACAATACACAGAAATATTTGATACTTACAGGTTGCTATTTATAGATTTTCTTCTTGTTATTTGGTTTGAAAGTACATATGTATTGGTTATTGGCCATCAGTAATAATTTCTTGAGCTCATGATTGATGCAAAGCATTGTGCTAGGAGTTATGGTGGATACACAGAGGTTTAGAACTATGATCCTGTCTTTAAGGAGTTTGCTATCCAGTTAGGTAGGACTGATGGGAGTTCCCCCCTTCACCATTTGCACATTTTGTGCTGAGAATTTACTGATCACCTGAAGTATATCACAAAAACTGCTATACATTTTCTGTGTGCTAACTCATGTAATCATCAAAATAAATAGTCTGTAAAGGAAACTGAAACTCAGAGGCATAGTTTAACTTGATTCATATCATGATATGTTTTAACTCTCAAAAAAAAAAAAAGAGAGAGAGAACCCAGAAGGAAGGAGAACTCCTGTATGTATCACAGAAAAAGGCACGAATCAAAGACCAACTTAGTAAGGCAACATTTCTCATATCCAGGCTATATTCTGGAAATAACAATTTTTTATAAAAAAGAGATCAGAGTTTCTTGGAGAAATGCCTGAATTTAGGTCTGGATGGAAAATGTATGAGATGATTCTCAATCTCCCTGACATATCATAAAATAAGGATGCTATGAAACATAACTAGGGTATATTAGAGGGCCTAGGAGATGACATGATGCTCCTACTGTCCAAAAACAGGACAATTGGAACATCAATTAGTATAGTAACAGCAATAAATGCATGGATTTGTAATTATAATAAATAAGTTTACAAGCAAGAGAAAGGCTGCCAGTTATCCAATTTATTATTTGGAAAGCTGATAAGGGAATAATTCATCTATTCTGCATTTCCTGTGTGGGTGGTGTCACTGGATAACTAACAGATCAAGGGGAAGTCACTTTTTATGTAAGTATTTCAGCGAATAAATGAAAATATAATGATAGCATTAGAATATTACTATTTTGCAACTCCTGGTGAAATAATAGATCTAGGGATTGATCATTGTATGAAAGGACAATAAAAATTGGGGACCCAATTTACTATGACAAAAGAAAAAAATTAAGCTGAAAGCTGAGTCATGCAAGAAGCTGCCTTTCCTTGGCTTTGTAAGCAGTTGCAGATAGGAGTTTAAGCATTTCCACAGGTAGCTACCCTGTTCATCTTATCTAATCAAGTGCTGATTTATTGAGCATAGGATCAGTACATAATTGACTATTTCCCTACCTGCTCCTTTTCTCTTGCAACATGAGGATCACCACACACTTTCTGTTTCCTCTCTAGGTCACTTTTCTTTTTTAAATATTGAAGCCTTCAAAATCATCTTTGTAGAAAATCACAGACCACAGACTGTTTCTGTGATTCTGTGTTTATTTCTTCTGGGCATGTTCTTAACCTTGGCAAAATAAACTTCTATCTTGATTGAGACCTGGCTCAGATACTCTGGTTTTACAATTGCTATGGTCTTAATGTATCCCTCAAAATGTATGTGTTGAAACTCTAATCCCTAAGACAGCAGTGTTGGGAGCTGCAGCCTAATGGAGGTGTTTAGGTAAAAAAGCCATGTATTTTTTGGAAAAACTGATAAAGGAGAGAATAAATTATTTATCTATTCTGCATTTCCCATATGTGGGTGGTATCTACTACACTGTAGTAGATGAGGGGGATGTTACTTTTTATATACATACAAAATAGCTAGGACTTATGTAAGTATAAAAAGAGCTTGAAGGATTGGGTTTACTTTTCGTCACTCTTCTGTCACGTGAGCACATCACATCCATCCTCTCTCCCTTTCACCTGCCTCCCTGTGAGTATGTAGTAGGAATGTCCGCTCCAGAGGCCTCTTGATTTTGGACTTCCCAGCCTGCAGAACTGTGAGAGAATAAATTTCTGTTCTTTATATGTTACCTAGGTTCAGGAACTCTGTTATAGTAATAGAACACTCCCAACTGGAGTTCTTCAGCACACCCCAGTCCATCCCTTCACTACCCCCCTGACCTGTGCAGTCTTACATGCCTTTATATCAAAAGCCCACAGCTAACCCAGAGGGCTTCAGCTCTGCCCTGCCTGACTTCCTAGGAAGTCCCCCTCTCCAACCACCCTGATCGGAACACTGTCTGAAGGTTCTCTCTAACCATTTTAAAAAGAAGAGAAATTTGTCTGACAGAGAGGTTCTGGAGAGGAGGCCAGCTTGCACATCAGAGGGTGATGGCAGTTTGGGCTGGACTGGGATAAAACAGTGCTGTCCCAGGGCTAGCTATGTGATAAGGGGCTCCAGAAAGTACAGTGATGGTCCCCTGGGAGGCTTTCTCCTCTCCTGTCTGCAGGTTCCTGGTGAAAGAACCTATTGGCCACTAGGGTATCTGAATATGTGTTTACATGTGTGTATGTGTGTGTCTTTTGTGCGTATGTCAGAGTGATGTGTGTGTTCTTGGCTTGATTTCTTTCAGCATGAAGCCCACTGTTTTGCTGAATGTATCTCACTGTTTCCTGAAATTCAATGCATTCAGCTGACTCAAGGGTCCTGGGGCCTCACTGTGTCATATTTGCACAAGCCTAGTGTCTGTGCAGACTGTATGCTGGAGTTCAGTTGTAAGACCCTTTTGATCCCTTATCCTAACCCTGTAATAGAAAAGCCATTTCATTCAATGGAATAGAAACCCAGATCTAATGGAGAGATGGTCTAATCTGCCATACACTGGAGCACTATTCAGTGATTTTGTTTTTGTGGCATTGGTGGAAATTTCCAGGTTCTCTAGATGGTGGGCAGAGACCTCACTTTTTAAGAAACTCCCCCACTCCGCCCCTGCCAATGAGGACACTGCTTGAGGACATTCCTGTTAATGTTAAGTAGAAGAGATCCTTTCTTTTCTTTTCTTTTTCTTTCTTTTTTTTTTTTTTTTTGAGATGGAATTTTGCTCTTGTTGCCTAGGCTAGAGAGCAATGGCCCAGTCTCCGCTCACTACAACCTCTGCGTCCCAGGTTCAAGTGATTCTCCTGCCTCAGCCTCCCAAGTAGCTGAGATTACAGGGGCACACCACCACGTCCTGCTAGTTTTTTAAATTTTTAGTTGAGATGAGGTTTCACCATGTCGGTCAGGCTGGTCTCAAACTCCTGACCTCAGGCAATTCACCTGCCTCAGCCTCCCAAAGTGCTGGGATTATAGGCATGAGCCACCACGCCTGGCCAAGAGATCATTTCTTGATGTTGAATTTCAGGTCAGGAAGCCAGCTCCTGCATATCAGGGTGGCGGTGCTTGGGCTGAGACAGGTCTAGACAGCACTGTCAGAAAAGGGGCTCAAGGAAGTAGCTGTGAAAGGGCCCTGGGATGTTTTCTTCTCCCCTCTCTGCAAATGTCCTGGAGGGACATCCTGTTAGTCACTTTGCGGGGTGTGTGTGTGTGTGTGTGTGTGCGTGTTCATCACTTGGTTTTGTTTACGTTTTTGTTTTTCTTCATGAAGTCTGCAGACTTGCCAAAGGTACCTTGATGTTTTCTGAAAGCAGAGCCAATGACCACACTCCAGGGACTGAATCCTCAAATCTGTGGTATTTGCTAAGGACAGGTGTATACCTGCAGACAGTGTGATGGGTTTCAGGGCCAAGGAACACTAGTTTCTGTGCCCTGTTTCTATGTTAAAAAGACATTTCATTCAACTGGATAACGGTAATTCTGGAGAAGAAAAGGTCTACTCTGCCATAGGATGGGACAGCAGCCTGCAGTTCAGAACACTGGTGTGTGTCTGGAAATTTCCAGGGCCTCTAATTGCTGGTAGAGGCCCAGAAGGTAGGGGGTATTTGTCTGCAGATCAAAGGTGAGGGTTCTGCTCACCCCATTATCTTGGCCATGTGTGGACCCTTGAGTTTGCAAGGCTGGATGTCCTGACTGACTGTGCCGTAGGAGGGTATAAGAGACTGAAGGTGACACAACTATAGGCTGTGGGGATGATGTTCATAGGGAGCCCCCCTGCTGCTTGTGGCAAGAGGAAAGAGTGAAATGCTTGGGGCTGGGAAGAGGCAACAAAAGTCTACAGAATCTGTTGTCCTCAGTTCATCTCCCATCCTAGTCCAATCATGGCCTAACATCCTTAGCTACAGATTGCAGTGGAGACTCTGCGCATTTGTGTTCATATGGCCTTGGATGTTGGCAAATTCAGATTAGTGCCCAGGCATCTGTGCCTATAACTCCAGTTTCAATGGGCTCAGGACCAGGCTCAAGGGCCTCCAAGCTTCCTCCAGTTTCCTGGTGTATGCATGTGCAATATACTCCCCTGCCCTGGGTCTTTTCTGCCTCTTCTTGCCAGTTGGGTTAGAGCTAGTTACTAACGAGTGTTTTCTGAGACTTAATAGAATGGGCTCAGACCAGTTGGAGACTTTAAAAGGGCTACATGATAGTAATAGATTTTTAAAGATTCATTATTATTTTAGAGTAGATCTGAGTGTACAGCAATATGGAGTGCAGAGTCCAGCATTGCCATATACCCTCAATTCCTGTACACTTTCGGGTCACTCCACAAACAACCTCTTACACCAGAGTAGAATATTTATTATAGTCAGTGAACTTACACTGACACATCATCACCCAGTGCGATACTCTTGGTGGCACACATTCTAAGGGTTTGGAAAATGTATAACGAGAATGAAATATATGATGAATGTATTATAGCTGTTATGATATCGTGCAGTATATTTTCACTACTGTAATAATCTTGTGCTCCATTTATTTATCCTTTCTTTTCCTAACCACTGGAAACCACAAATGTTTTCACTCTCCATAGTTTTGCATTTTTCTGAATGTTATATACTTGCAATCATAGAGTAGATAACTTTCCAGGTTGGCTTCTTTCAGTTAGTAATATGCATTTGGTATGTAATACGCAGTTAGTTATAGCTCATTTCTTTTCAGAGGTGATTAATATTTCATTTTCTAAATATACCACATTTGTATTTATCATTAAGCTACTTAAGGACATCTTGGTTCCTCCTAAGTTTTGGCAGCTATTTTAATATGTTAAGATGCTATAAACATCTGTGTGCAGGTTTTCGTGTGGACATAAGCTTTCTGGTCATTGGATAAAGACTTAGAGAGTGCAACTGCTGGATCACATAGTAAGAGTACGTATAGTTTTGTAAAAAATTGCCCACATTAGGAGAGCCTTTACGATGGTAAAGGAGAATGTGTTCACATACTGAGAATCAATCCCACGAAGGAGGTAGAGCTTGAAAATCCAGAAACAATGACGCAACCATAAGAGCTGTTAAAAGGTACAGTTAGGCACTTTGAAACATTACGAAGTGTATTTGAGGATTCAGAAATTTATAAAGCAGCCCGAGACTGCAAGCACCCCAGAGCTCCCACAGAGAGGCTTAGGGAAGTTGGGGGAAGACCCTTATATGGTGAATGTGGAAGAAAAGAAAATACTTGATTGGGTAAAATGGAGCAATGGCCTCATTTGGAACATTACAGTGGAAAGTCTCTAGTTAGTTGCTAGTTGTTGGTTTCTGATGGGTTAAACTTAAGTTTCCTTTCATTATTTATACTGAGTCAAGTTTTGGTTTGTTGAAGGAAGAACTGAGCGTACTGGAGCCACCTCAGCCTCATAGCCATCTGTTTATTTGATCATTTTTAACAGAGAAGATCCTTTTAAAAATAACTGTTGCCCCAGCTGGAGTGCAGTGGTGTGATCACAGTTCACTACAGCCTCAACCTTCTAGGCTCAGGTGATCCTCCCACCTCAGTGCTCCCCACCCTGAGTGGCTGGGACTACAGGCATGTGCCACCACATGACCATGCTCAGCTACTTATTTGTTTGTATTTGTTTTAGAGATGGGTTTCTCTAAGTTGCTTAGGCTTGTTTTTAAAATCATGGGCTGAAATAGTCTGCCTGCATTGGTCTCCCCAAGTGCTGGAATTACAGGCCATCTAAATTTTTTATCTCAGATTTGTGAGAAAAGGAGGGGTACTTTTTCTGACATGATGAGGCAGAGAAAGGTGGGATGAGCGCATCCTGTGCATATTATTTTCTTAGGTGATGGGAAGATGATCGGCTCTTGCCTAACGGGATATATTTTCTCCTTGAATGATTTGGCAAGATATCAGGTGAAAGAAGTTGAATAAAAGTTAGAAGAACATAGAAAAGATTGGTTATACATGTTGAGTTTCTGAAGACATGATGTCATTGGAGAAACAAAACTTTTATTGATTTTTAGAAATATTCAGGGTCAATTTGTTGTGTAAGTTATTTGAATTTATGATGAACCTCTGACCACTTTTTGATATTTTTCTGATTCAGCTGAGTGGTGTCATTGAGCCAACGCAAAGTGGTGCTCATCCAGGGATGAGATTTTGCCAGAGAAAGGACGAGCATCGAGTCAGGGGGCTTAGTTATGAGAAAGAGATTATCTAAAATTGCTTAGGTAGGAGAGAGATTGGATTTTTGTGTATTTGGTATTTGGGAGAAGAGGGGTATGTGCATGAGATGTATCGTTAATTCTCTTAAGAGAGAAAAATTAGGGGATTAATGGACTGTAGTTCTGGACAAGGTGGAAAACTCTTAAAGTGGAAGTATTGATGCAAGTGCTGTGACAGACTGGAATGGTGCAGTCAGTCCCTTCATCCGTAAATCAGTAGAATATTAGCAGTTCAGACTCAAACCTTGTAAAAAATAGGTGGAGAAAAGGAAGTCCCTCACAGTAACTGGCGCCATAATCAAGACAGAATGTTTCTAGAATAAATGGAGTTATCTGCTTTCAGCCCCAGGTGGTAGCTATTGTCTGCCCTGATGATATGTGATAATAATTTGTGATCCCAATGTCTTAAAATAAAGTCACTCATCTCCAGTAGAATTATGTCCACAGTGAAGATGTCCCCTCATACCCAAAGAGATAAACATGCATGAATGAACTGAGGTAATAACAACTACTGCTGCCTGGGATCATAAGAGACCTGAAATGAACTAACAGGAAGTGAAAGGTGGCTGAGAAAATGAGAATGGACCCATCTGCAGAGGATCATAAGACCAGCAAATACAAGGTCTTGCCCAAGATGCCTTCAAAAGCTTTGTCCATGAGAACTCTAAGGACTTCTCCATACCTGGTGGCTGCTGCTGTGATCTCTGCCCAAAAGGAGCCTCTGACCAGTATCTAAAGGGCTTCTGGACCCACTGGACTCTTCTGGAGGTACATTTGTCTCCGGAGTCATCGTTGTGGTTTATTTACTCCCTTTATTACTGCCTGTGTGTAGAATGATAATTGCCTAATTGATTGTATGAATAACTCTTGGTACATGGTAAATCTGAGCATATGTAATTGTCTGCCATGTCATTGTGAAACCTCACAGCATCAGTCCGTGTCAGCACAACCAGGCAGCTTGCACCTAATGCAAATCTCAATGGGCATAGTCTACAGGCACCTAATGACTCAGGTACTTTAACAGTCACTAATGAGTGTATCTCCAAGGAATAGTCCAACAACACATGGCTGGCCTGACTCAAGGTAACTATATGTCCAGTCCAGGGTCATACTGAGTGGACATCTGCCAACCACAGGTCATTCCCCCTGCCTGCCATTGAGCATTCAAAAGTGACTGGTGTAAGCAGACATTAGTGAGCTTGTTCAACTCAGTATTTGCTGCTTCTGATGGGATCACACTCAGGATCTAGGTCATTGTGCCTTATTGGAGTCCTACACATTTTACTTGCAAATTATATTTGAAAATTAAATGACCATGTTGCCAGTCATTCACAAAACGTTTTTAAAAATTGCATTCTAGAACCCGTATTAACATCCTGTGACCTGTAGAAAACAATAGAGAAATGTATTAGACAAAAAGTTCTGGCAAAGACCAGTGTAATACTGGCCTGACTACTTAACCTCAGGCATTGGTCACATTAACTCACAGAGCTAAGAAAAATAAAAAGTACTAGTCTTGTTAGTCTTGTTACTCAAGACATTAGAAACTATCGATTTAGATAGATAAAATATTTTAGCGAACAAAATATTACAATGTCATCCGAAAGAATATGTCCCTCTTCCAGAGAACCTAGGAGGTTATCATGACCTCTGGAAATCCTGACCAGCAATAACAGTGAAAGTTTCATAGCTGCCTGAGTGCAGAAATATAATCTCTACTGAAAATAAGTTTTATACTAGGCAAGAATTTCAAGATATCCATAGAATTTTTGCTCACGAAGTCAAATCACATGTACAAATTCCATATGGTCTAGGAGTTTATGGTGGTAAATTCATTATGCTTATGGGAAGTGAAGTAGGACAAATGACTGGAATAGCAAATAACTCCAGGATTCATGATGAATTAATTGCTAGAGCACAAAATATCCAAGACCTTCATGACTTATGATGGGGATAGGTAACAGAAGTTGGATGAGACAATACCCAAACGTGATTCCCAGGTTTACCTAAAAGTGGAAGACTGTAGAAGATGCCATTAAGATATCTCATGAATATGGAAGATTATTATTCACTTCTGATGTGACAGGACTTTATAGGGCACCTGAAAAAATTTTCATGACAAACCACTTTTACAAAATGTCAGGTTATGATATCTAAGATGAAACCAGAGTCACAACATTCACATAATATACTGTACAACCTTGATCTCTTGACTGTTGCAAAATGTTTCTTACCTCTAAACCAAAGTTTCATTTTATAATTTAATTTTTCTCATTTTTTCTGCCCTCTCAGCTTAAGAAAAGATCATTACAACCTTTTTTGTATGTTTTCATATATGCTTGCAAAGGGTTGTAAAATTTTATTGTGACTATTCTTGCTTTAAGCCGAAACTTCCCTAATCTTTCTTTAGAGATTGTGGAATAGCATGTTAGTTTCCTTTCCATATCCAATTGTTTGTTCTGTATTCGTTACCCTAGCCATATGATTATGTCTTTTGAACCTCCCCTGCAGCTAGGTATGGTCGTGTGACTAAGTTTTAAGTCAATAATTTGTAAGCACTGTGCTATGAGTACCTTCTAAAAACCCTTCCTCCTCCTTTTGTCCCTCTACCGTATTGTCTGGAATGAAGATCCAATAGCTGGAGATCAGTAGTCATCCTAGGTAAAGCAGGCAGGGGTGATGGGCAACACGGTCTGTTAACTCCCTTACTAGAAGATAACTTTCACAAGAATAAGAACCTTGTTTATGTTGGTCCAAGCAATATCCCCAAAACTTACAGTGTGTGGCATGTTTGCTAAGGGCTCAGGTACTAAATGGGTATTGAATGAATGGATGAATTAATTCGTTGACTTTGGAGCCATAAATAAACAAGGTCTCTGCTCATTTCACAGAATCAAACTCCTGATTAACTCAAATCACAGTACTCTAACTTATTTCTCTTTGCTCTCTCAGACTTGCCAGTGTCATGGTAGGATAGGATTTTTCTTAATGGACTTCAATATTGCCTTCAATCAAAATGTTTTAAAATCTATTTTCGTAACAATGTTTCCCAATATTTTCCTGTTTAGAGAGTTTAAAATTCTTCCATTTTTAAAGTCATGGATATCTGTGGGCTGAGTGCGATGGCTTACGCCTGTAATCCCAGCATTTTGGGAGTCTGAGGCGGGCAGATCATGAGGTCAGGGGTTTGAGACCAGCCTGACCAACATGGTGAAACCCCATCTCTACTAAAAATACAAAAATTAGCCGGGCATGGTGATGTGCGCCTGTAATTCCAGCTACTTAGGAGGCTGAGGGCAAGAGAATCGCTTCAACCTGGGAGGCAGACGTTGCAGTGAGCCGAGATTGTGCCACTGCACTCTGCCTAGGGGACAGAGTGAGACTGTCTCAAAAAAATAAAAGGTAAAAGTAAAGTCATGGATACCTGTTTTTGAGTGTGTCTGTTGTTAAGTGCAGGCACTATATTGTAGCTTTAAATAGACATCATCTCAAGTCTGTAAGAATTATCCAAAATGGTATCTAATGATATTTCAGACACTATTAATGCAGATTGTAGCCACTAGATCCTGAGGGTTTTACTAGATATTGGTTACTGAAACTGAACTTTCTTGAACTCTTTTTTTTTTTCCACCATGATTTCTGCATTTCAATGTATCACCTATTTTTGTCCTCGAACTTAAATATTTTCAACAAAATTAAATTACATATGAATCGGCCGGGCGCGGTGGCTCAAGCCTGTAATCCCAGCACTTTGGGAGGCCGAGATGGGCGGATCACGATGTCAGGAGATCGAGACCATCCTGGCTGACACGGTGAAACCCCGTCTCTACTAAAAAATACAAAAAACTAGCCGGGCGAGGTGGCGGGCGCCTGTAGTCCCAGCTACTTGGGAGGCTGAGGCAGGAGAATGGCGTGAACCCGGGAGGCGGAGCTTGCAGTGAGCTGAGATCCGGCCACTGCACTCCAGCCTGGGTGGCAGAGCGAGACTCCATCTCAAAAAAAAAAAAAATACATATGAATCATCCCTTCTTTCCTGATTTTTGAAATTACCGATTGCTTCCTATGATGATGATTCTTCTGGTCCTTTTTGTAGTTAACTTATGTTAGAGTTTATGAATATTCACACATTTTGGAATTGCATATAATTTTCTTCTTAATTATTTTTTCCTCTTCGCTGAAAGTTGTTGTTATTTCTTGTAACTCTTTGTGGGAAAAATTAAACCCATGTTTCACTCTTTTGATACACTTACTGGTAATTGAACTCCTTGATTTATGCTCAAATTGCTTTTCCAGTTACCCACTTTTATGGAAGACATTATTTGGGTTTTGTTTAGTGTAACAAGCTGTTCTGTTGTTGTTGTTAGGTGTATCAAGAAGTGTAGACTTTTCTATACATAGTGTCGTTTTTCCCACAGTAGGTTTTTGAAAAGTCTGTTCAAATAAAGGTCATCAAAAGATCTCTTCCTAAACCTTTCCTCTACCAGAAATATCTCTTGAATGACATGGTCCTTTCTCCCTTCTTGCTTTTGTGTAAGTCCAAAGCTAATCTGCCCCTGATCTGGATTGCTTGCATTTGTGTCTTTTGGGGGCCCTTCTGCATTCGTTCTTCCTTCTAAACTCAAAACTGTATTTTCTCTGTTGGCTCTTTCCATTTAACATAGAAGTATACTCACCCTTTTTGTTGAATCTTGGTATAAAAGGCTTTCTTTACCATATTTACCCTTTAACTACTACCTACATCTCTCTTCTCAGCCAAATACTTGGGAAGAGAAGCCCTCAGTTTGTGTCATTGTTTTCTCACCTCCACTTCAATACTTTACCCACTGCCTGACATCCAGCTCACTCACATGCACACAAGCCCAATCACTAAATTATCATAGCTGATTTGTAGCTTTCCTGCCCTCCTGGCAATATATTTGACTCTGTGCATTGAGATAATGCATATTGAGTACTTATTGACCACACACTGTGTTAGGTGCTGCTGTTATAGAAATGAAAAGCAGACATCATCTCTTTTCTAATGACTTATGGAGGCAGTCATTCCTGATTTATATGTAGGTCTCTTGACTCCCAGTGCTCACTTTTGCAAGCTTCACTTAATGCCGTGGAAATCACCCTATTCTCCAGGGTTTTTTCTTCCCAATTCTTCTTACTATACACCACTTCTCAAGGCAGTCACTTCCATGTCCATGGCTTCAGTTGCATTCTCTATTCTCTGAGGACAATAGAATTTTAAATGTTTTGTTTCATGTGTTAGCTTTATTTTATACAAGATGCCTCATTTGCCATAACCATAGATTCAGAATTCCTCCATGAAAGTAATAAATGAAAAATGGTGATATTATTAGCATGCAAATTTTAGGAAATTTCCCCAGTTACTCTTAATGGTTTGATTTAGTATGTGTGGTTTTTTTTGAAAACATATGTTGGGATGTCACAAATTGACTTAGCCTACAGAGATTTATATTCAACTTTTGACCATAGAATTCCATTTTATGTGACACTGAGAGTAAAAAATATCTTTTCCTCCTTACCTATTTCTTTTCCTGCATTCTCTGCCAGGAGGAAGGCACCACTATGTACCCAGTCTTTTCCAGCAGAGTCTGAGCAGCTGTGTTTTCCCTCTACTTCCCCTCTTCTTTCACATCTCATGACCAAGCACTTCCTATTCCATCTCCCAAATGATCAGAAAACATTTTCTTCCACTTCTGTTACTGCCACTGCCTTTATCATTACTCTTCTTTTAGATAAAATCTCTTAATTGGTCTTGTTACTTCCTGCAGTCCTTCCTTATAATACAGACCACTATACACACACCTGACAGAGACTCTACAACTTTGTGTGGTTCAATGACTTGAATTTTCAGAATAAACTTGAAACCATCCCAGCATCAAATTTGGGGTCAAATAGAGGTGAATCTGTATCCCAGATTTATACCCTGTCCAGCAGTGTGGTCTCAGAAAACTGAACTCCTTAAGCCTTTTTGTATCTGCTTACATTCATTAAGAGTTAGGACTGTTTTGGCCGGGTGCGGTGGCTCACGCCTGTAATCCCAGCACTTTGGGAGGCTGAGGCGGGCAGATCACGAGGTCAGGAGATCAAGATCATTCTGGCTAACATGGTGAAACCTTGTGTCTACTAAAAATAGAAAAAGTAGCCAGGCATGGTGGCAGGTGCCTGTAGTCCCAGCTACTTGGGAGGCTGAGGCAGGAGAATGGCGTGAACCTGGGAGGCGGAGCTTGCAGTGAGCCGAGATCGTGCCACTGCACTCCAGCCTTGGTGACAAAGCAAGACTCCATCTAAAAAAAAAAGAGTTAGGACTGTTTCACACATACAGTGCCTGGCATGTAGAAGGGACTTAATCAATGTTGAATGAAGGGGAGGTATTTTAAAATCCATATAAAAAAAATGTTTTTCTTTTAAAAATGTACTAATCTACAGTGTCACTTTCCCTCCAAGCTTGACTTCTACCTTTACTTTCTGATATGGTTTGGGCATGTCCCCACCCAAATCTCATCTTGAATTGTAATCCCATAATCCCCACGTGTTGAGGGAGGGACCTGGTGGGAGATAACTGGATCATGGGGACAGTTTCCCCCATGCTGTTCTCATGATAGTGAGTGAGTTCTCATGAGATCTGATGGTTTTATACGTGTTTGACAGTTGCTCCTTCACAAGCTCACACCCTCTGGCCTGCCGCCATGTAAGAAGTGTCTGCTTCCTTTTCCACTGTGATTGTAAGTTTCCTGAGGCCTCCCCAGCCATGTAGAACATGAGTCCATTAAGCTTCTTTCCTTTATAAATTACTCAACCTAAGGTACTTCTTCATAGCAATGTGAAAATGAACCAATACAGTTTCTGATAATCATGCTTGAGTAACTGGGGAATTCATACTACCTGGGATTAAACTGTGGCCCCAGCCTGAGCAGTCGTGTGACCTTGGGGAGATAACTTACCTTTTCCATTTCAGTGTCTTCTGTAAAACCTGTAAAATGAGATTGTTTAGGGTTAAATGAGCATAGCACAGTTAGAACACTGTCAGGCACGTACTGATTGCCAGATGTTGAGTATTCATCTTTATTGAATTAGGACTGTGGTACCCCACTTTATGGCTCTCTATTTTGTATGACAAAATCATCCTTAATGCTTTGTTAGTAAAAGAGAGAAAATCTGAAAGTCCTTGCCATGGAATGGGAGAAAAGGGAGTTGGTAAGTTTCAGCATTTCAGAACTTGGAGGAACAAGTTAAGTTTCTATTTTATGGAGAAAGATGGAGGCAGGATGGGTCCTAAGGTGTCATTCAAGACACACAGCCATAACTCTTTATTGAGAGTAGAGCTAGGGCCCAGGGACTGCTGTGGTCAAGTTGCAGACAAAAACGATCACTCATTGGAAGACAGGAGAGGAGTATTTAGTTACAAAAGCAGTCAACAATTCAGGTGTATCTACATTCAGTCAGCAAATAAAAGTTGCTCAACTTGGTTGCTAATGGGACCCACTCTACTAACTGAGGGTTTGTATAGAACTCAGAGGAAGATGGCTTCAAATAAGGAACCACCTTGTGCTTTTCTTAGGACTGAAAAGATCAGGAGGCTGGTGATGAATGAAAACCTTAGTCCCACTGGCACTGCACAAGGGGCCAGGAGAGTAGCAGCAGCATAAGCCACAGGGTGGGGCAGCCCAGGCAGGGGCATTCTGAGCTGTGGGGGAAGTGGGGCAGCCAGAGTGGGGCATTGTGAGCTGTCAGGGCGGGCATTGTGAAGTGTGGTGTGGGGCATTGTGAGCCACAAGCTTGGGCTCCCACCTGGGCCAGTGGGCTTCAGTCTGTAGGTGACTGCAGAAGGAGGAGGAGCTCCATCTATACTTTCTTCAGGCATTTGTTGTGTCTCTCAGTGCTTGTTGGGTTCACAACCTATTAAATAAGCCAGCTGGTCTTCACCCTCCCAGACAAGTCAACTCATGGGAGGTGGCAGGGTACGGGCATTGGCCCAAGCCCTGGCTGGGGTCTGGCTGTGGCGTGGGCAGGCAAGCAGCAGACAAGACCATCTCTGCAAGTGCAGCATAGCCTCGGCCTAGGGCAGCGGGAGTGTGTGGCCAAAGCTGTGAGCAGAGGCACAGGTGGTGACAGGAGTAGAGGCACCTCATGGGGAACATAATGACCTGTTGTGTGTGTCCCAGGGCCAGCCCTGAGTTGGACCAGCACCAGGGGTCAGTGTGCCCCTGTGGGTCTGAGATCTATAAGGCAGCAGCTGGAGACATGATAGCAGGAGTGCCTGTGGCTGCTGCTGTAGAGCCTGGTGAGGTGACTTTTGAAGCTGGTGAGGGCCTCCATGTGCACCACATCTGTGAACGGGAGATGCCAGAAGGTAAGGAGGTAACGGGTGCCATCTGTCCTCGGCACACTTCTGGTTGCTGCTGTTACCAGGGTCCTCTGGGAGGCATCCCAAACCTCAGGCTCTTTTCTACCTGGAGCTAGCTATCCTAGGGCTGGCCAGGAACAAAATCTGGCTTTGCCTTGCGTTCCCACCCCTTGGTCTTTCCCACAGAATCCAGTTTCTTTTCTCCTTCCCTCCCAAACTCCCAGTTCTTTCTCCCTCATCTCATTCTCCCAGGCTGGCATGGGACCATTTATTTATGGCTGTTCTTGTCTGTAGCTTTATTTAGTACCTGTGGGACTTTGTTGAAGCTTCATTGGAATATTCTCTTCCTTTCCTCAATAAAAACTCAAATATCCCAACTTTCCAGTACCCATCCCATTATCTTTGTACCTATCCAGATGGTACCTAAGTGAAGGAACCAGGTAAGTGCCTAATTATTTCCTTTGTTAAAGTAGCTAAATCTCAGGACAATTTATATTGAAATATTTGGGGATTTCTTATTTAAAATCAGAATGCAGGTTGCCATAGGAGAGACTTATATGGGTTGCTTTAAGTCACCTTGATAGAAGCTGCTTGCTTTCTTCTAACTAATTTGAATATAGAAGGAAAGAAAATGGAGGGTGCTTAAAATAATTGGGAAAGGTGTGAAATGTCATGGCCAGGGCTACAGAAAAATGGGTGTGAGGGAGTTCCCCCAAAGGAGTTTACCTATGAGGCTCTGATTACTTTAAAATTCTTACTTTAACACAAAATGTGTCTCCAGATTTATTCTGGCGACTTAACAGACATTATTTACCTCCTTGTTCTAAAAGAGAGGTGGTTTCCAGCTGCATCCATGTCCCTACAAAGGACACAAACTCATCCTTTTTTATGGCTGCATAGTATTCCATGGTGTATATGTGCCACATTTTCTTAATCCAGTCTGTCACTGATGGACATTTGGGTTGATTCCAAGTCTTTGCTATTGTGAATAGTGCCACAATAAACATACGTGTGCATGTGTCTTTATAGCAGCATGATTTATAATCCTTTGGGTATATACCCAGTAATGGGATGGCTGGGTCATATGGTACATCTAGTTCTAGATCCTTGAGGAATCGCCATACTGTTTTCCATAATGGTTGAACTAGTTTACAATCCCAGGAACTGAACAATGAGATCACTTGGACTCGGGAAGGGGAACATCACACACCGGGGCCTATCATGGGGAGGGGGGAGGGGGGAGGGATTGCATTGGGAGTTATACCTGATGTAAATGACGAGTTGATGGGTACTGACGAGTTGATGGGTGTGGCACACCAACATGGCACAAGTATACATATGTAACAAACCTGCACGTTATGCACATGTACCCTAGAACTTAAAGTATAATATAATAAATAAAATAAAACATACAACAACAACAACAACAAAAAGGTGGAGTTGGTTTGTGGTCAAAACTCTCAAAAGACATAAAACGTAAATGTAGACTTTGAATATGTAATATAAAGATTGAAGGTTAAAATGTCAGACCTTGCCTGTGTAAGAGTGTTTGTTGCGATGGCTCCCTCTTTGTCTTTCCCCCTCTTGACAATAGCATCTTGTTCAAAGATAAGAAAGTTGGAGTTTTTCAGTCTCTACACTGCTGGGAGAGGCAGAGGGATGGGAGGGGGTAGAAAAGAGAAAACAGTTGGTTTGTCTCTAAAGTTTTGCAAAGAGATGAATCTAAGTAAAAAGAATTCTGGGTAACAATATGGTTCTTGAATAAAAAGTAAATTTTTCCAAATAGAAAACATTGTATCATAAAGATATTAAATCCATTGGCTCTTTGGTTTCATTTAAATGCCAGAGATTTATTACTGTCTTATAGCTCTTCTATTTAAACTTTGATTCGGCTTCGTATAGCCAAGACAATCCTAAGCAAAAAGCACAATGAGAACACATGGACACAGGGAAAGGAACATCACACACTGGGGCCCGTCGGGGGGTGGGGGACAAAGGGAGGGAAATCATTAGGACAATACCTCATCCATGTGAGGCTTAAAACCTCAATGGGTTGATGGGTGCAGCAAACCACCATGGAACATGTATACTTATGTAACAAACCTGCATGTTCTGCACATGTATCCCAGAACTTAAAGTGGAAAAAAAAAAAAAAAAAAAAACTTTGGTTGGGCTCTTATTTTTTTTCAGAGGTAGAATAATTAAGACTCATGGTGAGTGTGACTTTGTATAACTTGGAGTACTATACTCATTTTTCAAGATATTTAAGAATTTAGAATAAACAAATATGTGAATTAATTAATTACACCTTTATACACAAAGTATGTTTACTTGTGTAAACATACTCCACTTGGTGGTATAAGGAAAGGCTCTGAGTGATTTTACACACCAGTTAATAGATGAGAAGTGTTGGATGAGAGCCCAGAAAAGGCTCTTTATTGTGATTCTTTAGGATTACAGCACAATTTATGTATGTCTCATTTGGCCCTTTGCAATACAAATAAGGCCTATATACATTCTCTCTATGTTTTGCTAATGAAGAAATGAAGACTTAGAGATCTCACGTGACTATGGAAGACAGCTACTCAACAGAACTAAGGTTCTATGTCCTCAGAATGACATGGAAGAGACAGATATGCTGAATTTACTTTTTTAAAATGAAAAAAAACTCCAGAATACATCTTATATTTTGCCTATAAAATAGACCTGTCTTTTAAAACATACTACCATCTTGTTTTATTGTATGCAGTTGATTTTACACAATTTAAAGGCAAATTTACATTTTTTTAAATAAAGGAAGGTCTCACTATGTCACTCATGCTGGCCTCAAATTCCTGACCTGGGCTCAAGGGATTTTCTCATCTCAGCCTTCTGAGTAGCTGGGACTACAGGCATGTGCCATCTTGCCTGGCTTCATCTTATGTCTATACATTCGTTAGTAGAGGTAGTGAAATAGCTTAAATGTGGCAGTCAAATAAATGAGTTGATAAATTTTTATAATGATCACATCTTCTTTTCTTCTCTCCCTCTATAGATATACCTTTGGAGTCCAACTCTTCTGACCATCCAAAGGCAAGCACAATATTCCTGAGAAAATCTCAAACAGATGGTGAGACAACATTGTTTTTTCTGCCAAGAAAAAGAGTCAAAACTCTTGTCGTTTGATCAGATGTATTATAGAAAGTATTTAGAAACTCACATTGGTTTAATTTTTTCAACTTTCCACATATTCACTTGTCTTATTTTAATATGTGATATGCTTTTTTTAGTTATTACTGTGTTAGTGAAATCATATAAACTTTTTGTTTATACATTTTGCCATCTTTTTATCAACACAATTTGTCATGTGGAGGAGTCATAGATTTATCTTTATTTATAATTTTTTACACCTTTTCCCTTGCTCCAAAGAGTACACTTTAAAGATGGAACTCAGGCTTCAGCTTGGTTTCCATTTAAACAAATAAAAAAACCATAGTTGTTCATCACCAGAGATTAAATCTGTGATTTTGGCCTCCTCTTGCACAGTCCCCTGATCACATGCGTTTATCACATCCAAGTTTATGCTTCTTGAAACTTTTAAGTTATTAAGCTTTTCATCTGATGTAATGTAAATTTAAACATGCCCTACTTCTGCTCATTTCCTTAATTCCTTAACAAATCCTCGTTTGTTTGCCAAAAAGCCATACACAGCCAAGTTTTCCAGTTGATTTAAGCAGCAAGAATACAAGTGAGGATCTATAATAATATGAGAAGTAATGTAGCACAGTAAAATATGGGAGTTTGTAACCTTTCTTTTTGTAATTTGAGTAAACTTTGCCTGTCTTGAGTCCGTTATTTCTGGTTAGAATATGTCTTCATTTTTGCATTATTATAAAAGAGGTACATAAGGCTGGGTAATTTATAACAAATGAGGTTTAATTGGCTCAGATCTTCAGGCTGTACAAGCTTGGCTTCAACATCTGCTTCTGGTGAGAGCCTCAGCAAGCTTACAATCATGATAGAAGGCGAAGGGGAAGCAGGTGGTTCCACATGGTGAGAAAGGGAGGGAGAGGCAGGTAGAGGGAAGGTACCATACTCTTAAACTACCAGAATGAGAATTTGCTTATTACCATGGGGATGGCACCAAGCCATTCGTAAGGAATCCACTGCCATTACCCAAACACCTCCCACTAGGCCCTGTCTCCAACATTAAGGGTCACATTTTAACATGAGATTTGGAGGGGGAAAAATATCCAAACCATATCAGAGTTGTTTTTCCCAGTTCCTTCCAGAGCTGTAGGCTTCTCCCACATGGAGAGCATGGAAGAGGTAAAACAAAAGGTATTCCATGTCCCTCACTCTTCAGTGGTAGGAATTTTTGCCTGCAAGGCCCTTCCACCATCAAAGGTGGAGGCAATGTAGGAAACAAAGCATGGCCCAAGTCCTCTTGGAGCTTTTATTATGCTGGCCTTTTTTTTTTTTTTTCTTTTTTAGAAAAAATGATTTTTTGTGGTGCAGACACCATGTCCAATCAGGTTTGTATAGTCATTTTAAAATTTAAATTTAAGACAGGTTACTTTCCAGTTGTTTTGTTTTTAGTGACATATTAGTAGATGACCATTAAGTGTGGTTCAAGATGCTTACAGGGATTCTGCTGCATCTGGAGATAGGTGCCTGGCCAGAAAGTAGTTCTTAGAGATGTTAACTCTTAGATTCTGGTAAATAAAGTAAGCTTTGTGTAAATGCAGAATGAGAAAATACTTATGGCTCATATATGCAACAGTTAAACTTTTTTATTAACTAACTTCTTAATCTGGCCTCATTTTTTTTTTGTTCTTTTCTTTTGTATATAAGGGTTCCTTCGTTTGTATGTAATGGAAACAAAAAGTGAACTAGGTCAAAAAGTAAAACTAAGTTATTATATTTTACTTTATGAGATTTCTCATACCAGATAATTTAAATATAAATTTTTGAAAGTAATTTTTTAAAATGGAATTTTTCCTCATTTAGGAGTAATTAGTAAGACATTAACTACTACTCTTATTTTACGGTATTTGTGTCAGAAGTGACCTTTTTTTTTTCATTCTTAGTACAAGAAAAAAGAAAAAGCAACTATACAAAGCATGTACGTAAACAGTCAAAAAGTTAAGAAATTGATAGTTTGATATAAAAATGTCTCTCTTGAATTATAATGGGGACCCCAGTGGTGATAGCATGGACCTCTTTTTGTATTTTCCTAAGTATCAAAAATATCCAGAGAATTCTTCAGCTTAGTGTGTCCACCTTTTAAGAATTTCTGACGTTTAAGTTAAATTTCAATAGTCTAGTTGTGGTATAAAGATCTGCCTTAAATATTTAATCATATTTTTAATCAAATAACAAAATAGAATAGCTAATAAATAACGTAACAAAATAACAAATACAGAATAACAAATAACAAAAATAGAATAGCTATCAGCACTGTCTATTGACTTTGTTGTAGCAGGTGAAAGCATACCTTCCTCACTACACCATGACCTTATTTTTCTCCCTCTGTTTCTTCCAACTGTAGCACACTTTTAAATTATATCAGTAATATTTACATGATTATGACTATACAAATATTATTCACTGCTAAGTCATATGGTGTTTTCACTGTGCCTCTGCATTATATGTCCTTCATTCTTTCTCTGAAACAGTTCTGAAATCTGAGCATTTCTGCACTTTTTCTGGATCATCTATTTTTCCCTAGTCTATGTTACTTTACCCAGCCAAATGCAATAAGTAGCCCCTGGTTGGTCTGTTTGCTTTCACATCCATTTTTTTTTTTAGCATGAAGCTAATTTTCTGACTATATTAGTTTGCCTGTTTTCTGACAGCTGTTTTTCCCCCAAGTGTTGTAGCATTTATCCCATGCCTTTTGAAGATACTTTCCATCTGCTAAAACACATCTGTTCCTTTTTTTTTTTTTTTTAATTTTTTTTTTTTTTTTTTGCCGAGGATGGGGTCAACTTTCTTTGGCATTTTGTCATCCTAGTTCAATATACAATGGCTTTCCCTAGATGTGCTCAATGTCTGCTTTTCTGTGCTAGCTCTTTAAAGTCTTTTGGGATCTCACATAGCTGCCATCTTATGTGGGATCACCTGAGTCCTAGATTCTGTTTCCTGCTGTCCTGTTATCCTTTCTAGCTGTACTTGAGCACATTTTCCTGGGCAGAGATGTTTAGGGATCTGGCCAATCTTAAAACCCCTCCTTTTTGATATAGAGTAAACTTCTAGGTTAAATCTAAACTTTATGGTTCTGAAGATATTTTGCAATTGTGCTGTCATTACAGTGTTGTTCTTGACTCTATTGCCATTGTGAGATACATTATTTATAACCAGATTTTATGTATCTGTGGAAGCTTTTTAGAAGCGTCTCTCTCACTGAGATCTGAAATTTCATAACAGCTTGGTAGGAATCTTTTCATTTTATTGAGGCTACTAAGAAGAGAGTCTCAAGAGGACTCTCTTCTTGAGAATTTTTGTATTTTCTCTGTTCCTTTTTTTCTGACAGTCTTGTTATTCAGATGCTAGGTTGCTTAGAACAGTATACCTGCATTGGTTTTTAACTTTTCCACTTTGATTTTTTTCAGCTTCTGTGACTTTTTACTGTAATATTTCTATTGAATTTTTTATCTTTTTCTCACAGTGGTTTTAGATTTTTTTTTTTTTTTTAAGTTTTGTTCCTGATTTTGACTGGTCCATGAATTCCTTTTTTCTGTTGTTTTGATCTCTCTTGTTGGAGGCTTCCTTCCAATGTGTGGTGTTCCCTGGTTTTATTTGAAAGCAGGACTTCTGTTAACTGGTGGCACTCAGTGTGAGGTTTTGGAAGCCAAACTAACTTTTCATTTGTGGGACTTCAGTGTATTATCTGGGGATCTTTACTTGATCCAGTTCAGTTTCTTCTGAGAAAGGATCTCCCAGTTTTCTGCCTGGGAAGTAAAAGAATGTCTACTTGCTTTCCAAAAGCAGAGTTAGGGAAGCAAGTTGGAGTTCTATTTTTGGTGTACCGTTTTCTTTATATCTCAGGTTTAAGCCATGGTATTTCTGAACCTAGAAATTCTCAGGTTTGGTATATCCAGAGAACACACATCTAAGTTTCTTATCAGATGGGAAGACAGGTGGACTTGGGGCTCTAACCACAGATTTTCTGATCTTGCTGGCTTTTGTTTTACATTTTACCCTACCTTCCAAAGTTCCATTTGCCTCTAAGTTCACAGCCTGCCTTTAGTTCTGCAAGACAAACTGGCTTGCTTCTCTTCCAGTCACTTTCTGTAGGGACCAAAGTTGTGCTTCTGTGTTATGTACCACTCCTTTATGTACTTTTTATGTCCCCGCATTTATTAAAAATCATCTCTGTCAACCTTCTGTCCTGATCCTGTTTGTAACTAGTATGTTATGTATGACTAACGAGACTTCCAGAGGCAGAGGAAATAAATTTGTGGTCAATCTATCATATTTAATCCAAATTTAGGACCTATATTTACATGTGAATCAAAGTTTAATTTCAATATAATTAATGGTATTAACCCAGACAATTCTTTAGTGATGTATCTATAATTAGCATATTATACTTTTCTCCTAAGGTGTTGTTTAATATTTTTATTCAAACTTACGCTGCCATATTATCCCATTACCTCACAACATAGATGGAGCTGTTTTCATGAATGTCCAAAGTGTTAGAAATATTTAAGTGAATTAAAATTTGTTTATTTTTAGCCTGGTCAACATAGCAAGAGCTCATCTCTACAAAAAGGTTAAATAACAAATTAGCCAGGCATGGTGGCATGTGCCTTTAGTTTTACCTAATCAGGAGGCTGAGGCAGAGGATCACTTGAGATCAGGAGTTTGAGGCTGTAGTTAACTATAATTTCACCACTGCACTCCAGCCTGGGCAACAAAGGGAGACCTTGTCTCAGAAAAAGAAAGAAGTTATTATTTAAAAACATATCTAAACTTTGTCCTGCCAAAAAGGAGAGAGGAAAACCTAAACTTGAGTTTTCATTTTATTTTATATTTGCTGGGAAGAATGCCATAGTTTATTTATTTATATACTTTTATTTCCATAGGTTTTGGGGGAAACAGGTGGTATTTGGTTACATGAGTAAATTCTTTAGTGGTGATTTGTGAGATTTCGGTGTACCAGTCACTTGAGCAGTATCCACTGAACCCAATTTGTAGTCTTTTATCCCTCACCCCCCCGCACCCTTTTCCCTGTGTCCCCAAAGTCCATTGTATCATTCTATGCCTTTGCATCCTCATAGCTTAGCTCCTACATATGAATGAGAACATATGATCTTTAATTTTCCATTCCTGAGTTACTTCACTTAGAATAATAGTCTCTGATTCCATCCAGGTTGCTGGGAATGCCATTGATTTATTCCTTATTATGGCTGAGTGGTATTTCTTAATCCACTTGTTGATTGATGGGCATTTGGGCTGGTTCCGTATTTTTATAATTGCAAATTGTGCTGCTGCAAACATACATGTGCAAGTATCTGTTTTGTATAATGACTTCTTTTCCTCTGGGTAGATACCCAGTAGTGGGATTGCTGGATTGAATGGTAGTTCTACTTTTAGTGTTTTAAGGAATCTCCACACTGCTTTCCATAGTGGTTGTACTAGTTTCCATTTTTACCAGCATTGTAGGGAAGTGTTTTCTTTTCTGTGCATACATACCAACATCTATTATTTTTTGATTTTTTTATTATGGCCATTCTTGCAGGAGTAAGGTGGTATGGCATTGTGGTTTTGATTTTCATTTTCCTGATCATTAGTGATGTTGAGCATTTTTTCATATGTTTTTTGGCCAGTGGTATATCTTCTTTTGAGAATTGTGTATTTATCGCTTTAGCCCACTTTTTGATGGGATTGTTTGTTTTCTCCGTTGCCCATCTGTTTGAGTTCCTTGTAGATTCTATATATTAGTCCTTTGTCAGATGTATAGATTGTGAAGATTTTCTCTTTCATTCTGCAGGTTGTCTGTTTACTCTGCTGATTGTTCCTTTTCCTGTGCAGAAGCTCTTTAGTTAAGTCTCACCTGTTTATCTTTGTTTTTGTTGCATTTGCTTTTGGGTTCTTGGTTATGAAGTCTTTGCCTAAGCCAATGTCTAGAAGGTTTTTCTCATATTATCTTCTACAATTTTTATGGTTTCACATTGTAGATTTATGTCCTTGATCCATCTTGAGTTGATTTTTGTATAAGGTGAGAGTTGAGGATCCGGTTTTATTCTCCTGCACATGGCTTTGCCAATTATGCTGGCACCATTTGTTGAATAGGGTTTACGTTCTTCACTTTGTTTTAGTTGGCTTTGTTGAAGTTAAGTTGGCTGTAGGTATTTCAGTTTATTTCTGGGTTTTCTATTCTGTTGCATTGGTGTGTGTGTGTATTTTTATACCAGTACCATGCTGTTTTGATGACAATGGCCTTATCTTATAGTTCGAAGTTAGATAATGTGATGGCTCTAGTTTTGTTGTTTTTGCTTAGTTTTGTTTTGGCTATGTGGGGTCTTGTTTGGTACCATATTTTAGAATTTTTTTTTTAGTTCTGTGAAAAATGATGATGGTATTTTGATACGAATTGCATTGAATTTGTAGATTGCTTTTGGCAGATGATCATTTTCACAATATTGATTCTACCCATTCATGAGCATGGATGTCTTTCCATTTTTTTGTGTCATCCATAATTTCATTCAGCAATGTTTTGCAGTTCCCAATGGCATATCAAAAAGATAATCCGCCATGATCAAGCGGGTTTCATACCAGGGATGCAGGGATGGTTTAACATATGCAAGTCAATAAATGTGATACACCACAGAAACAGAATTCAAAACAAAAATCACGTGATCATTTCAATAGATGCAGAAAAAGCATTTGACAAAATCCAGCATCCTTTTATGATTAAAACCCTCAGCAAAATTAGCATACAAGGGACATACCTCAATGTAATAAAAGCCATCCATTACAGATCCACAGCCAACATAATATTGAATGGCAAAATGTTGAAAGCATTCCCCCTGAGAACTGGAACAAGACAAGGATGCCCACTGTCACTGCTCCTATTCAATATAGTACTGAAAGACCTAGCCAGAGCAATCACACAAGAGAAAGAAATAACGGCCATCCAGATCAGTAAATAGGAAGTCAGACTGTCACTGTTTGCCGATGATATGATCATATACCTAGAAAACCCTAAAGACTCCTCCAAAAAACTCCTATAACTGAAAAATGAATTCAGAAAAGTTTCAGAATATAAAGTGAATGTACACAAATCAGTGGCTCTGTTATACCCCAACAGTGATGAAGCTGAGCATTAAACCAAGAATTCCACCCCTTTATAATAGCTGCCAAAAAAGACAAGCAGACAACAAACAACAACAACAACAACAACAAAAACAGCACCGGCTTAGGAATATACCTAAGCAAGGAGGTGAAAGACCTCTACAAGGAAAACAGCTTTAGTATTTTTAATGGGTTAAAATGAGAGGCAGCAGGTACAGTGGAAGAAGTCAGTGGTTGGGCATTGGCATCCAACAGGTACTGGACCTTTGATGGTCAGACTTTGGTTTTGACTTACTAAAATATGAGGTATGATTATTTTCTAGTTTTTGTCATTAAACCTTAAAACTACTAAGTAAACCCTTCCATTTCTTGTTAAAGATTGTAAAATTTCATACGCTGTGATTTATGCTGATTGAAGTTAGATTTGTTTCTATTTTGTGACTACCTTAAATAATACCTATAAACAGTAAAGTGTTAGTAGTGTTTGTGCTGTAATTAAATGTAGTAAGACTTACCTTCCAAATTATAACTGAATTAATTTGTCAAACACTTGAACTTTTTGATTTATTCAACACTTTATGCTGAGCAGCTGGAGGTAGGAACAGTTAGGGCTCTCCTTTATTCTTATGGAGAGGCGTACTTTCTCATGAGGGCAATACTCTGCTAGAATTAGTATCTTGTAACCAGTTAGTGTACAAGAAAACATGTTTTGGTGAGGCTACTGGCAAAGAGATCCAAGAGGGTATATGGAGTCAAGCTTGCTGGAACAAGGAAAGAGAAAAGCATTATTCCAGGCAGAGAACAGGGGTACAGCAGGAAAATGCCTAGGTGCAGGTCAAATGATTTATAGAATAAAATTAATCAAGTTTTGAAATGAATGGAAAATATTCTCTGAGGGTCTCATTTGAGTCATGTCATGGCAGTCTTATTTAAACATGAAGTGAAAGTTAAATTTTTTTTTATCCTCCACATAAGAAAACAGGACTAAAGAAACCTATGGCTTCCTCACTTGTTGGTGGCCTAGCAGCTCTGGTACACAGAGCCTCTGAATCTGAAACACTTGTTTTGTCACAATATTGCCTGAAATAATACATTTAGGATTAGTAACTTAGTAAATGCATTAGTCTTGTATTCATTGCAGTAAAATGGTCCTATACCAATATTATTTAATACATTACATTTTACTGTAGTAAATAAATAACAGAAATAAAAATTCTCAGCTGTTTTATGTCACTATAAAAAATGAAATCTTATTTTAAACTTTTCTCATTATTTATAAAGGCAATTCATAAAATCCTTGTTAGGTTTGATGATAGATACCATATTAAGGGTAGCATTTTGTAACCCGTATCTCAAACATCATCTGTGGCAGTAAAGAGCCTCCAGTGGGTATTCTATAGAGTGCATATGATACCACACTCAGGCAGTTCATGGAGTGTAAGAAATATCCTAGTGCTTTGAAAAATTTGACATTTTAACCAATGAAAAAGTATACTTTGATAAGTTTAACTTACACTTCCCTTCCCTTTCAGGTATCTACTGAGCGTTTTACTCAACAATACAGTTCATGTTCGACAATATTCCTTGATGACAGCACAGCCAGCCAACCTCATCTTACAATGACACTAAAATCGTGAGTACAACATTAATGCCAAGGGACGGACTCCTTTATTCAAAAATTATTTCAGCCATTTTATTGTCCTCTTCAGCAGTCATTTTAAGAAATTGGAGTCAATTGTATATTGATATCCAGATTCTAAATATTAAGTATCAATTTCTCTTTTAATCTTAGACATCATGGTGGAAGGAAAAATCAGCACATAAGCAATCCCAGAAAAAGTGTAGCTATTTATTTGATGCCTTTATGCCTTAAGACAATGTTGAACACAATGAGAAGGATAGGTTACCGTTATTGATTTTTCAGTGCATTGCCAGCCTAAATCAATGTGTACTACTTTGGACATTAGTCTTGACAGAAGGAACAGCTTTTTCTCTTCTGGCACCACAGTGTATCTGCATTTGATTTTCTCCCACTGTGCATGAGAACTTCATGGGCCACGAAGATGTGCTTTGAGAGCACCCTGAGATGAAGTTTTTTTAAAAAGGAACAACAACCAACACCACCACCAGCTCCACTGGGTTTGTCCAGTGTACATCATTATCACCTCCTTGGATTATGAGTGTTGATTTTTAGAACACAGTTTGGAAAGTACTAATTTAGCATATTAATGTCTTTGTCTTTAATTTTACTTTTCATTCTATAAACATAACTAGCTTACAAACTATTTTATTTCAAATGCTCTAGCATTTTTAGCTAATTCAATTGTCAGTAACTTTTACTTTAATTAAAAATGGCAGCTGACTGCTGACTTGGAGTCATCTCCCAGCAGGGGTCGACAGACACCTCATACAGGAGAGCTGGCATTTGGCAGGTGCCCCTCTGGAACGAAGCTTCCAGAAGAAGGAACAGGCAGCAATCTTTGCTGTTCTGCAGCCTCCACTGGTGATACCCAGGCAAACAGTCTGGAGTGGACCTCCAGCAAACTCCAGCAGACCTGCAGAAGAGGCCCCTGAATGTTAGAAGGAAAACTAGCAAACAGAAAGCAGTAGCATCAACATCAACAAAAAGGACAACAATGCAAAAACCCCATCAACATCAAAAGGTCATCAACAACAGCGATCAAAGGTAGATAAATCTATGAAGATGAGACAAAAAACCACACAACAATGCTGAAAATGTCCAAAACCAGAATGCCTCTTCTCCTCCGAAGGATCACAACTCCTCACCAGCAAGGGAACAAAACTGGATGGAGAATGAGTTTGACAAATTGACAGAAGTAGACCTCAGAAGGTGGGTGATAACTAGCTCCTCCAAGCTAAAGGAGCATGTTCCAACCCAATGCAAGGATGCTAAGCAGCTTGATAAAAGGATACAGAAACTGCTAACTAGAATAAAGAGTTTAGAGAAGAACATGAATGACCTGATGGAGCTGAAAAACACAGCACGAGAACTTCATGAAACATGTGTATGTATCAATAGCCGAATTGATCAAGCAGAAGAAAGGATATCAGAGATGGAAGATCACCTTAATGAAATAAAGTGTGAAGACAAAAAGATTCTGATTTTCACTCCAACTCAATCATTCCAAACTTTGCTGCACTTTGAAATCACCAGATAAATTTTTAACAACCCTGATGCCCAAAGTCCTACCCAATGCTAATTAATTAAATTGAAAAGTCTTATGTTGAAAATGACGCAGTAAATCTCCTCAGTTGATTTTAATGTGCAGCAAAGTTTGAGAGCCACAGCTTAATTTGAGTTTAGGACGAGAAACTCCTCCTATTTGGTGGGACCTTGGGCAAGTCAGTTTTAAGGTTTGTTTCCCTGATCTGTAAAATGAGTGCTGGATTAAATGTCATGTAAGGTCATTGGTCCTTTCCAGCATGTAACTTCAAATTCTGTGATTTTAAAATTATTTTAGAGATGAAAACTACTTAAAGCACTATAGACGTATCCATCTTAAATGCTAACATTACAGGCTTTTTAAAAAGTGCTAATATTATATAGACCTATTATTAAAATTGAAATTTGCCTTCCCTCAGTTATTTTGAGCCTCATTCTAGATGCTGAGGGTAAATGGAAGCACATAACATATGTAAGAGAACCTCTTGTTTTGTGATATGCAGCATCTGTGAGTAACTTAGGAATACAGTTACATATATCTGAAGAGGTGTATCTGTTCATAAATATTTCAGTTAAAATAATTGAAGGTACCTGCCATTCATATTACACTGTGTCCTGTTACACTGCCTTGTCAGCATGTCTCATTTTAGGATCACTGCACCTGTCATTGATTTCCTGTGTGCTTATGTTTACTAATATATTTTTTAATAATTATGCAAAAGTGATTTCAAATAATTTTATTTGTTATAAAGCACTTTCATTATGTATTTTTAGGGAAATAATTAAAAATGGGTGGTAGGAGATAGTGAACTAAACTAAAATGCAGGGCCTAACATCTTAAAAAAGAAAACACTGCTACTAAATGGCTTAAACATATGGACGCGTAGATGTAAACTGCATGAGGCTGTGTGCGGTGGCTCATGCCTGTAATCCTAGCACTTTGGGAGTTCCGAGGCAGGTGAATCACTTGAGGCCAGGAGTTTGAGACCAACCTGGCCATCAATGGCAAGACCCTGTCCCTACTAAAAATAGAAAAATTATCTGGGCGTAGTGGCACAAACCTGTAGTTCCAACTACTTGGGAGGCTGAGGCATGAGAATCGCTTTTACCTGGGAGGTGGAAGTTTTAGTAAGCCAAGATTGCGCCACTACACTCCAGTCTGGGTAACAGAGTGAGACTCTGGGTCAAAAAATAAATAAATGCATAAAGTAAATTGCATAGAATGAAAGGTTTTGTGGGTAGAAGAGCATATAACCGGGAAATATGTTATTACTTGTATATTATAATCATCAACAGAAACATGTCTTCTAAAAGCATACTGCCTTGCATTTTGATTCTCATATTTTTGCTAAAAGCCTAGAAATAAAAACAAGAAAGTGCCCTTATGGTACTGTTCTGAAATACAAGATTTGAATTTCAGAGCTGCTAGGAGAGTTTCCTCTGCCCCCCTTTTAAAAAATGTCTTCAAGCCTAACAAATGATAACATTTATTGTTGTGAATATTTTTTTTCCTTCCACAGTGTGACCTTGGCGATATATTATCATATCAAGCAAAGGTGAGCTTTTTTAAAACCTGTCTTGTTATTCTGGCTAATTACTTTGCATGATATCAAGCTCAGTGTTAGGTCACAGCTCTAGACGTCATAAGCTGTATTGTGCCTACTAAAATATCTAAGCAAATTATTTGTGTTTTCTTTGGTCCTTGAGACTTTTTAAATTCTTAAATGATAGAGTATCTCAATGAGTATGATTTTATATTGATTATATTGATACTTACTGTGATAGAAATATAAAATTGATATTTTTTTCAAAATCTATTTTTAGTTTAGATTTCACAGCCTTAACACTATTGATATTGTGAGCTAGATAATGCTTTGTCATGAGGACTGTCCTGTGCATTGCAGAAAGTTTAGCAGCATTGATGGCCTCTACCAACTAGATGTCAGTAGTAACCCATGACTCAGATTGTGACAATAGAAAATACTCCTTGAGAACAATATTGTTAACATAAATTTTTAAAGGAAAAGATAACTTTTTTATGGTAAAATGTGTGTCGTGTATTTGTATTATTGAAAATCTGTAGTGTTGAGCTTAATAGGAGACAGCTGGATTCTCTAGCGCTTTCTTTGCAATTTGCTTTAAAGAAGCAATAAGATGACCTAGGCTTACTCAAATATGTAGTTGGTAAAAGGTGCATTTTTAAAGCTTTAAAACAGTTGTGGGTATTCTTTAATACTAAATCAAAACTTCACAAGTGCTAGTTTCTTAAATTGGTTACAGTGGCATTTTACATATTCACAAATGTATTCTCGGTACTCACCCATGATTCTTGCACAATAAATGGTTATTTCCCCACATACTTGCATTTATAATATGCGTTAGTTATTTGGAAAATACTGGTTTATGTTTTATTGTATCAAAAATCACTTTTTAAATTTAACCACCAATCTTATTTTACAACGTCTTTAAGTATTGAGAAGCTGTCAAGCTTACAGTAGAAGGAACAAGTTTTTCAAAGTCCTCAGGAAAGCTTAAATTTTATCATTGGAAACAAATACTTATTTTCCTTGTGACATGAGTGACACATTTCCTTGTGAATGAGTGATAGCTTCACTTACATTTATTTTTGAGAATGATAGTTGTAGCTGTTTTTTAGACTGAGTTTCACTCTGTCACTTGGCTGGAGTCCATTGGCATGATCTCAGCTCATGCAATCCTCTCACTTCAGGCTTCTGAGTAGCCGGGACCATAGACGTGTGTCAGCATGCCTGGATAATTTTTTTTGTACTTTTGGTAGAGACAGGGTTTTGTCATGTTGCCCAGGCTGGTCTCGAACTCCTAAAGGAGCTCAAGTGATCTGCCAGTTTGGCCTCCCAAAGTGCTGGGATTCTACAGGCGTGAGCTACTGCACTGGCTGGCTGTATTTTTAAATGAAATTGATGTTTCTCTTTAGTTCCCTGTAGTATATTCTCATGATGTATTTATTATTTTCAGTAATTTAAATTAAAGGAAGCTAGCAAATCTGAATCACATTTACATTCATTAAAGTTCTAAAGAGATTATTGCCCACCACTACTGCTTTGTAAAACGTTCTTGTGTTTCCGTGTGTGGTTAGAGGAGTGAAAATGTGTTTGGTTTATTGTCGTTGCCGATTAGGGAGGGTCAATACTTACAGGCAGTTCTGACTGGTTATAGTATAAAAGACTTCACAGTACAGGACAGGCTGTGCTGAGGAAGAGGAGGTCAGGAAACCCTCTGCAAGTCAGTATCAAGGAGAATTTGTAAAAACCGTTTGCTTGGGTGAAAAAGCACATAGGCACATAGGAGGCATTATTTTACTAAACAGATATTATACTAAGATATTAACAGTTTTTGAAGTAATATACATTCTTATTTTATAGAGATGCAGATAGATCTTTGGGCATATTTGATGAACGGTTACACCCACTTACAGTAAGTGTCACTTTTTTTTTTTTTTTTTTTTTTTTTTGAGATGGAGTTTCGCTCTTGTTGCCCAGGCTGGAGTGCAATGGTGCCATCTTGCCTCACTGGAACCTCCGGCTCCCAGGTTCAAGCGATCCTCCTGCCTCAGCCTCCCACGTAGCTGGGATTACAGGTGCTGCCACCATGCCCAGCTAATTTTGTATTTTTAGTAGAGATGGGGTTCACCGTGTTAGCCAGGCTGGTTTTGAATACCTGACCTCGGCCTCCCAAAGTGGTGGGATTTCAGGCATGAGCCACTGCACCCGGCCCAGTAAGTGTCACTTTTATTGAGTTTATATTTTCCTTTATTTTTCTTTTTTTGAGACAAAGTCTCGCTCTGTCGTCCAGGCTGGAGTGCAGTGGTGTGATCTCAGTTCACTGCAAGCTCTGCCTCCTGGGTTCACACTGTTCTCCTGCCTCAGCCTCCTGAGTAGCTGGGACTATAGGCGCCCGCCACCATGCCCAGCTAATTTTTTGTGTTTTTAGTAGAGATGGGGTTTCACCATGTTAGCCAGGATGGTCTCCATCTCCTGACCTCGGGATCCTCCCGCCTCAGCCTCCCAAAATACTGGGATTACAGGCGTGAGCCACCACGCCCGGCCTGAATTTGTATTTTCATCACAGATTTGTATCTGTTTCATGCCCTCAGTCAAAGGCATCTTTTTTAAAGTCTTGCTCCCCATTTCATGTGGCATCTAGTCATCTTATTTTGAAAGGATTGTAAAAAGAACATGCTGGAATAAGAACTGATCTGCAGGTATGTTTAATTAGTGAGCTATTGTGAGTAATATACTATCCAAATAACAGAAAACCTATCTTTTTAGAAGATAATTGTCAATAGTATCAAGCAATATAAGTATATGTAAATACTTTTAACATAGAAGCATGATTTTTATGAAGAGGGTTAAAAATAATTTAAGTTCGCTGGGTGCAGTGACTCACACCTTTGTAATTGCAGCACTTTGGGAGGCCGAGGTGGGAGGATCACCGGGGGTCAGGAGTTTGAGACCAGCCTGACCAATATGATGAAACCCTGTCTCTACTAAAAATACAAAAATTGGCCAGGCATGGTGGCATGTGCCTGTAATCCTGGCTACTCGGGAGGCTGAGATAGAAGAATCGCTTGAACCCAGGAGGTGGAGGTTGCAGTGAGCCAAGATCACACCATTGCATTCCAGCCTGGGCAACAAGAGCAAAAATCCATCTCAAAAAAATAAAGCAAACAAACAAACAAACAAACAAAAATAATAAGAAGAAGTTAAGTTTATATCAACTTACATGGTGTAAAAATTTAAAAATGTACTTCCTCAGGTACATAATAGCCATATGTGGCTAGTGACTATTGTATTTTTCAGCACATGCTTAGAGCCTCATGGTTACAGAAAACTATATTTTTTTCAAAGTTTATTGCAGGGAAGAATGACATACGGTCAGTAAGACGTTAAAGCCTACAAGTAGCTTACATTTGGATGGAGTTATGTGGGGGAAAGGATAAAAAAGAACATAAACTTTTCTGAGCTTAAACTCATATTATTTTTAAGTGAATGTTGATGAGTATTAAATCGTTACGGTATTTCAGGATCCCACTGTTCATTTTGTAAACACTAAAAGATATCTCACCAATCAAAATTATTGTAAATGACACATGGGCACAAATGTGAACACTCTGTCTTAAGAGCACCTCAGGTTTTTTTCTTCAATGGATACTTACATTGCATCTTTTCTTCTTTCAGCGAGAAGAGGTTTTGGAGGAATATTTTAAGTATGATCCTGAACACAAATTTATTTTCAGATTTGTTCGTACTCTGTTTAAAGCCATAAGGCTAACAGCTGAATTTGCAATCGTCAGTTTGGTAAGATATTTTCTATTTATAAAGCAGCTTTAGAAATTCTTTTTGTAAACAGGGTGGTATGGTCCTGTTTTTTAATAACAGTAAGTTTCTGAAATTATCTCAGAATTTTAAGAGAAACTTATGAAAGCAAATATATACATTTCAGTTGAATCATCATTATGGCTTAAAATGTCACAATTGCTTTTCTCATCACAGAACAATTGCTATTAAAGGCAGCAGAAGGGATTTCTGATTTCTCCCCCAACACTTCAGTAAACACAGTGCACACACATCCAGGGCATGTGGAGGGCTTGGAATGGGGAGCAGTAACAAAACCATCTGGCCGATGGGCAGGAAGGGATGCTGGTGTAGCTCTAAGCTGAGTCCCAGGCTGTATCCCCAGGCAATTCTGATACATGTTGTCAGTGACAGCTGCTGCCCTCAATTCTTTGTTCCTTGGATGATGTGTGTTAATCTGTCCCTACTGATGACCTGTGCATGCTCAGGAAGTTGCCCAGGAATGTGGTTCCAGTCGGTCTACCAAACCATAGCTGTGTCATTACATTTACATTATCCCTACAGAATTCCTTTTTGTAAAACTTATCATTTTAAATAATAAATTCTGTTCAATTTATTAAAAATAGTCTTACTCCTTCCCACAACAAACCTGTATAGGAAAGTCAACTGCATGGCAAGGAATGAAAAAATACTTAGGTTAATACTTCTTTAGCAAGCAGTTAGACTCTAGGGGAGAAGGCGCCTACTGTGCACTTGAATCAAAGCCCTGAAAGGGCACTGGACCAGGTACAGGCCTTCTCGAGGAGCTGCAGGTGGTTTGGAACTCTTAGTACATGCTAGAGGGAAGCAGGATGGTGCCTCCAGCTCTAGAGAGGTAGGTGATGCAGGAGGGAAAGCTGGATTGGAAAAGGGAGAGTTTTGTACATGGGCTAAGCTTGATGTGCTTTTGAGAGAGCACAGTAGCAGAGTCTAGTCATCATTTGGGTATACAGACCTAGAGCATGAATCTGACGTGGAGCTACAGAATGAAGAGCAACAGCAGCTGTTTAAATATTGAGAAAATGTGTAGAATGAAATTGGACAATCTGAGCATGGTGGTTTCATGCCTTTAGTCCTAGCTACTTGGGAGGCTGAGGTGGGGGAATTACTTGAGCCCAGCAGTTAAGTCCAGCCTGGGCCAGATGATGAGACCCTGTATCTCATTTTATTTATTTATTTATTTATTTATTTATTTATTTATTTATTTTTATTTATTTATTTTTTTTTGAGACGGAGTCTTGCTTTGTCCCCCAGGCTGGAGTGCAGTGGCGTGATCTCGGCTCACTGCAAGGCTTGCCTCCTGGGTTCACACCATTCTCCTGCCTCAACCTCCCGAGTAACTGGGACTACAGGCACCCACCACCGTGCCCGGCTAATTTTTTGTATTTTTAGTGGAGACTGGGTTTCACCGTGGTCTCAATCTCCTGACCTTGTGATCCACCCACCTCGGCCTCCCAAAGTGCCTGGATTACAGGCGTGAGTCACCGCGCCCGGCCTATTTATTTATTTATTTATTTATTTATTGAGATGGAGTCTTGCTGTGTCACCTAGGCTGGAGTGCAGTGGTGCGATCTCGGCTCACTGCAAGCTCCGCCTCCCAGGTTCACGCCATTGTCCTGCCTCAGTCTCCAAAGTAGGTAGGACTACACGCACCCGCCACAACGCCCGCCTAATTTTTTGTGTTTTTAGTAGACACGGGGTTTCACTGTTTTAGCCAGGATGGTCTCGATCTCCTAACTTCGTGATCTACCCGCCTAAGCCTTCCAAAGTGCTGGGATTACAGGTGTGAGCCACTGTGCCCGGCCGAGACCTGGTATCTTAAGAAAACAAAAAGTGAGGCCAGGTACAGTATCTCATGCCTGTAATGCCAGCACTTTGGGAGGCCAAGTTGAGAGGATTGCTCAAGTGTAGGAGTTCAAGAGCAGACTGGGCAATAAAGTGAGGCCCATTTCTACAAAAAAAAATTTAAGAAATTAGCTGGACGTGATGGCACGTGCCTGTGGCACCAGACACATGGCAGGCTGAGACAGGAAGATCACTTGAGCCCAGGAGGTGGAGGCTGCACTCTAGCCTGGGCAACTGAGTGACACCCTGTCTCAAAAACAGATAAAGTGAACAGAAAATAGGTCGGTAAAGACTATTATCATTTGAGGGACAAGCACCCAGAGGAGTGGCTACCAGAGTGGGAAGAGGAAAAGCAGAAGAGGATAAAAGGAGAAAGAGTTCAAGATAGGAGAAGCTGTGGTCACAGTGCTGAATGCTGCCGAGCAGTGACTTGATTCGTGAACTCTCATTGGAAGCTGACTCTGTGCCACTCTTCTTAGTGCTGGGGTAGAGGAAAGGACAGGTGGAACACAGTTCTTGCTTTTATGAGCTTATGTTCTAGGAAGATGGAACTTAAGTATTTTCTCAGGTAGTATGAAACAGCAGGAAGAGGAAGCAGGATAAAGGATTACAGAGTGATTGGGGGCTATTTTAGATAGAATGATAAGGAAGAGCCTCTCTAGAGAGCTGACATTTGAACAGTGACCTGACTGAAGGAACGACGAGTAAGAGTGCTGACATTGCAGGCAGCAGGATGACTGCCAAGACAGACAGAAATGTGTTTCACGTGTGTTTGAGGAACAAATGGCAAGGTGACCAGCATGGTCAGAGTGAAGAATGAGGGAAACAGTGGAGATGAGGCCCCACAGCCAGTACCATAGCTCACAGGGCCTTTTGACTTATAGGCCGTAGGAAGAAGTTAAGGTTTTAGTCCAGTTTGATGGGAAGCTCATGGTAGATCTTGAGCAGGGGAGTGCCGTACTCTAAATGAAGAAGTTCTACTGGCTGCTTTGGGGACAGTAAGCCATAGCTGGGAGGCAGAGTGGAAGCAGCGAGGAGGGTTAAGAAGCAACTAGGGTAATACAGGTGAGCAGTGACAGACTGTGGGTCACCATCAAACCATGCAGACTACCAGTGAAGGTACACATAAGAGGCATTGCACACAGATTGGAGTAGGGGAACTGAAATGCAGGTATTTGGCCCCAACACCTAGGCAAATGGCAATGGATGCAGAGCTTTATTTTGTCAGCGTGAAGGCACAAGAGACAAATGCCTGTTGGCAAGAGGAGCCTTGGGAGAGTCATGTTAGCAGGGACAGGCAGTGTAGCTGAAGCAGAGATGGAAGATGAGGAGCTGGTATGAGGGGATGGTGCTGTGAGCACCAGTGAGAGGACACAGTTGGAGAGGAGTAGGGAGTGGGATGGGGACAAAGGAAACACAATTTGGAGGGAATCTCTGGTAGAGAGGAAGAAATTCTTCAGAAAGAGTTGATTGTGGGAATAGTGTGCTGCAAAAGTGAGATGGGATCAACTGCACTGAGGGAAGAGTTGGCGTCAGTGGGAATAAAGAATTCTCAAACTTACCCAGAAGGGCACGTGGCATGGATGAGTGTCAGCAGGTCAGCAGCTTAGCAGGAAAGGGGACAGGAAGTAGAGGGCTTGCTATGTTGTTTCAGAGGTCTCTGATTCCTACGCAGTTGGACCCTGGGAGGGAGGTTCATTCTTGAAATATTTCAGAGCGCAGAGTTTGGGAGAAAGGGAGCAGAATCTGTAAAATGTCATGTTCAATAGCCATTTGTTTTTGAAACATACTTGAGTTTGGCAGTGTTCGGATCAGTATCAGATCTGGCAGTGTTCTGCATCTGATACCCTTCAGACAAGGAAAAAACTTGCTTATTTATATAAAGTTTTGTCTTTCTGTTTTGATGTAAAGAGTTCAAGTAGCTCACAGACATACAGCTCTGCAGAGCACCCTCTGAGGTAATAACACGTCACAGCTCACCTTTAATCTTCAGTCAAGTGTTCACTTTGCCCAATTCTTTGTAGGACAGATGTTTGATAGATGTAAAGCAATTCATGGAATTGTCTTGCCAACTGCCTGGCAGGTTTAGAGGAATCCCAGGGATACAGAGACTGGCAGCTGTTTCCACCTTAAAACCAACAGAATTGTCTAAGCTGCAGATGATGTAAGACAGAATAAATTTTTATGAAGTGAACATGAAGATGTGAAAAATAGGGGCTGTGAGAAAGACCATCCTTTATACACATGTATTTCTTATCAAGTGAGCAACTGAATATGGGGAATGTTATATAACCCCACAGACCTGTGCCTGCCATGTTGCTCTGCACAGCAGCTACTGGGAGGCTGTCTTGACCAGCAGTTTTTTAAGCTAGTGCCACAGAAGGGTGAGTTTTTGTGAAAAGGAGGTTAACATTTGCTCACTATCACATCGGTTTTACATATTCAAGCTTGACGTACTTGTAAAATTCCCACCTACCTACCAGCTCCGTATGAGACATTACATGTGGTAGGCACTTAAGGATTTATTGAATGACTTTAATCCACACTGGGCCTGTATGTGTACTGTCTTTTATGAGTGTGAAGGTGACAACACTTCCTGTCTTCATGATGCCCTTGGCTGAGATGTACGGTCATTCTTGTGACCAAAATTGGGCTGTGAATTTCCATGGGCAGAGTAGGTAACAGAAGTATCTGACCTACGATTGTGATATGGCCCCTTGTTCCGCCTGATCAAGCAAATCTCTGTAGAATGTAAGCATAAGCACTTACTTTCTGGTCAAAACCAGAAGAAATCTGTCATTCATAAGAGTTCTTATCACAGCACTTAAACTGAGCTAAATCAAAGGCCAGTGCTCTGTTTTGCAGATTTACATAGAAAGACTTGTAAGTTATGCTGATATTGACATTTGTCCAACTAACTGGAAGAGGATTGTCTTGGGAGCCATTCTTCTTGCCTCCAAGGTTTGGAGTGATATGGCTGTGTGGAATGAGGACTACTGCAAGCTCTTTGAGAACATTACAGTTGAAGAAATGTGAGTTTGTACGGTTTTTGTGAACTTTCTAATCATTTTTCAGTACTTTATGTGCTCCCATAAACTTAAACACTTTAAGAAATATTTTTAAAGGTTATATTGTGCAGATAAAGAAAATGGGTGTAAACACCACATACTTTTTCCATCCAGCTTTAGAACAACGGTTCATATTTTTCATTGTTTGCTGGTAGGTCTTGGTAAATTGATGTCTTAATAATCTCATAAGTTGAAAAGTATTTTTCTGGTGAATATTTTTGGCATTATCTTACCAGTGTACTACCAGAATATAATAATACACTAAATATCTTTATGACTTTTTCAAAGCTGTGTGCAAGTTTCAGTCTCTTTGTAATGAGCACAGGTCTAGGACCTCTGGACCGTGAAAAATGTGTAGTTTCACCCTGAGTTACACATTGTGAATTTGCTTTTGCTAGTGTTGCCCCTGCTTTTATCTGAAGTTCTGTTTTATAGAAACCTTGAGATACAGAATAGCCGCAGATCCCTGTGCCCCTGTCCCATCCCCAATAGGAGTGTTGCATGTGTTTAGAAATTGGGCTGATGAGTTCGAAGTTCCAGTGTTCCCCCTCAGGCAGTCTGAGAAACATTGCTGGAGCATTATCCAGTGCTCACCACACTCAAGAGGTTCCCAGGGCACCTCATACAACCACAGCAGCACTTTGGGGGCCCCGTGTTACCTGTGAGAGTGCAAGAAATCTTGCTGAGTCATGGGGCTGCTCACAGATGGCACCAACATGATACTGAAACAGGAGCTTCCTGGGGTCTTTCTTCCAGTCTGGCCTCATGACTGCTGTAAAGGGAAGGGCCTTGGAGCTGGTATGCAGAGAGAGCCAGGGAGGCATTTCCAGCAGAGGCTCTCACAGTGTCCACTAGACAGCGAGAATGGCTTTGTGGGTGACACTTAGGGAAATCTGAAGGAACACCTCTTGATGACATTGAGCAGCATATAAAGATCAAGATCATGACAGACAGTGGTAAGAGGTTTGGGGTTGTTGTTTTTATTTTTTATTTTTATTTCTTTACATCGGCCTGTTACTGCAGTTAAGACTGTCTTTCAGAATGTACGCAGTCCCAGAGGTGGAGCCTGATGACTGAATAGCAGTCTCTACCAATTGTGCTCCCTGCAGGAATAGCAAATTTATCAACTATCTAAACAAAAGAAAGCACCTGCATAGGAACTAAAAATCAGGTAAGCAATTACAGTACCTGGTTTTAACTTCATATCACTGAAAGAAGCACTGAATAGTGTAGAAAAAACAGTCTTGAATTGCTGATGCCACCCCTTCCCCATGTCCCAGCAGTGGACCTGTGGTGAGGAGAGCACAGCAACTGTGGGACTTTGCATTAAATTCAATGCTGCCTTGTTGTAGCAGAAAGCAAAACAAGACTGCTCTCATCCAGTGCCCACCCACACAGGAAACATTTAGACTAGCCCTAGCCAGAGAGGAATTGTTCATCCCAGTGGGTGGAACTTGAGTTGTGAAAGGTTACTGGCTACTGTGGGATAAAATACTCTGGAGTCCTTAATAAACCTGGAAGTCTGTCTAGGCCACAAGGACTGCTGTGCTGTGCTTGGAGACAGTGTATTTAGGGGAATGTGACCTACAGAGACGGCAGCTGGGGCAGCTAGGGAGTGCTTGCCCACCCTTCCTCCAGTCCTAGACAGTGCAGCTCACAGCTCTGACAGAGACCTCTTTCTTCCACTTGAGGGGAGGAAAGAGGACTTTGTCTTGCAACTTGGATACTAGCTCAGCCACAGCAGGAGAGGTCAGTGTCATGAGACCCCTATTTCAGGTCCCAGCTCCGGGATAACATCTCTAGACAAACCTTGGGCCAGAAGGGAACTTGCTGCCTTAAAGGGACTCAGTAATGGCTGGATTCATCACTTTCTGATGAAAGAGCCCTTGGGCCCTGAAGAATCACCAGTGGTGAACAGGTAGTACATGCCGTGGGCCTCGAGTGAGACTCAGAGATGTGCTGGCTGCAGGTGTGACCTAGCACATTCCCAGCTGTGGTGGCTATGAGGAGAGACTCCCTCTGTTTGAGAAAAGCTGAGGGAAGAGTTAAGAGGATTTTTCTTGAGCTTAGATACCAGCTCAGCTACAGTGGAGAAGAGCACCAAGTGGACTGTTGGAGTCCCCGATTGAGGCCTTCGTTCTTGAATGGCATCTCTGGACCTACCCTGGGCCAGAGGGGAGTCCGCTGCCCTGAAGAGTGAGTTCCAGGCCAGGTGGCATTCACCACAAGCTGACTGAGAGCACTTGGGCATTGAGTGAGCATCAGTGATGACCTGACAGTAATCCCCATGGGACTGTGATGATGGTGTATGTGGAGACACCTGGGCTGTCTGGGCAAAGGAGAGGGAAGAGTGGGAATGGATTTGCCTGCTAGATTCAGTGCCAGCTCAGCCATGGTAGAGCAGAACACCAGGTAGATGTCTAAGGTTTATGACTCCAGCCCTGGCTCCCAGACAGCACCTCTTAACCCATCCAGGGACCTGGGGAACTTACTGCACTTAAAGGAAGGACAGAAGCCTGGCTGGCTTTACTACCTGCTAATTGTAGAGCCCCGGGGACTTGAGTGGCAGCAGGTACTTGTTACAGTGGGCCTTGGCCCGCCACAGTGCTGTACCAGCTTCAGATCTAGTGCTGTCCTTGTGGTGGTGGCCACAGGGGTGCTTGTATTGCTCCTCTCTGAGCCCCAGGCAGCCTAGCAGAGAGAGAGAGAGACTTCATTTGTGGGAAAGTGAGGGAAGAAGTGAGTCCCTGTCTGCTAATCCAGAGAATTCCTTCAGGTCTGTTCTCCGACCACCAATGTGGTACCTCTACAAGTCTGCAAAACACAATGACATTCTTCACAGAAATAAAAATAAAAAATGAATTCTAAAATTTATATGTAACTACAAAAGACTCAGAGTATCCAAAGCTATCCTGAGCAAAAAACAAACGAAATCTGATTTCAAATTATACTCTATAGCTATAGTAATCAGAACAGCATGGCACTGGCATAAAAACAGACACATAAACCAATGGAACAGAATAGAAAACCCAGAAACCAATTTATACATCTGCAGTGAACTCATTGTCAGCAAAGGTGCCAAACACATACAATGGGGAAATGACAGTCTCATCAATAAGTGATTCTGGGAAAACTGGATATTCATATGCAGAGGAATGAAACTAGACCTCTCTTTCTCACCTTATACAAAAATCAAATCAAAATGGATTAAATATTTAAATCTCAGCTGGGTGCAGTGGCTCATGCCTGTAATCCCAGCACTTTGGTAGGCCGAGATAGAAGAATTGCCTGAGCCCAGTAGTTCAATACCAGCCTGGGCGAACAAGTGAGATTCTGTCTCTATTTTTTAAAACATTAAAAATTAAAAAATTTATTTAAATCTAAGACCTGAAATATGAAACAAATAAAACATTGGGAAAACTCTCTGGGATACTGGACTCAGCAAATATTTCTCGAATATTTCATAAGCATAGGCAGCCAAAGCAAAAATGGGCAAATTAGGTCACATCAAGTTAAAAAGCTTCTGCACAGCAAAGGAAAGAATCAACTAAGTGAAGAGACAACTCACAGAATGGGGGAAGATATTTAAAAACTATCTGACAAGGGATTAATTACCAGAATATTTAAGAAGCTCAAAGAACTCCATAGAAAAAAAATCTAATAATCTGTTTTTTAAAATGGGCAAAATATCTGAATAGGCATTTCTCAGAAGAGGACACATTAGCCAGGCATGATGACACGTGCCTGTGGTTTCAGCTGTTTGGGAGGCTTACGTGATCCTTGGAGATTGAGGCTGCAGTGAGCTGTGATTGTGCCACTGCACTCCAACCTGAGTGACAAAGTGAGACCCTGTTTCGAAACTAAGGCATATGAATAGCAGATAGGTATATGAAAAGATACTCAACATCAATATCATTAATCTTCAGAGCAATACAAATGAAAATTACAATGAGAGATCATCTCATCCCACTTAAAATGGCTTTTATTATAAAGATAGCCAATAACAAATGCTGGTGAGGATTCAGAGAAAAGGTAACCCTCATACAAGGTTAGTGGGAATGTAATTTAAGTACAACCACTATGGAGAAAAGTTTGGAGGTCCTCAAAACTAAAAATAGAGCTACCATATGATCCAGCAATCCTACTGCTGGGTATATATGCAAAAGAAAGGAAGTCAGAATATCAGAGAGATACCTGCACTCTCATGTATATTGCAGGACTATTCACAACACCCAAGATTTGGAAGCATTCCGAATGTCCATCAACAGATGAGTGGCTAAAGAAAATGTGGTACATATACACAATGGAGTACTATTCAACCATAAAAGAGAATGATATCCTGTTACTTGCAAGAACATGGATGGAAATGTTGAGTGAAATAAGCCAGGCACAGAAAAACAAGCTTCACATGTTCTCACTTATTTGTGGGAGCTAAAAATTAAGACAGTTTGTTTGTTTGTTTGTTTGTTTTTTGAGATGGAATCTTGCTCTTTCACCCAGGTTGGAGTGCAGTGGCACTATGTCTGCTCACTGCAACTTCCACCTCCTGAGGTCAAGCGATTCTCCTATCTCCGCCTCCTGAGTAGCTGAGATTACAGACGCGTGCCACCATGCCCGGCTAATTTTTGTATTTTTTGGTAGTGATGGGGTTTCACCATGCTAGCCAGGCTGGTCTCGAACTCTTGACCTCGTGATCCACCTGCCTCAGCCTCCCAAAGTGCTAAGATTACATGCATGAGCCACTGAGTCCGGCCTCAAACAATTTAACTCGTGAAGATATAGAGTAGGAGAATCGTTAGCAGAGGCTGCTAAAAGTAGTATGGGGGATGAGGAGTAAGGGGTAATGGTTAATAGGTACACACATATAGTGAGAAAGAATAAACAAAATCTAGTGTTTGATAGCACAACAGGGTGACAACACTCAAGAATTATTTAATTGTACATTTTACAGTAACTAAAAGTGTAATTGAATTATTTGTAAAATAAAAGTATGCTTGAGGCATGATGGATATTTCATTTACCCTGATGTGATTATTACACATTGTAGTCATCAAAATATTTTATATACCACATAAATATATACACCTATAATATACTCCAAAAACATATTTAAAGATTTTCATTCAGAATTACTACACTGTATATTTACAAGTGAATTGAGGATTCTTGTTTCTAAGAAGAGACTCACTAGTGATGGTCAGTTGGTTTTGAAATGGCTGCTAAATTACTGCTTTGCTAATAGTAGAAACTGAGTTGTCATGGTGATATCGCTAGTAGCCATTTTAGCAAAGGATGTTAAAAGAAAATGAATTTGAAACAAATAGAAGTACTTTGAAAGCTGCAGAAGCTAAAGTGCTCTTAATCACTGCTGTCATCAGTCTATAAACTGGTTTCTTGAAGGGAGCAAAATTTGTAATTATGAACACTTAGCTCCGTTATAATGGCGGCTAAATTGTTCTCAAAACCAGCAGCTAATCCGGTGGGGCTCTAGTTCTAGTTACAAGGTCAGAGAATATGCAGAGAAATGTGCGGGTTTCCACAGATGTGAGCTCCAGAAGCAGTGGTGGCAGAAGCCGGCTCCAGTTCTACACAATGCTGTTTGTAAATGCAGAAGCACCCGGATGTATGCTCTGAACAGGAGCCATGTTCACGATTTTTAGAAATTGTAAAACATTGCAACAAAGTGTGTAATGTACATTTATCTTGTCCCTCTGCTGTTGATTGTAATGATCTCTTTTAGACTGTAAATTGAACCATTTAAGAATTAGTGTTTATCAGATTTTTCTTAAAACTTTTCAACATCTGTTTGTCTTGTTAGTATATATTTTCCTTCAGAAGCATCACTAATTATCAGGGAAATGCAAATGAAAACCACAGTGTGATACCACCTTACTCCTGCAAGAATGGCTATAATTTAAAAATTGAAAAATCATACATGTTGGTATGGATTAGGTGAGAAGGGAACACTTACACTGCTGATAGGAATGTAAACTAGTACAACCACTATGGAAAACAGTACTGCCATTCAATCCAGCAATCTCACACTGGGTATCTACCCAAAACAAAAGAAGTCGTATGAAAAAGACACATGCACATGCATGTTGATAGCAGCACAATTTGCAATTGCAAAAATATGGAATGTCCATCAATGAATGCGTAGATAAAGAAAGCTTGGAATATATACACCATGGAATACTACTGATCCATAACACAGAATGAAATAATGGCCTTTGCAGTAACTTGGATGAAGCTCTATGCCGTTATTCTAAGTGAAGTAACTCAGGAATGGAAAACCAAGTATCATACATTCTCACTTATAGGTGGGAGCTAAGCTATGAGGATTTTGTATGTATTTATACACACACACACACACACACACACACACACACACACATGTACATACATACAAGTTAAACTGAGCAACTCCTATTCAGAAAATTTGCTGTGCCTGTAAAGGGTATGCTATTCAGCCATTTAAAAAACAACAAAAAACTAAGAAGATACATATCCTTTAGGCATAATGGTTTTCTTCAATAACTAAGTCTCTATTAATAACATGTTAATTATATAAAATACTGTATTTTATACATTTAAAATATGTTTATGGAAAAACATAAGAGATTATAAAGTGCATATATTCCTATAGTAAATTAAGTCCTGATTAGCTGATTATTAAAGCATTATCTGATTTGCATTCCTATAGTCTTATGGTTATATGAATAGGAAATTAATGTTGAAAGTTTCAGTTAGGTTTTCAGTTAAACAAATGAGAAAACCACATATCTGCTTATATCTTGACTGCTTTCCATACCGGAGAACATCAAGCATTTGTTGACTTAGCCAATGGATAAAACTTTAAAACCAAGAAACCAAATATGTTGCTGAGGTATTGTTTTTATACAGTTAAATCTTTACAGGGATTACTATGAAAGTGGTAAGATTACTCTAGTTTTATATTTATTTAAACATTTGACAAAGTGCTGGATACACTGGCTCGTGTGTGTAATACCAGCACTTTGGGAGGCCAAGGTGGGAGTATCACTTAATCACAGGAGTTTAACACCAGCCTGGGCAACAAGTGAGACCCTGACTCTACAAAAAGAATTTTAAAAAATAGCCCAGCTAAGTGGCATGAACCTGTAGTCCCAGCTACTTGAAAGGCTAGGATCATGCCACTGGACTTTAGCCTAAGCAACAGAGCAAGACCCTGTCTCAAGACAAACAAACAAACAAAAATCTTTGGCCAGGACAGCTGATGAATAATCATGTGGCAGAGGGCTGCTCCCAGCCTGTTCCCCTCTCACCACATTCAACTCATCCCCACATTCTGTTCTGGCCAGGGGTGACAGATGCGGAGCACCTTGGGGTTTCGTTTCCAGCTTAGGAGAAACACTGTGAAAGGCCAGCATCCTACCAAAAGGCATGTCATAAAATGGGTTTAGTCTAGCCAAGGTGTTTCTCTTTGATTTTTCTTTTTTTTTTTTTTAATTTATTTATTATTATTATACTTTAAGTTGTAGGGTACATGTGCATAACGTGCAGGTTTGTTACATATGTATACTTGTGCCATGTTGGTGTGCTGCACCCATCAACTCGTCATTTACATGAGGTATAACTCCCAATGCAGTCCCTCCCCCCTACCCCCTCCCCATGATAGGCCCCGGTGTGTGATGTTCCCCTTCCTGAGTCCAAGTGATCTCATTGTTCAGTTCCCACCTATGAGTGAGAACATGCGGTGTTTGGTTTTCTGTTCTTGTGATAGTTTGCTAAGAATGATGGTTTCCAGCTGCATCCATGTCCCTACAAAGGACACAAACTCATCCTTTTTGATGGCTGCATAGTATTCCATGGTGTATATGTGCCACATTTTCTTAATCCAATCTGTCACTGATGGACATTTGGGTTGATTCCAAGTCTTTGCTATTGTGAATAGTGCCGCAATAAACATACGTGTGCATGTGTCTTTATAGCAGCATAATTTATAATCCTTTGGGTATATACCCAGTAATGGGATGGCTGGGTCATATGGTACATCTAGTTCTAGATCCTTGAGGAATTGCCATACTGTTTTCCATAATGGTTGAACTAGTTTACAATCCCACCAACAGTGTAAAAGTGTTCCTATTTCTCCACATCCTCTCCAGCACCTGTTGTTTCCTGACTTTTTAATGATTGCCATTCTAACTGGTGTGAGATGCTATCTCATTGTGGTTTTGATTTGCATTTCTCTGATGGCCCGTGATGATGAGCATTTTTTCATGTGTCTGTTGGCTGTATGAATGTCTTCTTTTGAGAAATGTCTGTTCATATCCTTTGCCCACTTTTTGATGGGGTTGTTTGTTTTTTTCCTTGTAAATTTGTTTGAGTTCTTTGTAGGTTCTGGATATTAGCCCCTTGTCAGATGAGTAGATTGCAAAAATTTTCTCCCATTCTGTAGGTTGCCTGTTCACTCTGATGGTAGTTTCTTTTGCTGTGCAGAAGCTCTTTAGTTTAATGAGATCCCATTTGTCAATTTTGGCTTTTGCTGCCATTGCTTTTGGTGTTTTAGACATGAAGTCTTTGCCCATGCCTATGTCCTGAATGGTACTACCTAGGTTTTCCTCTAGGATTTTTATGGTATTAGGTCTAACATTTAAGTCTCTAATCCATCTTGAATTAATTTTCGTATAAGGAGTAAGGAAAGGATCCAGTTTCAGCTTTCTACTTATGGCTAGCCAATTTTCCCAGCACCATTTATTAAATAGGGAATGCTTTCCCCATTTCTTGTTTCTCTCAGGTTTGTCAAAGATCAGATGGCTGTAGATGTGTGGTATTATTTCTGAGGACTCTGTTCTGTTCCATTGGTCTATATCTCTGTTTTGGTACCAGTACCATGCTGTTTTGGTTACTGTAGCCTTGTAGTATAGTTTGAAGTCAGGTAGCGTGATGCCTCCAGCTTTGTTCTTTTGACTTAGGATTGTCTTGGAGATGCGGGCTCTTTTTTGGTTCCATATGAACTTTAAAGCAGTTTTTTCCAATTCTGTGAAGAAACTCATTGGTAGCTTGATGGAGATGGCATTGAATCTATAAATAACCTTGGGCAGTATGGCCATTTTCACGATATTGATTCTTCCTATCCATGAGCATGGTATGTTCTTCCATTTGTTTGTGTCTTCTTTTATTTCACTGAGCAGTGGTTTGTAGTTCTCCTTGAAGAGGTCCTTTACATCCCTTGTAAGTTGGATTCCTAGGTATTTTATTCTCTTTGAAGCAATTGTGAATGGAAGTTCATTCATGATTTGGCTCTGTGATTGTCTGTTACTGGTGTATAAGAATGCTTGTGATTTTTGCACATTAATTTTGTATCCTGAGACTTCGCTGAAGTTGCTTATCAGCTTAAGGAGATTTTGGGCTGAGACAATGGGGTTTTCTAAATATACAATCATGTCATCTGCAAACAGGGACAATTTGACTTCTTCTTTTCCTAACTGAATACCCTTGATTTCTTTCTCTTGCCTAATTGCCCTAGCCAGAACTTCCAACACTATGTTGAATAGGAGTGGTGAGAGAGGGCATCCCTGTCTTGTGCCAGTTTTCAAAGGGAATTTTTGCAGTTTTTGCCCATTCAGTATGATATTGGCTGTGGGTTTGTCATAAATAGCTCTTATTATTTTGAGGTATGTTCCATCAATACCGAATTTATTGAGCGTTTTTAGCATGAAGGGCTGTTGAATTTTCTCAAAAGCCTTTTCTGCATCTATTGAGATAATCATGTGGTTCTTGTCTTTGGTTCTGTTTATATGCTGGATTATGTTTATTGATTTGCAAATGTTGAACCAGCCTTGCATCCCAGGGATGAAGCCCACTTGATCATGGTGGATAAGCTTTTTGATGTGTTGCTGAATCCGGTTTGCCAGTATTTTATTGAGGATTTTTGCAATGATGTTCATCAGGGATATTGGTCTAAAATTCTCTTTTTTTGTTGTGTCTCTGCCAGGCTTTGGTATCAGGATGATGTTGGCCTCATAAAATGAGTTAGGGAGGATTCCCTCTTTTTCTTTTTTTTTTTTTTTAATTTATTTATTATTATTATACTTTAAGTTCTAGGGTACATGTGCATAACGTGCAGGTTTGTTACATATGTATACTTGTGCCATGTTGGTGTGCTGCACCCATCAACTCGTCATTTACATCAGGTATAACTCCCAATGCAATCCCTCCCCCCTACCCCCTCCCCATGATAGGCCCCGGTGTGTGATGTTCCCCTTCCTGAGTCAAAGTGATCTCATTGTTCAGTTCCCACCTATGAGTGAGAACATGCGGTGTTTGGTTTTCTGTTCTTGTGATAGTTTGCTAAGAATGATGGTTTCAACACCATGGAATACTATGCAGCCATAAAAAAGGATGAGTTTGTGTCCTTTGTAGGGACATGGATTCCCTCTTTTTCTATTGATTGGAATAGTTTCAGAAGGAATGGTACCAACTCCTCCTTGTACCTCTGGTAGAATTCAGCTGTGAATCCATCTGGTCCTGGACTTTTTTTGGTTGGTAGGCTATTAATTGTTGCCTCAATTTCAGAGCCTGCTATTGGTCTATTCAGGGATTCAACTTCTTCCTGGTTTAGTCTTGGGAGAGTGTAAGTGTCCAGGAAATTATCCATTTCTTCTAGATTTTCCAGTTTATTTGCGTAGAGGTGTTTATAGTATTCTCTGATGGTAGTTTGTATTTCTGTGGGGTCGGTGGTGATATCCCCTTTATTATTTTTAATTGCGTCGATTTGATTCTTCTCTCTTTTCTTCTTTATTAGTCTTGCTAGTGGTCTGTCAATTTTGTTGATCTTTTCAAAAAACCAACTCCTAGATTCATTGATTTTTTGGAGGGTTTTTTGTGTCTCTATCTCCTTCAGTTCTGCTCTGATCTTAGTTATTTCTTGCCTTCTGCTAGCTTTAGAATGAGTTTGCTCTTGCTTCTCTAGTTCTTTTAATTGCGATGTTAGAGTGTCAATTTTAGATCTTTCCTGCTTTCTCTTGTGGGCATTTAGTGCTATAAATTTCCCTCTACACACTGCTTTAAATGTGTCCCAGAGATTCTGGTATGTTCTATCTTTGTTCTCATTGGTTTCAAAGAACATCTTTATTTCTGCCTTCATTTTGTTATGTACCCAATAGTCATTCAGGAGCAGGTTGTTCAGTTTCCATGTAGTTGAGCGGTTTTGATTGAGTTTCTTAGTCCTGGGTTCTAGTTTGATTGCACTGTGGTCCGAGAGACAGTTTGTTATAATTTCTGTTCTTGTACATTTGCTGAGGAGTGCTTTACTTCCAATTATGTGGTCAAATTTGGAGTAAGTACGATGTGGTGCTGAGAAGAATGTATATTCTGTTGATTTGGGGTGGAGAGTTCTATAGATGTCTATTAGGTCTGCTTGCTGCAGAGATGAGTTCATTTCCTGGATATCCTTGTTAACTTTCTGTCTCGTTGATCTGTCTAATGTTGACAGTGGAGTGTTGAAGTCTGCCATTATTATTGTATGGGAGTCTAAGTCTCTTTGTAAGTTTCTAAGGACTTGCTTTATGAATCTGGGTGCTCCTGTATTGGGTGCATATATATTTAGGATAGTTAACTCTTCCTGTTGAATTGATCCCTTTACCATTATGTAATGGCCTTCTTTGTCTCTTTTGATCTTTGATGGTTTAAAGTCTGTTTTATCAGAGACTAGTATTGCAACCCCTGCTTTTTTTTGTTCTCCATTTGCTTGGTAAATCTTCCTCCATCCCTTTATTTTGAGCCTATGTATGTCTCTGCGTGTGAGATGGGTCTCCTGAATACAGCAGACTGATGGGTCTTGATTCTTTATCCAGTTTGCCAGTCTGTGTCTTTTAATTGGAGCATTTAGTCCATTTACATTTAAGGTTAATATTGTTATATGTGAACTTGATCCTGCCATTATGATATTAACTGGTTATTTTGCTCATTAGTTGATGCAGTTTCTTCCTAGCCTCGATGGTCTTTACATTTTGGCTTGTTTTTGCAATGGCTGGTACTGGTTGTTCCTTTCCATGTTTAGTGCTTCCTTCAGGGTCTCTTGTAAGGCAGGCCTAGTGGTGACAAAATCTCTAAGCATTTGCTTATCTGTAAAGGATTTTATTTCTCCTTCACTTATGAAACTTAGTTTGGCTGGATATGAAATTCTGGGTTGAAAATTCTTTTCTTTAAGAATGTTGAATATTGGCACCCACTCTCTTCTGGCTTGTAGAGTTTCTGATGAGAGATCTGCTGTTAGTCTGATGGGCTTCCCTTTGTGGGTAACCCGACCTTTCTCTCTGGCTGCCCTTAAGATTTTTTCCTTCATTTCAAGTTTGGTGAATCTGACAATTATGTGTCTTGGAGTTGCTCTTCTCGAGGAGTATCTTTGTGGCATTCTCTGTATTTCCTGGATTTGAATGTTGGCCTGCCCTACTAGGTTTGGGAAGTTCTCCTGGATGATACCCTGAAGAGTGTTTTCCAACTTGGTTCCATTTTCCCCCTCACTTTCAGGCACCCCAATCAGACGTAGATTTGGGCTTTTTACATAATCCCATACTTCTTGCAGGCTTTGTTCATTTCTTTTTCTTCTTTTTTCTTTTGGTTTCTCTTCTCGCTTCATTTCATTCATTTGATCCTCAATCGCTGATACTCTTTCTTCCAGTTGATCGAGTCGTTTACTGAAGCTTGTGCATTTGTCACGTATTTCTCGTGTCATGGTTTTCATCTCTTTCATTTCGTTTATGACCTTCTCTGCATTAATTACTCTAGCCATCAATTCTTCCACGTTTTTTTCAAGATTTTTAGTTTCTTTGCGCTGGGTACGTAATTCCTCCTTTAGCTCTGATAAATTTGATGGACTGAAGCCTTCTTCTCTCATCTCCTCAAAGTCATTCTCCGTCCAGCTTTGATCCGTTGCTGGCGAGGAGCTGCGCTCCTTTGCCGGGGGAGATGCGCTCTTATTTTTTGAATTTCCAGCTTTTCTGCCCTGCTTTTTCCCCATCTTTGTGGTTTTATCTGCCTCTGGTCTTTGATGATGGTGATGTACTGATGGGGTTTTGGTGTAGGTGTCCTTCCTGTTTGATAGTTTTCCTTCTAACAGTCAGGACCCTCAGCTGTAGGTCTGTTGGAGATTGCTTGAGGTCCACTCTAGACCCTGTTTGCCTGGGTATCAGCAGCAGAGGCTGCAGAAGATAGTATATTTCTGAACAGCGAGTGTACCTGTCTGATTCTTGCTTTGGAAGCTTCCTCTCAGGGGTGTACTCCACCCTGTGAGGTGTGGGGTGTGACTGCCCCTAATGGGGGATGTCTCCCAGTTAGGCTACTCAGGGGTCAGGGACCCACTTGAGCAGGCAGTCTGTCCCTTCTCAGTTCTCAACCTCCATGTTGGGAGATCCACTGCTCTCTTCAAAGCTGTCAGACAGAGTCGTTTGCGTCTGCAGAGGTTTCTGCTGCTTTGTTATTGTTTACTGTGCCCTGTCCCCAGAGGTGGTCTACAGAGACAGGCAGGTTTCCTTGAGCTGCTGTGAGCTCCACCCAGTTGGAGCTTCCCAGCAGCTTTGTTTACCTACTTAAGCCTCAGCAATGGTGGGCACCCCTCCCCCAGCCTGGCTGCTGCCTTGCGGGTAGATCACAGACTGCTGTGCTAGCAATGAGGGAGGCTCCGTCGGTGTGGGACCCTCCCGGCCAGGTGTGGGATATGATCTCCTGGTGTGCCTGTTTGCTTAAAGCGCAGTATTGGGGTGGGAGTTACCCGATTTTCCAGGTGTTGTGTGTCTCAGTTCCCCTGGCTAGGAAAAGGGATTCCCTTCCCCCTTGCGCTTCCCAGGTGAGGCGATGCCTCGCCATGCTTCAGCTGTCGCTGGTCGGGCTGCAGCAGCTGACCAGCACCGATCATCCGGCGCTCCCCAGTGAGATGAACCCAGTACCTCAGTTGAAAATGCAGAAATTACCGGTCTTCTGTGTGGCTCACGCTGGGAGTTGGAGACTGGAGCTGTTCCTATTCGGCCATCTTGCTCCGCCCCTCTCTTTGATTTTTCTATAGTCTGAAGTGTAAAGAGTATTCCTGCCCCATAATAGTGACAGCTAATAAATGGCATCCATCATTTCTGTCATCTGATCACTATTGCGGTGCCTTGGGAGTGAGCATGGAGTCTGAGTTGTGCAATGGAACCCTCAAAAATGGGCCCTGAGTTAGCTGCACAAGTGCAGAGAAGGCTGTCCCCTTTCTCCTCATCCCAAACTTGGGGTGCTGGATGCAGAATGGACTGCAAGCAGCTGTGCCCTGTTTGGACATTAGTGTAGGAATCCACCTGCATAGCCTGTATTTGTTTCAAAAAAAGAATTTGGAGCTGTTCTAGTAGCTCAGTGTGATATTTTTAAATAATCAGAGAAAAATTTTATTAACTGACTTAACAAAAAAACACTGCCTATTAAATTCATTTAATATTGTTTAAGGAGTATCTACAAAATTCTGATCTCAGTGTTTTCTTGCAAAAGGAGTGGAAGTAAGGACAGAGACCCTTTCAAATGAAGAATCACTGAGAAACAATGTTTATAAGTAGTATAGCATTTACTTATGCACATTTTTTAAGATTATGCCATAATCAATTTGCATCAGGCTCTCCAATTTAGGAACACTGAGAGGATTTCCCTGTAGGGGAAGTTTTCACATAAATGTTGAAAAAATTGTTAAAACTGAAAACTTTTCTGTATTTGGTAATCTACTAGGGTTCCAATCCAGTGTGCTGTCTTAAATTTCTAAGGTCTGTCTACAGTGTGTGTTATCATAGGTCTTGGAGCAAATATCACGTAAATGAAGGCATTTCCACATTCTATACATTCATAGGTTTTATTTCAGAAATGAGTTCTTATCTTCATGTGAAACTGGAACAATTGAAGACCTTACCATGGATGTTTGTATTTGTAAGGGTTTTCTCCATTGAATCCTTTCATGTTTCCAAAGAAATGAAAAAGCTGAATTTATCATGTTTCTTAAGATTATGTCATTTTTCTCCATATTAAATTCAAATATGTCTTTGAAAGCACAAGGGAAAATCAAGTTATTAACCCAGTTTTTACATTCATGTTGTTTTTGTTTTTCTAAGTTTTCAAAGAAAACTGGGAAAGTTGCATGCTTTCTTGTAGATCTCAGGGTTCCGTACAGTGTGAGTTCTTTCATGTGATCTAATAAATTAGAGTCCATGGTGGCTTTACCACATTTCTTACATGAGAATAATATTTTTGAACTAACATTGTCCTGTGTTGGTTTTGTTGTGTTTCTCCTTCCCCAGGAATGAGTTGGAAAGGCAATTCTTGAAGCTAATTAATTATAATATTGGCGTTACTGGCAGCGTTTATAGCAGATTCTACTTTGATCTTCGCAGCTTGGCACATGACAATGGCCTGTATTCGCCAGTTTATCTTCTTGACAGAGAAAGAGCATGGAAGCTGGAGGTAAGGCTACGAAGTTACTAAGTGGGTTTTCATTCAAACACCAATGCCAGCATCTGTGACTAGGTCATATTAAGTAGTGATTAGAAAAATGGAAAGCATCAAAATTAACTAACATACTGAAGAGCTCATTACCTTTTTGGCATTCTATTTCCTGTATCTTTTACAGTTTTTACAAGGATCCACATTATTTGAAAATTATAGATATATCTTCTCTTTTGTGACCATAATTCAGAATATTTTAATCAAATTTAATTTATTTGTAATCTTTCCCATTTGAACCTTTATCCTTTCAAATCATATGTAAATGATTTCTTGTTATTGTATTCTGAGCAATGTCTACATATATAATGCACTTACTACTCTTGACTTTTTTTATTATTCAGTTTGCAAATTTATGTCATTTGCTACTGTATATACCACAGTGCAGTCAGTCCCATGGGTTTGTTAGACAAAGCATCAGTGCCTAAGCCAAGAGACCTGCACTTAGACTGTATAAGGTGTATGTTTCTCAAGTACTGGATGCAGGAAGTACATGGGATTTTATTGGAAATAATAACTTTTATGGGGCAAAGTAATATTTATGGTTTGTGACTTTTGGTAAGTACACAGCAAAGTTACAGCTGACAAGGATGAACATTTAAAATAGTCATGTTCTGTGGTACCTTGGAAGTATTTTAAAATCATACGTTTTCTATTATAATTAATGTGCAAGTGAAGTAGTGCCTTTTGATGCTTTAGTCATTAGACTTCTTTGATGTTTTGATACAATCCAGCACCTGCTTGCATCGTTAAAATTTGCTTTGAATATATAACAACTACGATAGATTGTGTAGAGTTTGAATAGACTAATAAACTAACTTTTTGCAAAAGTGTACATTCATTATCTTTAAGGAACAAGTACACAGGTAACAGATGATACTGCTCTTAGAAGGCTGTCACAATACTGTGACATCTTTGGGAGGCCAATTTTTAAGTAACTTAATAAAACAAATTCCCATTTGCTCCAGCAATCTCATTCTAGCCCTGAGATTACCTTAGTGAGGTGACAGAACTTGGCAGTGTAAACCTCAGCCAAAGTAACTATAACTGGGACGGGCGCGGTGGCTCATGCCTGTAATTCCAGCACTTTGGGAGGCCAAGGTGGGTGGATCATGAGATCAGAAGTTCAAGACCAACCTGGCCAAAATGATGAACCCCTGTTGCTACTAAAAATATGAAAATTAGCTGGGCGTGGTGGCAGGTGCCTGTAATCCCAGCTACTCGGGGGACTGAGGCAGAGAATTGCTTGAACCCAGGAGGCGGAGGTTGCAGTGGGCTGAGATTGTGCCATTGTACTCCAGCCTGGGCGACAGAGCAAGACTCCTCAAAAAAAAAAAAAAAGAAAAAGAAAAAAAAAAGTAGCTGTAACTGAACTATCTAAAGGAGTTGCATGTGTGGCTTATCATCAGTGGTGACTGTTAAAAAGTTGGAACCCTTTTTAAAATTGTACCTCTTTTCTGTTTGACATTCTTAGGCTTTTTCAAGGATGGAACAATACAAAGTTTTCTATAGTGCTGCCAAGAATGGGTCTTTGAGTGCTGAAGATTTAATTCATCTTCAGCGTGCTAAGGCCATCCTCTTCTGAAGGAAGAAATAAGGGGTAATGTGACATCTGAACCCCTCATCCAAAAAGACAGGAAAATATCATCTCTCCTGCTAAAGAACTAGAAAAGTTGGTATTTTCAAAAGAAGAAACACCTCAATTCAAGTAAACTCAAGGAAAACTAAGATTGCACTTCATAGTAAAGAATGGGACCTTGTCAGGGTAACAACACACTCTTACACTCTTCTGTCCCGTTTAATGTATACAGAGTTATCAAAACCACTCCAAAGTGAAGACTCCTTCTGCCCACGCACAGATATTTGCTTAGTGTGTGGGCTGATAGCTGTGAACTGTGTAAGGCTTTTAAAACAATAGTTTAACTTTTTAGATTTTAAAGGTAACTTTTCTGTTTCTTTATGTTTTTTCTTTTCCCCAATATTGCTGCATATGCATTTGGAATCAGTGCAGTATCACTGTTAAAACATGGGAGTCTAACAACTCCTAAAGCCACTAGGAGCAGACCCAGAATTGTCAGGTATGGAAGGGCTCTTCCTTCCTACTTTTACCAGTAACTACTAGTTACTGGCAATCATGAAGCAAAAGCTGCCAGATAAGGTTTGCCATTCACATCCTTTGTAAGCCCTTCTTATTAGCAGTTTAGCATGTTTGGGGTCATAAAAAGAGAAAATATTGGTTATTGATTATCTACTTTTATGAAGGTCTGTGGTGTATTTCTTGTGAACTATAATGGTTCTCATTTGCTGATAAATTTTCTTATTGTTAAGTAAATGTATTCAAAGATGATTTCATAGTGCCAAGCAACATGGTGATCCAGTGGTTATGTAAAAATAATAAAATATGACGTGTCCTGAAAGTTTCAGGGCAGTTTTTAGCTTTAATATAGTGTGCCTGGGCCCTCCAGAGGACTGCAGCATATATGTACATGCTGTAAATCTTTACAAAATACCATTTGGAAGTGTAATTGTATTTCTTCTTTTTATTTTTAATAGATGGTGTCTCACTATATTGCCCAAGCTACAGTGCAATCAGAGACACAATCATAGCTCACCACAGCCTGAAAACCCTGGCCTCAAGCAATCTTCCCATGTCAGTCTACCAAGTAGCTGGGACCATAGGTGTGTACCACCGCCTCTGGCTTTATTTTGCAGAATTTGAATATTAAGCTTTTAACTTTTTGTTTCAGTCAATATCTGCTATCTTCAAGAAGGAGTGAAACAAAAAATTAAAAGCTTAATATTCAGGAGCTAGGCATGTTTGTAGTACCAGCTACTCACGAGACTTAAATGGGAGGATCACTTGAGGCCTAGCCTTGGAGGCTGCAGTGCGCTGTGATTGTGCCTGTAAATAGCCATTGCACTCCAGCCTTGGCAACAAAATGAGACCCTGTCACTTAAAAAAATGGCAAAACTAAATAAACGTTAAAAAAAAATACAACAGGCTTTTCAATGATGTTTTGTAAATGTTTGTAGCATTGTTACTTTTACAAGTATCAAAGCTTAAAATTACACTAAGACTTTTGGAATTCTTGTGTTTTTATAAAGTTCCCTTTTCTCTTGTAAAGTTGCTCTTTGGATGGCTTTTATCTGCATTGATAACCTCAAATTATTTTCCCTAGATGTGATGAAGAGGAGGATCTGTGTTAATTCACATATAACAAATTAGAAGGAATTGGACCGTAATAGTAGTAGGTGATGTAATACATTTTATTATCCCACATGTTAACCTGGGTGCAGGTATCATATTTCATGTCCTGCTATTTAAAAAGAGCCTCCATAAGCCTTAGGAACACTAGCTCCTGAAAAATATCATTTATGGAATGCAGAACTTAGAGACTGAAGTATTGACTGCAGTTTTATTTTCAAAAGATAAATGCTACAATTGATGTGGTTTTCATTTCTCATGTTTATATTAAAAGAAAACCGAGTAAACTGTTTAATTAAAATGTGGCAAATGTGTTTATAACACTTCTATTCACATAGTGTTGCATCTCTGCCTAACTTAAATAGTTTAAATCAGTCTTGATATGTCTTAAAGCATTTTTGTAAGTTGCCTTGACCATACACAAGTTGGTTTAATCCATGCCTGTATTTAAGATGTAATATCTCTTTTCTCTCTCTTTTTTTTTTTTTTTTTTTTGAGACGGAGTCTAGCTTTCTTGCCCAGGCTGGAGTGCAGTGGCGTGATCTTGGCTCACTGCAATCTCCGCCTGCCGGGTTCAATCTATTCTCCTGCCTCAGCCTCCCGAGTGGCTGGGACTACAGGCGCACACCACCACACCCCACTGATTTTTTGTATTTTAGTAGAGACCAGGTTTCACCATGTGGCCCAGGCTGGTCTCGAACTCCTGACCTCAGGGAATCCGCCCACCTCGGCCACCCAAAGTGCTAGGATTACAGGCATGAGCCACCATGCCTGGCCCTCAATTTTAAGAAAATTTATTACACTTAAAATAACTCTCTGGCCACAGTACTTAATGGCATAGTGCATTAGATGGCATCTTTGAATAGCTGGTTATTGTATCTGAGAGGAAAAACCCATTAGAATATGAGATTAGATAAATATACCAAAGAGAAAGGATTTACAGGAATAGTGTAGAATTAGAACGAGGGTGTTTGAAGTTTTCAGTTACACAGAAAAAATATGGAAGTACAGAAAGTAGAATTAAAGTTGCTGTACAGACGGTGACCTAAACCACATAATTTGACGTTAGCACACTGTTTTCAAGCTTACATTTTAGTTAAAAATAAATCACTGTTTTTTCTGAATTAAAATTCTAGCCACTCAGCTTCAGTGATTCTCACTAAATCCTGATAATATTGGTATATTTTTATCCATTTTAATTATTTAGTACCTAAGTTAAAATCTTCAACTCATCATTTTATCTTGATAAATTGCAAACTAGAATCAATGATCTGCATTAAACTTAGAAGAAAAAGTGTATGATGAATCCTTGTTTATAAGATGGTTTGCACCTTATAATATGCCATTAACTAAGTAGAAGTCCTGACATATATGAGTGGTCAGAGATTTAAAAACCAGTTTGGCAGAGGGACACTGGACATAAATTCGTGACTTCAAAAGTAAGTCAGGGCTGGACGCAGTGGCTCAGGCCTGTAATCCCAGCAGTTTGGGAGGCTGAGGCGGGCAGATCACTTGAACCCAGCAGTTCAAGACCAGTCTGGCCAACATGGCAAAACCCCCTCTCTACTAGAAATACAAAAATTAGCCAAGCATGGTGGCAACCGTTTATGGTGCTAGCTCCTCGGGAGACTGAGGCATGAGAATTGCTTGAGCCTAGGAGGCAGAGGTTGCAATGACTATCCCAGCCTCACCCTTAACTTTTTCTGCTACTTTCCAATGTAGCAGTGTTTGATGTTTGTCACCCACCTCCCTCTCAGCTGAAAGAGCTTGTGAAAACTGCAGCTTCTCTAAATGCGGTATGGCATCCTCGATTTGATCCTGGGACAAAGAACGTGAGTGGAAAACCTGATGAAGTCTGGAGTTAGTAGTAATGTGCCAACATTGATTTTTTAGTTTTAACAAATGTACCATGTCAATACGAGATGTTCACATTAGTGGGGAACTGGTAAGGGTGTACAGAAAACTGAGTTATTTTTGTGAATTTTTTAAGTGTCTTTTTATAAAACAGCCTTTTGGGCCCCAGATCTAATGAATCTCAATTCCTGGCACTGAGGCCTGGGAATCTAAAATTGTAACACATATCCTAAATGATTCTTAGATTCCAATTGAAATCCTTGTCTTGCCAATTTCCTTTTATTTCTTGTCTGAACAGTTGCCTCTCCCTTGTTTCACTTATCTTAATCCTTGAACTCTTCCAAATCCTAGGATTTAAGTACCGTTATCTGTTTTTCCCAGATGAGAAAACTGCATAGTAAGAGGTGGAGTGTCCAGGATCATAGAGTTCATAAAAGGTGAAGCTGGGACTTATATTCCCAATCAGCCTGGCTCCCAAGTCTGTGCTTACAGCCGCTCTGCATCAACCCTATTTCTATTCATGATAAGCTCAAGAGCTCTGTAACTAAATCAACAAAAAACACCATTCTTACCAATATTATCCTGGGTCCACCTATTTCACCTATTTCTCCACTTTTTTAAGTCCAGCAGCCCTTCTTGCTTCAGCATGTGGGCTTTGCCCTTTCCCTTTTTTTTTTTTTTTTTTTTGAGACGGAGTCTTGCTCTGTTGCCCAGGCTGGAGTACAGTGGCGTGATCTCGGCTCACTGCAAGCTCGGCCTCCTAGGTTCATGCCGTTCTCCCACCTCAGCCTCCCGAGTAGCTGGGACTACAGGTGCCCGCCACTATGCCTGGCTAAATTTTTTTTGTATTTTTAGTAGATATGGGGTTTCACTGTATTAGCCAGGATGGTCTCGATCTCCTGACCTCATGATCTGCCCGCCTCGGCCTCCCAAAGTGCTGGGATTACAGGCGTGAGTCACCATGCCTGGCCCCCTTCTTTTCCACTGGAGGAATATGAGCAATGGGAAAGCATGGGGAAGATGTGTTGATGAGAGCCCTGCACGCAGAAGGTGTAAGGTGCAGTTGCCCTTCTCTCAGGACTCAGCTCAACAACTGTATTTTCTAGTCTGCCTCTCCCAGCTGCTTTAACTTAGATACTAATGTAATGAAGTTCACAGCACCTGCCTTGACATGAAATTACATGCTCTCATATATTGCTAATTCACTTCTCACTAGATTTATGTGGTCTCCCTGAAACACTTTAAGCTCCTAATTATGGAGTCATGTCTCCCACATACTGTATCTCAGAGTATGACGGAGAATGCTGACATACCAGGCCTTAAAGTGAGGTGGTGTTGGTAGATTGGTGGACAATCTTTATTTTGCCAAAGCAGCAGTCGGCAGAAGGTGGTATGAAAATAGCACCTCAGGCTCAGTAAGCATCTGGTTAGATTACCAGGGAGAAGCCAACCCTCAGTTTGTACCTAGGCTTCCTGATGTGGGTTTATAGCTCAACAGCAAGTTGTGGACCCAGCAGCTGAATAGAAAAGTTTTGAGAGTTTCTGTCTTCCAACCAGATGCACAAAAAAGCATCGTGTCTATTCAGATTGTTTCAGCATAAATGGAGCATTTTTAAAATGGAAGGGAATCTCGGGCAATGACTGTTTTTCCACATATCTTCATTTCTTCAAGTGGATCATGAAACAATAACAGGATTGCTAGGAGAAACCTAGGAAGTATATTCAATTAAAACATGTTTTAATTAGTTCTACTTATGTTATTGGAATTTGCTTGAGTTTAAGATTAATAAAATTTTTGCTGCTTATATTTTAAGTACATTTGAAAAATCTGATTCTAAAATTAAAATCCACATCTCTCGTCACATATCCTTAGGAAGCAGTGTATCTGCATGCAAACATGAATAGAAAGAGACTTCTATGGCATCTCTTTATTTTCTTTGCTATCGCTTTAATATATTTTAAAATTAATGTACATTAATTGGGAACAAAGAAACAGAAGCACATTTCTTTTTATCGTAAATAACTAATTTTGATATTTAACAGAAATCTTAAATCATTTTACCTTTCTACAAATACAAGCAAAACTTTTTTTGCAAATAATAAAGTTAACATAAATATATGGGACTAACATAACAAAATACAGCTGCCATTCTACTAACTCTCAGAAAAAAATAAAAACAAGATCTACCAAGATGCTGTGGGTAGATATAGAACTAGAAATACCATTTGACCTAGCCATTCCATTACTGGGTATATACCCAAAGGATTATAAATCATGCTGCTATAAAGACACATGCACACATATGTTTATCACAGCACTATTCACAATAGCAAAGACTGGAACCAACCCAAATGCCCATCAATGATAGACTGGATTAAGAAAATGTGGCACATATACACCATGGAATACTATGCAGCCATAAAAAAAGGATGAGTTTATGTCTTTGTAGGGACATGGATGAAGCTGGAAACCATCATTCTGAGCAAACTATTGCAAGGACAGAAAACCAAACACCGCATGTTCTCACTCATGGGTGGGAATTGAACAATGAGAACACTTGGACACAGGGTGGGGAACACCACACACTGGGACCTGTCATGGGGTAGGGGGAGCGGGGAGGGATAGCATTAGGAGATATACCGAATGTAAATGGCGAGTTAATGGGTGAAGCACACCAACATGGCACGTGCATACGTATGTAACAAACCTGCACATTGTGCACACACCCCCTAGAACTTAAAAGTATAATAAATTATTACTGGTAGGTGATTATAAATCTGCTTTACCCTTTATCTAAAAAGCTAAATCCTTGTGGCATTAAGATTTTCTTTCTCCAACCCCAGTTTCCATTACTTGGAGACACATTGCTGGTCAGCCAATTGAATGGTGATATTTCGGGGAAAGACAGAAATAATTCCTACCACCTGGATTTTTTCAGAATTGGGAAGGGAGAAAAACTATCCCCAAAGACAATGAAAATCCATTCTAGCAAGATGGTGCAATGACCTGCAAAGAAAAATGCACTCCAGGCACACCCGGGGGCACAGTGCAGAGGCTCTCCAGAGGGTGGTCATTGAGTACTTCGGTGAACAGAATACGGGTGGAAGCATCCACGTGATAGGATATCCTGACTTGACACTAGAGTCAGGCCTATTAACATTATTAACATTCCAGCCAGTACTGCACACCCTGAGTGTGTCATCTTGAAAAGATTTGTTTTCTTATTTCAACTTGCATGTTTATTAAGTATACAATGCATTTTATTGACAGAGCTTGAAAGATAGGAAAATACTCTCAAAAAAACATAAAAATGTGACTATCAGAAAAAATCTAATGATATTTTTAATTTGTTAAAAATTCTTATTTTATTTGTTCTACTCCTGAGAATGTGTAATAAGTATCTGAGGTCTGTACTTTCCGGGGGTAGTTTCAAGCAGAATCTCAGGGCTTAGTTTTAGGGATATTACTGGGTAAGAAGGAAAAATTCTTTTCCTTTATATCTGCAGATAAATTAATACAGTTGCACAAGAAATTGTGATAGGTCAATTGGTGATTTACAGAAAATAAAAATAAAAAATTAAAAAAATCAGTTTCTCTTTTCTGTATGGTGGAGTATTTGTGAGAGTGGATAAATCTATTCTGTAGGTGGGTGCGGTGGTTCACGCCTGTAATCCCGGCACTTTGGGAGGCCGAGGCAGGTGGATCACCTGAGCTTGGGAGTTCGAAACCAGCCTGACTAACATGGAGAAACCCTGTGTGTACTAAAAATACAATATTAACCAGGCCCACACCTGTAATCCCAGCTACTCGGGAGGCTGAGGCAGGAGAATAGCTTGAATCCGGGAGGCGGAGGGTGTGGTGAGCCAAGATCATGCCATTGCACTCCAGGCTAGGCAACAAGAGCAAAACTCCGTCTCAAAAAAACAAACAAAAACTAAACGAATAACCTTGACTGGAAATCAGAGACCTGAGCCCGTTGGCTGCAGGCTAAGGCCAATCGACCTGTCAAATGAGATCATGAATAGCACAGTTATTTCTTCTTGGGGAGCTTCCCCTGCAGCTGACCCAGCCTGCTCAGAGCAGCCATTGAAGGAGCCTTTATACTGAGTGAAGCTCCAGAGCCCTGGAAAGCTGGGAATGCACAGGCAGACATGGTGAGAGCTGAAATGCGAGGCGGGTTGTGATGTCTTCTGTGAGGGTGTAATTGTTATTCTCCTGAGGCTGTTTCTTGATACTGTCAAATTCAGATGTAGGTAAGAAGTGACTTTATTCTAAAGGAGTATTGCAATGGGGAAAGCGCCAAGCATCAGATCTACAGGCATCTCAAAAGAGGCAGAAAAGGGCTGTGTTTCATATGGAGAAGCAAACAAGATTAGAAGGAAGGTGGGAGAAAGAGAGGAGAATGGAGAATGGCAAAATCAGATTCAAGGGTAGAGAATGTTTCACCCTAAAGTCAGCCTTTTCTTAGGAGGGACATAAAGGCGGGGTGTATATCAGCCTTTTCTCTGGAGGGGCATAAAGGCAGAGAAGTCCATAAACGAACTGATAGAGATGAAAACCATGACACGAGAACTACGTGACAAATGCACAAGCTTCAGTAACTGACTCAATCAAGTGGAAGAAACAGTATCAGCCATTGAATATCAAATGAACGAAATGAAGTGAGAAGTTTAGGAAAAAAACAGTAAAAAGAAATGAAAAAAGAAATGAACAAAGAGTAAAAGAAATGAACTCAGACTGAAGATGGACCAGAGTCCGGGAGCCTGAGAAAAGGAGAGAAACTTAAGCAAAGTTTGTTTAACAAGTATTTTGTTCTGAACACCAAAGACAAAATTATTTGTTTATGAGGGAAAAATGAGAATTTAAAGAGTCTGTGAATTCGTGATATCTAAAAGAGGAAGCATCATCTAAGTCATAATGAAAAGGGTATTTATTTGCAGTAAGCTGCTCCTACAGAACACAAAGGATGGAGGATTCTTAATCATGGCTGTTTATCAAGATTTACTACCTACCCATTTTTTTCCCTGCCTTATTTGTCCTATACATTTTTTTTTTTTCCATTTGGTTTTCCTGAGTTGTATCCTATATAATAACCTGGTAAACGTAAGTAAAGTTTCTCTGCTAAGTTCTGTGAGTAGTTGTATCAAATTATTAAACTTGAGCAAGGGGGTTATGGAAGCCCATGATTTATGGACAGTGGCTCAGAAGTATAGGTGGAATCGCTGGAACCCAGGAGGCAAAGGTTGCAGTGAGCCAAGATCGCGCCATTGCACTCCAGGGTGACAGAGTGAGACTCTGTCTCAAAAATAAATAAATAAATAAATAAATAAATAGTTTAAATAAAATCTTGTTTTAACCAATTTTTTTTGTATTCATGTAATTTTGTTAATATCAAAGACCCACTTCTAGAAAGACTATTATAATTTTCTTCTTAATCCTACCCAACTAAAGTATACAACCTCATTTTCTACAAAAAACACAAAAGTTTCTATTAAATAACTTTTCTACAACCTACATAGATGATGCACGACATGCTTAAACTTTCTGTTTTGCCTAAATATTTCTCTTTCTTGAACAACCTAGTCATTTTAGGGCAAAAAATTTACCACACAAAATACCTTCTTACGTAAAATTGCTTTCCTTTTCACTGTCTTTATCAAAAATACCGCTTTATATCTTTAACTTTCTTATGTCTCTTATTTCCTGGTTTCTTTTACCTTGTTTTATACATAACTTTTAAGGAAGCTTTGAATTAAACAAAGATATTTACCTTTTAATAAGAACATCTAAAAAATGTTTTCCTGTATTTTTAAGTTGGAAATTATCCAGCTACTTAATATCTATTGATAACCTTAGATCTTTAACCATATGGCAAGTCTCTTTACAAGCATTTATTCCATTACATTTACCAGACTAATTTATTTAATGTTTTACCTAGTGTTTTTTGTTTGTTTGTTTGTTTGTTTTTTTGTGTTGTTTTTTTTTTTTTTTTTTTTTTTTTTGAGATGATTTCACTCTTCATGCCCAGGCCAGAGTGCACTGGTGTGGTCTTGGCTCACTGCAACCTCCGCCTCCCCAGTTCAAGCGATTCTCCTGCTCCAGCCTCCTGAGTAGCTGGCATTACAGGTACCCACCACCATGCCCAGCTAATTTCGGTATTTTTACTAGAGACGGGGTTTCACCATGTTGGCCAGGCTGGTCTCGAACTCCTGACCTCCGGTGATATGCCTGCCACAGCCTCCCATAGTGCTGAGATTACAGACGTTAGCCACCGTGCCCTGCCTTTACCTAGATTATGTATGAAAACTTTGATAGTCATTATTTAAAAGTGAATTCCCTATTAATCATTTTTATAGCTGTGAATTTCAGATGTTTATTTAAGTGGGATTCTTAAGATTAAATATAAGGGTATTTTTACCAATAACTCAGAAGTTAACTATTTTCATTAAACTAAGATATTTCATGTGTCCTATTTATCAATAATTACACAAGCAAAGATCATTCTTACTTGGGCTGGGTTTTATGGTTTTATAACCCTTATGGCAAATCTTCCAGTATTCTGCAGGAATAATCATGAAATCACTTAATAAACAAATGCAAACAGAAATGCTAATAATTCTTACAACATTTCTAATATTATTTTGCCAATAATTTGAAAGTCAGCTTATTTATAAAAGATTTTACTTAAGTCACATGAACTTGAAAAAGCATTTGACTAGTCTTTTTTATTGATAAAATGGTTGATTTATGCACTTTTATTTTTAAGACCATGAATTATAACTCTGTATTTATAGTAGAGAAACATTGTGTACACAACACATAAATATGTAAACTTATTAGGCATGCTGACAGAAGTATGTCTTATAGATTCATAAGACCTCTTGTTTTTCCTATCCTAGACTTTTAAATATTTTGTCTTTTTTTTTTTTTTTTAAATAGGTTTTTGGGGAACAGGTGGTGTTTGGTTACATGGATAAGTTCTTTACTAGTGATTTCTGAGATTTTGGTGTACCCATCATCTGAGCACTGTACGCTGACCAATGTCTTGTATTTTATCTTTCACCCACTTCCTACCCTTTCCCCCAAGTCCCCAAAGTCCATTGTATCATTCTTATGCCTTTGCATCCTCATAGCTTACCCCCCACTTATCAGTGAGAACATACGATGTTTGATTTTCTGTTCCTCAGTTACTTCACTTAGAATTATGATCTTTAGTTTCATCTATGTTGCTATGAATGCCATTATTTTCTTCCTATTTATGGGTGAGTAGTATCCATGGCATAAATGTGGTGTAGGGAACTACTGAAAGTAGGTGGGATAGAGACATGGGTGAGAGTGGATAATTCTTATTCTCTAGGTCCTCCCTGCTTCATGGGTGCAAGCTGCTTTGGCACCAATGGGCGGCACCTGCCAAGATTGCCAGGACTCAGGGATGCAAGGACAGAAGAAGGAAAGAGGACATTCTTCCTTCTCTCCCTCACATACTCTGGGTATATCTGCTAGGAAGAGAAGGGAACCAGGCGTGCCTGCTCCCTTCTTTCTAAATGGGTAGCCATTCATCTTCAGTCTGTGCCCCTTTCAAATGTATCCTGAAACCCTGGGACTCCTTTGAAAAAAACATCTTTTTCTTTCTCCTCCTCTGTCCTCTCTTCACAGATAGGTAATTGTGTCTCCATACTGTGGGACACTTTCCTCAGATGCATTCTCCAAACTGGAAAAAGTTAATTTCCCAAACCTTAAACTGGTTGGCTTAGCATTGGGCTCAGGGGAAGGGAACCCAGAAGGCCAATATGCTGGCAAAAAGTTCTTATTGTTGTTGTTGTTGTTTTACCAGTTGGGCTTTTGACTTCCCTCTCCCTGTGCAAACTGGTAAAAGGCCTTGGGACTTTTGAGCTGTCCTTATCCCTCCTCTTGTTTCATTTTGATACATGTTTTCTAATAACCTGCTGTGTCTCTTCTCACCTTCAGCCATCAAACTTTGAATGGTCATGTAGCTGGAGCCTGGGACATTGGCCCTTTCTGCCAGGGACCATTAGATAGGCCTCTGAGGGGACTCTGAGCGCTGTTTTCCCCAAACTGCCCCTGATAGCAGGAAGCAGTATCCTTATTCTAACGGTAGTTAGATGTACTTCCTTAGAGGGAGGAATGAGGCAGCTAAGTAAAAAGGGGTCATCAGAGAACATCCCACCAGCCTGCACAATGGGAGAAGTGTGCACTAGGGTGGAGACTTGGAAGTTTGCGGCAGGGGGTGCCTGGCCCCTTCTCTTCCTGAGTGGGACCTGGAATTCAATCTGTGAAGTGGGATGCCTATGCTAGCAGGACTCTTGTACTGCTGAGGGGTCCTGGTTCCCCTTTATCCTTTTTGCTTAATAAATTCCATTTTTCTCACCCTTCAAAGTGTCTATGAACCTAATATTTCATCATGATCATGTGACAAGGACCCTGTCCTTAGCTGAACTAAGGAAATGTCCTACAATATCTTTAAAAAGAAAACAATGTTTCCCTTAATTGAATTTTTCCAGTCTGGAATGTTTTATGTTGGTCATTTATGCCTCATCATGAATTACCTGATGAAGAATCACCACAACAAAAAAGACAAGTTTGGTTTTTTTTTTTTTTTTTTTTTTTTTGAGATGGAATCTTTCTGTGTTGCCCAGGCTGGAGTGTAGTGGTGAGATCTCAGCTCACCTATAGCCTCCACCTCCCAGTTTCAAGCTATTCTCCTGCTTCAACCTCCCAAGTAGCTGGGATTACAGGTGTGTGCCACCATGCCCAGCTAATTTTAGTATTTTAATAGAGACAGGGTTTCACCATGTTGGCCAGGCTGGTCTCAAACTCCTGACCTCAGGTGATCTGCCTGCCTCAGCCTGCCAAGGTGCTGGTATTACAGCCATGAACCACCATGCACAGCCAAAAAAGATAGTTCTTTAAATTTTATTTCAAGATGATTCATTGAGATAATTTTAATGTTTTTATTTCTAACACTTGATACTAGTGCTGGCTTTTTATTGAAGAAATATTGATTGAGCATTTGATAGCAGTTATTATTTGGAACATATGTAGAAAATGGTTCCTGCTTTCTTGTTATTTATAGTCTAAAGGAAACCTGTGTAACCCCCTTTACAAAAACAAAGATTGTATTTGTTTATATCTACCTTATAAAAATAATTTCAAGCAGATTTGACATTCTTGAATAATTTCTATATTTATTTTTGGTTTGATTCTCCATGATTGTGAGAGAATAAAGATCAAAAAACCCGTTTTGTATTCTGGTCTGAAAAAAGTTGTGTTGACAATTTTTTTAACTTAGAAGTTTCAAGTTTCATGTCTTCATTGTATTTTTAAAGATACTATTTTTTTGAACTTACAATTTTTACTGAAATTGGCCCTTTGGAAATCACTACTAGCTAGGGATAAAATTTTTGTAATTTACTCATTCATTATTAGTCTTACTACAGAGTCAATTATTCAATACTTTGTGTTGGCATATTTTGTGAAACATATTTAGATTTTAAATAATTTTGGTGTATTTCTAAGGGAATGATTTTGAAATGTGAGATATAATTAATAAATTGCAATGGTGGGGGCACACCCAAGATGGCTGAATAGGAACAGCTCCAGCCTCCAGCTCCCAGCATGAGCGACGCAGAAGACGGGTGATTTCTGCATTTTCAACTGAGGTACCGGGTTCATCTCACTGGGGCATGTTGGATAGTTGCTGCTGGTCAGTGGGTGCAGCCCAACCAGCAAGAGCTGAAGCAGGGCAAGGCATCACCTCACCTGGGAAGTGCAAGGGGGAAGGGAATCCCTTTTCCTAGCCAAGGGAAACTGAGACACAGAACACCTGGAAAACCGGGGAACTCCCTAATACTGCGCTTTACCAAGGGTCTTAGCAAATGGCACACCAGGAGATGATATCCCACACCTGACCCGGAGGGTCCCACGCCCATGGAGCCTCCCTCATTGCTAGCACAGCAGTCTCAGATCTAACTGCAAGGCAGCAGCGAGGCTGGGGGAGGGGTGCCTTCCATTGCTGAGGCTCAAGTAGGTAAACAAAGCTGCTGGGAAGCTCGAACTGGGTGAAGCCCACTGCAGCTCAAGGAGGCCTGCCTGCCCCTGTAGACTCCACCTCTGGGGACAGGGCATAGCTAAACAAAAAGCAGCAGAAACCTCTGCAGAAACCTGTCTGACAGCTTTGAAGAGTGCAGTGGTTCTCCCAGCACGGAGGTTGAGATCTGAGAACGGACAGACTGCCTGCTCAAGTGGGTTCCTGATCCCTGAGTAGCCTAACTGGGAGTCATTCCCCACTAGGTGCAGACTGACACCTCACACCTCACATGGCAGGGTACACCTCTGACATGAAGCTTCCAGAGCAAGAATAAACAGCAACCCTGAGTAGCCTAACTGGGAGTCATTCTCCACTAGGTGCAGACTGACACCTCACACCTCACATGGCAGGGTACACCTCTGACATGAAGCTTCCAGAGCAAGAATAAACAGCAACCCTGAGTAGCCTAACTGGGAGTCATTCCCCACTAGGTGCAGACTGACACCTCACACCTCACATGGCAGGGTACACCTCTGACATGAAGCTTCCAGAGCAAGAATAAACATCAACACTCGCTGTTCAGCAATATTCTATATTCTGCAGCCTCCGGTGCTGATATCCAGGCAAGCAGGGTCTGGAGTGGATCTCAAGCAAACTCCAACAGACCTACAGCTGAGGGTCCTGAGTGTTAGAAGGAAAACTAACAGAAAGGACACCCACACCAAAACCCCGTCAGTACGTCACCATCATCAAAGGCCAAAGACAGATAAAACCACAAATATGGGGAAAAAGCAGTGCAGAAAAGTTGGAAATTCAAAAAATCAGAGCACATCTCCCCCTCCAAAGGAATGCAGCTCATCGCCAGCAACGGAACAAAGCAGGATGAAGAATGACTTTGACGAGAGAAGAAGGCTTCAGTTGATCAAACTTCTCAGAACTAAAGGAGGAACTATAACAAGCACAAAGAAACTAAAAAGCTTGAAAAAGATTTCATGAATGACTAACTAGAATAACCAATGTAGAGAAGTCCTTAAAAGAACTGATAGAGATGAAAACCATAACACGAGAACTATGTGACAAATGCACAAGCTTCCTTAACTGACTCGATCAACTGGAAGAAAGAGTATCAATGATTGAAGATCAAATGAATGAAATGAAGCAAGAAGAGAAGTGTTGAGAAAAAAAGAGTAAAAAGAAATGAACAAAGCCTCCAAGAAATATGGGATTATGTGAAAAGACCAAATCTACCTCTGATTGGTGTGCCTGAAAGTGATGGGGAAAATGGAACCAACTTGGAAAACACTCTTCAGGATATCATCCAGGAGAACTTCCCCAACCTACTAAGGCAGGCCAACATTCAAATTCAGGAAATACAGAGAACACCAAAAAGATACTCCTCGAGAAGAGCAACTCCAAGACACATAATTGTCAGATTCACCAAAGTTGAAATGAAGGAAAACAAGTTAAGGGCAGCCAGAGAGAAAGGTCAGGTTACCCACAAAGGGAAGCCTATCAGACTAACAGCAGATCTCTTGGCAGAAACTCTCCAAGCCAGAAGAGAGTGGGGGCCAATATTCAACATTCTGAAAGAAAAGAATTTTCAACCCAGAATTTCATATCCAGCCAAACTAAGTTTCATAAGTGAAGGAGAAATAAAATTCTTTACAGACAATAAAATGCTTAGAGATTTTTGTCCCCACCAGGACTGCTCTACAAGAGATCCTGAAGGAAGCACTAAACATGGAAAGGAATAACAGGTATCAGCCATTACAAAAACATGTCAAAATGTAAAGTCCATTGATGCTAGGAAGAAATTGCATCAACTAGTGAGCAAAATAACCAGTTAATATCATAATGACAGGATCAAGTTCACACATAACAATATTAACCTTAAATGTAAATGGACTAAATGGTTCAATTAAAAGACACAGACTGGCAAATTGGATAAAGAATCAAGACCTATCAGTTTGCTGTATTCAGGAGACCCATCTCATGCAGAGACACACATAGGCTCAAAATAAAAGGATGGAGGAAGATCTACCAAGCAAATGGAAAACAAAAAAAAAAAGTAAGGGTTGCAATCCTAGTCTCTGATAAAACAGACTTTAAACCATCAAAGATCAAAAGAGACAAAGAAGGCCATTACATAATGGTAAAGGGATCAGTTCATCAGGAAGAGATAACTATCCTAAATATATATGCACCCAATACAGGAGCACCCAGATTCATAAAGCAAGCCCTTAGAGACTTACAAAGAGACTTAGACTCCCATACAATAATAATGGGAGACTTTAACACCCCACTGTCAACATTAGACAGATCAACGAGACAGAAAGTTAACAAGGATATGCAGGAATTGAACTCAACTCAACTCTGCACCAAGCGGACCTAATAGACATCTACAGAACTCTCCACCCCAAATCAACAGAATATACATTTTTCTCAGCACCACATCACACTTATTCCAAAATTGGCCACATAGTTGGAAGTAAAGCACTCCTCAGCAAATGTAAAAGAACAGAAATTATAATAAACTGTCTCTCAGACCACAGTGCAATCAAACTAGAACTCAGGACTAAGAAACGCACTCAAAACCACTCAACTACATGGAAACTGAACAACCTGCTCCTGAATGACTACTGGGTACATAACAAAATGAAGGCAGAAATAAAGATGTTCTTTGAAACCAATGAGAACAAAGATAGAACATACCAGAATCTCTGGGACACATTTAAAGCAGTATGTAGAGGGAAATTTATAGCACTAAATGCCCACAAGAGAAAGCAGGAAAGATCTAAAGTTGACACCCTAACATCACAATTAAAATAACTAGAGAAGCAACAGCAAACTCATTCTAAAGCTAGCAGAAGGCAAGAAATAACTAAGGTCAGAGCAGAATTGAAGGAGATGGAGACACAAAAAACCCTCCAAAAAATCAATGAATCCAGGAGATGGTTTTTTGAAAAGATCAACAAAATTGATATACTGCTAGCAAGACTAATAAAGAAAAGAGAGAAGAATCAAATAGACACAATAAAAAATGATAAAGGGGATATCACGTCCGACCCCATAGAAATACAAACTACCATCAGAGAATACTATAAACACCTCTACGCAAATAAACTAGAAAATCTAGAAGAAATGGATAATTTCCTGGACACTTACACTCTCCCAAGACTAAACCAGGAAGAAGTTGAATCCCTGAATAGACCAATAGTAGGCTCTGAAATTGAGGCAATAATCAATAGCCTACAAACCAAAAAAAGTCCAGGACCAGACAGATTCACAGCCGAATTCTACCAGAGGTGCAAGGAGGAGTTGGTACCATTCCTTCTGAAACTATTCCAATCAATAGAAAAAGAGGGGATCCTCCCAAACTCATTTTACGAGGCCAACATCATCTTGACAGCAAAGCCTGACAGAGATACCACAGAAAAAGAGAATTTTAGACCAATATCCCTGATGAACATCGATGCAAAAATCCTCAATAAAATACTGGTAAACCGAATCCAGCAGCACATCAAAAAGCTTATCCACTATGATCAAGTGGGCTTCATCCATGGAATGCAAGGCTGGTTCAACATACACAAATCAATAAACGTAATCCAGCATATAAACAGAACCAAAGACAAGAACCACATGATTATCTCAATAGATGCAGAAAAGGCCTTTGACAAAATTCAACTGCCCTTCATGCTAAAAACTCTCAATAAATTTGGTATTGATGGAACGTATCTCAAAATAATAAGAGCTATTTGTGACAAACCCACAGCCAATATCATAATGAATGGGCAAAAACTGGAAGCATTCCCCTTGAAAACTGGCACAAGACAGGGATGCCGTCTCTCACCACTCCTATTCAACATAGTGTTGGAAATTCTGGTTAGGGCAATCAGGCAAGAGAAAGAAATCAAGGATATTCAGTTAGGAAAAGAAGAAGTCAAATTGTCCCTCTTTGCAGATGACATGATTGTATATTTAGAAAACCCCATCATCTCAGCCCAAAATCTCCTTAAGCTGATTAGCAATGTCAGCAAAGTCTCAGGATACAAAATCAATGTGCAAAAATCACAAGCATTCTTATACACCAGTAACAAACAGAGAGCCAAATCATGAATGAACTTCCATTCACAATTGCTTCAAAGAGAATAAAATACCTCGGAATTCAACTTACAAGGGACGTAAAGGACTTCTTCAAGGAGAACTACAAACCACTGCTCAGTGAAATAACAGAGGACACAAACAAATGGAAGAACATACCATGCTCATGGATAGGAAGAATCAATTTCGTGAAAATGGCTATACTGCCCAAGGTAATTTATAGATTCAATGCCATCCCCATCAAGCTACCAATGAGTTTCTTCACAGAATTGGAAAAAACTGCCTTAAAGTTCATATGGAACCAAAAAAGAGCCCGCATCTCCAAGACAATCCTAAGTCAAAAGAACAAAGCTGGAGGCATCACGCTACCTGACTTCAAACTATACTACAAGGCTACAGTAACCAAAACAGCATGGTACTGGTACCAAAACAGAGATATAGACCAATGGAACAGAACAGAGTCCTCAGAAATAATACCACAAATCTACAGCTATCTGATCTTTGACAAACCTGAGAGAAACAAGAAATGGGTAAAGGATTCCCTATTTAATAAATGGTGCTGGGAAAATCGCCTAGCCATAAGTAGAAAGCTGAAACTGGATCCTTTCCTTACTCCTTATACATAAATTAATTCAAGATGGATTAGAGACTTAAATGTTAGACCTAATACCATAAAAACCCTAGAGCAAAACCTAGGTAGTACCATTCAGGTCATAGGCATGGGGCAAGGACTTCATGTCTAAAACACCAAAAGCAATGGCAACAAAAACCAAAATTGACAAATGGGATCTAATCAAACTAAAGAGCTTCTGCACAGCAAAAGGAACTATTATCAGAGTGGACATGCAACCTACAGAATGGGAGAAAAGTTTTGCAATCTACTCACTGACAAAGGGCTAATATTCAGAACCTATAAAGACCTCAATCAAATTTACAAGAAATATAAAACAACCCCATCAAAAATGGGCAAAGGCTATGAACAGACACTTCTCAAAAGAAGACATTCATACAGCCAACAGACACATGAAAAAATGCTCATCATCGCTCGCCATCAGAGAAATGCAAATCAAAACCTCAATGAGATACCATCTCACACCAGTTAGAATGGCAATCATTAAAAAATCAGGAAACAGGTGCTGGAGAGGATGTGGAGAAATAGGAACAGTTTTACATTGTTGGTGGGACTGTAAACTAGTTCAACCATTGTGAAAACAGTGTGGCAATTCCTCAAGGATCTAGAACTAGAAATACCATTTGACCCAGCCATCCCATTACTAGTGATATGCCCAAAGGGTTATAAGTCATGCTGCTATAAAGACACATGCACACGTATGTTTATTGCGGCACTATTCACAATAGCAAAGACTTGGAATCAACCCAAATGTCCATCAATGACAGACTGGATTAAGAAAATGTGGTACATATACACCATGGAATACTATGCAGCCATAAAAAAGGACGAGTTCGTGTCCTTTGTAGGGACATGGATGCAGCTGGAAACCATCATTCTCAGCAAACTGTCACAAGAACAGAAAACCAAATACCGCATGTTCTCACTCATTGGTGGGAATTGAACAATGAGATCACTTGGACACCAGAAGGGGAACATCACACACCAAGTCCTATTGTGTGGAGAGGGTAGGGGGGAGGGATAGCATTAGGAGATGTACCTAATGTAAATGACGAGTTAATGGGTGCAGCACACCAACATGGCACATGTATACATATGTAACAAACCTGCACATTGTGCACATGTACCCTAGAACTTAATGTATAATAAAAAAAATAAAAGAAAAAAATATATATATATAATCTGGCCAGGCACAGTGGCTCACACCTGTAATCCCAGCACTTTGGGAGGCCAAGGTGGCCGGATCACGAGGTCAGGAGATCGAGATCATCCTAGCTGACATGGTGAAACACTGTTTCTACTAGAAAATACAAAAAATTAGCTGGGCGTGGTGGTGGGCACCTGTATTCTCAGCTACTGGGGAGGCTGAGGCAGGAGAACTGCATGAACCCAGGAGGCAGAGCTTGCAGTGAGACGAGATGGTGCCACTGTACTCCAGCCTAGGTCACAGACCAAGATTCTGTCACACACACAAAATATATATATATACACACACACACACACATATATACACATGTGTGTATATATATGTATAATCAATATACTGTTTGATAGAAAATACAGCTAATGGATCATAAATAAAGTGTAATCTGCAAATTCACATACGAATTCTGCCATTATCAATATCAATATGATTAAGCAGTTCTTTATGACCATACCCAGGGGTGCACCACAACTCACTCAAACACATTAGCAACTCTACATTTTCAGGCATCATGTTGGTAGTTTGAAATTGACTATGATGGAAATATTCGCACCGTGAAGACTTTCAGTGACTAAAAATCAAAACTTTTTTCTTTTTTCTTTCTTTTTTTTGCAAAACAGATTGTCAAACGTTCACCATTTTCAATTTTAAGTTCTCACTCCTTGAGACTGATAGAATGAAAATTTTGATTACATGCACATTGTAAGGAGGTGAGAAGAAAGTTAAATATTTGAATTTACTATGCTAAAAGGAATTTAGTATATATTTTGAAAACTTCTACAATGTTACAAATGTGTTCTAAATATTTCACATTCATGATCACAAGCACCCTTTGAGGAAGGCATTATTAATTAATTATTTTACAGAGAATCAAACACAAGTTCATAAAGGTTAAATAACCAAGGATTATTCTTTTCTTAATTGAAAAAAATATATATTCTTATAGTGCCTGATATAATTTTTTAATATATGTGTACATTTTGAAATGACTAAATCAAGTTAATTAACATATCCATTACCTCACATGCCTACATTTTTGTGGTGAAAACATTTAAAATATATTTTTGACTACTAAGATTAATTGCCTCCCTATGTCAAAAATATACTTGAGGGATACTTTTTCCTACCTCATTCTTGGGAGCAAGGATAATTGAACAGAAGTTGATAACCAGTTCTCTATATTTTAACAATAAAAATAATTTAATTTAAAAATAGAGTTTTGGGTTGTATTAGATTAAGCATAAGGAAAAATACTCTCAATAGTAAAAGGTTTTGCGAAATTTAGTTCACTCAATTTTTTTAGCACATAAGGCCTGACTTTATATATAAACCTCAAGAAAAATTTGATTATTTTTTGATCTCCTTTTAAATCTAGTAATTTTGTGATATGGCTGGGTATTTTTAGAAAGAAATACATTTGGTATGAGGAATTGAAGGAATACACTTGTCATGCATGATAAAATTTTATTAAGTTTCATTTTACTTACAGGCAAGTCATTATAAGATGTGGAAAACTAAACATTTCTACTCAATTTTTTTTTTTCCAATTTACTTTTATTTCCTTAGGGTGAAGTTTAGCTCAATAAATTATCTTGAGCATAATGGCACATGCTTCCACATTGCTGACAGTTTTGTGAATCTCCTTCTCACTATCTTCAAAAAGTTGACAATTTACACGCACCACACACACACACACACACACAACACACAACTCTGACAATCTTTTTTTTTTTTTTTTGAGACGGAATCTGACTCTCACCCAGGCTGGAGTGCAGTGGCGCGATCTCGCCTCACTGCAAGCTCCGCCTCCCAGATTCACGCCATTCTCCTGCCTCAGCCTCCCCAGCAGCTGGGACTACAGGTGCCCACCACCATGCTCGGCTAATTTTGCTTTTGTAGTTTTAGTAGAAATGGGGTTTCACCGTGTTAGCCAGGATGGTCTGGATCTCCTGACCTCGTGTTCCACCTGCCTCTGCCTCCCAAAGTGCTGGGGTTACCGGAGTGAGCCACCGCACCCGGCCAACTCTAACAATCTTAGTTGAAAGTTTGCACAGTCCAAGTGATATATTAGGTCAAACAAATAATTTTTTAAAGCTGTGGCTTATTATACTTTAAAGGAGGTTTCAGAAACCTTAAGAGACTAAATGTGAGAGTTTTAAAAATTAAATGAATAAAAATTTCATATAGAGGGAAAACAGGTAGATAATATGCAAAATAAGCCAGATGCAAAATAACATCCTGCTTAAATGTTTTCAAAACTATTGCTTATTATAATTATCTATAAGAAGATAATTCTAGATGTGAAAAGAATTGAATAAAATTTTGTGTATGTGATATGTTTTTGCACACATGCAGGTGTATTCCCTAAAATAAACTGCAAATGAACTGTGAAGTTTTAGTGCCAAGAAGTAATTTGGCTTTCAAACAAGATTCAAATACTAATTATTTGTTAAGTGAATAAAACATCTTCCATATGCCAGTTCAGGGCTAGGCATTGGAGAACTACAATGTTTCTACCCATATTGAACTTAGAGTACATTAGACTAAAAATGTTCTTTAATATCCATGTCTTCATTTCTTTTTGAACAAAAATTTACTAGTAAATTAAGAATATATATTTGATTCATAGACCTAGGCTTGAAGATGTGCAAATAAATTCAAGCATTCCCATTGAAGGTGTTTGGAAAATAATGTGCAGTTTTCCACACAGATGATTACCTAGCAAAATATACACATGTAGATAGATAGATGATAGATAGATAGATAGATAGATAGATAGATAGATAGATAGATAGATCAATTGATCTTGGAAAAAGGACAGGGCCAATTTTCAAAATGGAATATTATTAAAAAGTAGATATTTTTCTTTTATATTAAGAGCCCAAACCCAAGCTTTCCAAAGGAATTACAGTATGTTCTGTGCGTCAACACTCAGTTGCCTTATTATAAAATACTTTATTGTCTTAACAATTTGTTTTATTAAATTTTATCTTCAGAATAGTCTTTATTCTAAGACATAATTCTTAAATGTTATATAGTTTATGCTCCTTTTGTTTAAAAATTTTAAGCCTTAAATACATTTTCTATAACTTTAAGATAAATAGTACTAAGAAGACAGCAGCAGCATTCAGCTTAGAGTGTTAGGTGAGATTTGGAGAGTTAGGCAATTTGGAATACGTGATGCAATTTTATTATATGGAAGTGACTCATTATTTCATCACTGAGTATGATTTCTGGAATTGTTATTTGGAAGTAAATGTGTGAGGTAAATACTCTTTGGAAAACATAGATTATTGCTCACCATAGCTTGATCATCCTGAATAATAAATAAATGTAAGACAGTGATTTAAAGGTAATTGAAATGCTACACTTTTTCTTCATTAGTAATGAAGATACATTAAAATATAGTCTAAAATATAAAAAATGAGTTATGCAATTAATTAAGAAGTACCCAGGAGGAAACACACTATCAAGCATAAACCAATTCCTGTCCAAAAAATTAATTTAGTATTAAGGAAACCAACATCTAGTGAACATGTGCTATGTGCTGGAACAGTGGGCTTAGAGAGAACATAGTAGTTCCTGACCTTAAGTTGCTTATGAAAGTGAACCAAATACAGCAAAAATGTCCCCTAGAATCCATTCTCTCCTTCATTTCAATAAAGAAATGCCCACAAATTTTTAACTGGACAGATGGCTGCCTTTGACGAGATTACTTTTTCTTGCCTTTCTGTAACTAAATACTAGACAGGAGTATGAAGGCAGGTGAAGTGTGCAACTTAAAACACGGAGCTACCTGCCCTGTCTTTTCTCTTCCTTCTCCTCCCATAGGATAGAATGTCAACAAGGTAATGACCCAGCTTCAATCATGTATAAAAGGACAACAGTTGGGTGACACCGGAGCAAACAAGATGAAATAAACCTGGGTGCCTGAATGGCTACAAGGGGTAGAGCTGCTCCACCAGCCTCCTCCATTCACTTCTAGGATATTGTACAATAAAGAAACCTAAATCTTATTTGAGTCATCACATTTTAAGAGCTCTTTGTTATCACAATTTAGCCAATCCCTGATACAATAAATAAGCACACAGTTATTATTGTACCCTAGATATTCCCTGACAGTTTTGCTTGTCAATTAGTCCTCAATTTCTGTAAAAGGCAACTCCATTATTCAAATTCTTTAGGCCAAAAACTTAGAGTCATCTTTCACTCCTCACTGTGTCTCACATACCATTTCCAGTTCAATCCATTAGCAAATACTATTGGCTGAGCTTTCAAAATAGTTCCTAAATTTGACCATTTCTTACCACCTCCAATTTTTTGGATAATGACCTTAGTCCAAGTCATTATCTACTTCTTGGACTATTTAATAGCTTTCTAGCTAACATGGGTGCTTGTTACCGGAGAGTTTATTCTCCATAGCTGGAAGAGAGTCCTTTATTTGCCACAACTTAGAGTATGCTGCTCTTCTGCTCAAATCCTCCTGTGGATTCCCATCTTGATTTAAAAAAATAATAATAAAAGTTCTTAGAATGGGCTACCATACCATCAGAGCTCAGTTATATAATTGGTTTTGTTACTCAACTCCCCTACCCCGACCCCTGCAATGACTCACCCCACCTATGCCACAGTGGCTTCCATACTGCTTGTTGAACATGCCAACCATAATCCTGACTCAGAGCTTTGCATATTTATTCCCTCTGCATAAAATGCTCTTTTCCCCAGATATTAGTGCTGCCTATTGCCACCTCATTGATATCTCTGCTCAAAGTTCAACTTACAGAGGCCTTCCCTGAGCACCTTACATAACACAGCAATCTCTTCCCCATCCCAAATGTCACTCTATCCCCTTGCCATGCTTTGGTTTTCATACCCATTATTATCTCCAGGTTTTGTGTGTGTGTGTGTGTGTGTGTGTGTGTCTGCATGTGTGTGTGCATGTATACCCACAAATTTTTAAAAATAAATTGGGAGCTATCAATTTAATGTTATAAACTTTAGCTATTTGGTCTCAATTGTCTTGCAGAGAAATGACCACAAGCCTAAAAGCCATAAATCCTGAGAGTTTATTCCTTATATAAACACACTATAAATATTTGTTTATTTTTTAAATTTTGTATTTTCCCCATTAGGATATAAGCACCATGTTAATAAAACTTTGTATTATGTCTGGAATGATTTTTATGCAAAATAAGCATTTCATGAATGATTAAATTGGAGAAATAAAATGAACAAAACCCAATCTGACCAATGTGCTTATAGAGAGGAACACAGAGGATGTTAGGAATTTCACAGACAAGAGTCCAGCCCAGTCAGACGGTGTCAGAGCAGGCTTCTTAGAAGACCCAACTTCTACATCAACTCTGAAGAGCAGTAGTGCTTCAGTACATATATGCCAGGCAGAGGAAAATGTACAAGTCAAACGGACAAAAGAGCATTCGAGGAGGTTGAACGAGAGCTATGAAGTGGTGAGTGCAGAATCCAGTAGGGAAGCAGGGCAGATCAATGGGTAACAGCCACTCCCACGTGCCAGACACAGGACTTAATGCTTGACATATATTAAGTGACGAATGAGGAAGAAATGACTAAAAAATTTAGAGAATTTCCTAAAAATTACTTAGCTGGTTATATGGCAGAATCAGAATTCAAGTTCATGTCTGCCAAGTTCCAAAATCTAGCTCTCTTCATTTCACTGTAGTCTTCCATCCTAAGGCATCTGAAGTTTTACCATGGGAAGACATTGAAAAACATTGAGTAGGGGGTTGGACATGAACACATTTCTCCTTTTAAAAGATCTTGCTCATGGTCAGGTAGAGAATGTAGAAAGTCAAGTAAACCTAGAGACAGGAAGACCTATAAGAATTGTTGGGAAAATTCAGGCAAGAAGTTATGAAATCCTCAATTAAAGCAGTAGCACACAGGGACACATGATTTTGATAGGTTAATAGACTGAATAGGATTTGTGCAACAGATTTTTGAAATAACTCCTGGATTTCTAGTGTAGGAAAATGTTAGGGAGAAAAATAGGTGTCATCCACAAAGTTGGGGAATGAAGTAGGTAATGTATACAGAGAGTATTATCTCAAACAGTTCAATCTGGTCACAGAGCCACCTAATGCATGGATCTGGAATAAACTCCCAAGACTCACGATTTTTAGGCTTGTAGTCATTTCTCTGCAAGACAATTGGACTACATGGCTAAAGTTTATAACGTAAAACACAGAGAGACAAGAGGCACAAAGCTAGTTCAGGAATCTAGTTATGTCTGGAAAAGTCTATACTTTGTAAGAACAGGAAACAGCAGGTACTGTTACAGAAAATACTGAACTATATAATTTGCATAAAAAACAAACCCTAAAATTAATTACTCATAACAATATAATGTCATATGTGTTGGAGTAAGCCTTTTGTCTTCCAATGTTACTTACCTCATAAGAGCTGTCTTTTTAAGAGAAGAAAGAAGAAAGGTGTTTTTCCAAGAAAAAGAAGTAAAAACAGCATTTAAAAAAATTTAACTTATCCCAAGAAAATGCTAATGGTGGTGAAATATCAAAAACAAGTAAAGGTAATAGCAAATGATAAAGCTGTTTGCAAAATGCATCACAAGAGAAATATGTAGACATTTCAAACATTTACTTAGCAAAAGAACCGTAAAAGAGACATCCAATCAGCAGCTCACAATTTAGGTTTACAAATACACTGAGGATATTAAAGTGGGACCACGTATACAATAATGTATTCCCTTTTAATCTGAAAGCATTGTGGTATGAGAGAAGTCATTGTACTGAGACTTCAAAAGATAAAATGTGGTATCTTCTAAGATTATTTTAAGTGAGAAATAAGCACAGCATGAAACCATTTCCTCTCTCCAAAATGCTGATTGGATTTAAATAATATCTGTTTTCCTTTATTCCTTTAGAACTACAAGTCTAACTACAAAAAAAAAAAAAATCAGTATTCTGTGACACCAACTCAAAATAAGCATTTAATATTTTAATTAAATATATATATATATATTTTTGAGATGGAGTCTCGCTCTGTCACCCAGGCTGGAGTGCAGTGGCCAGATCTCAGCTCACTGCAAGCTCCGCCTCCCGGGTTCACGCCATTCTCCTGCCTCAGCCTCCCGAGTAGCTGGGACTACAGGCGCCAGCCACCTCGCCCGGCTAAGTTTTTGTATTTTTAGTAGAGACGGGGTTTCACTGTGTTAGCCAGGATGGTCTCGATCTCCTGACCTCGTGATCCGCCCGTCTCGGCCTCCCAAAGTGCTGGGATTACAGGCTTGAGCCACCGCGCCCAGCCATTTTAATTAAATATTAAATACACTTTTAAAACAAAAAAGTTAATACAAAGCATGCCATTATTTGACACTTTGGGGAAATCTAATTGATGTCTAGCTTAATAGAAGGCAGCTGTATTCTCTGTTTCTGCATTCAGTCTGCTGCTATACCACACACCGTATGGCCTCTAAAAAAACTTCACTGCATACTCTTGAGAGAATGAGACAGAAAGACAGAAAAGTTCGTGTTATTATGAAAATAATTCTGACTTCAAGGATCCCCTAAAAGTGTCCCTGACCACACTTTTAGAACTGCTGCTTTAAGAATATTAGTCTGCATAAAATAGGAAGGAATTTTCAGTTTACTAAAAAGATTTCTCGTAAAGAATTTAAAAATAGTTATGAATACCTATATCCATGAAATCTGTTAAATATCCAAATTTACCATTTAATTTGATGCATGTAAAACAACTACTTTAATTAGAAGAGAACAACTTTCATCAATCTTCTCCCTATGCCTGGTTTAGTCAGCAGAACACTACCTTCACACTCTCACCTCTCAATTGAGCTTTCAGGAATGCATGTCTGAATGTATATCTACTGTTAGGACAGAAATCTTGACTTGCACTCTTAAAGATGAAATATCTCACTTTTTCCCATCTGAGAAAAATGGTACCACCATTTACTTAATTATTTACATAAACAACATACAAGTCATTCCTAATTTCCCTTTCTCTCACACCCACATCTAATCCAGAACTGCCAAATTATACCACACTTTCTTCATCTCCTACTCTGTCATCTTGGCCCAAGTCATCATTATATTTTGCTTGGATTACTTCTATGGCTTCCCAAGTGGTATTCCTTTTTCTCCCACCACTCTACAATCCATTTTTTCTTCCAAGATTATTAGTGGAATCCATTTTTCTACTCATAAAACATAAATCAGATTATGTCTCATCTCAACCTAAACTCGTCTAATGCTCACTAAATCTCTTAGAAAAGCAATCTACTTACAGGGTTCTATGTATGACCTTGCCTCTGCCAACCATTCCAATCTGACCTCATGTTTTCCATCTCTTTTAACATGTCAAGCTTTTCCTCACCTTACCGCCTTTCTATTGCTGTTTAACTTCATCTGGAATCCTCTATCCACACTTTTGTTTGGTTCCTTCTTATCATTCAGGTTTGAACTCAAATGCTACCTTCCCAGGGAATTCTACCCTGATCCACACAGTCATTGCCTCCGTGATTCCCTTTTATCACCCTGTTTTATTTCATTATTTTCATAGTACTTATTACCATCTGAAAGTATTATGCTTATTTCCATATATGGTTTTATTTTTTCCCTTGCCACTATCACCAGAATGTGAGCTCTAGAAGAAGCACTATATACATGTTGTTCACTATAATATCCTCAGTGTCCACTGAGACATAGTCATCACTGAGTAGGTACTTCTTGAATGCAAGAACTAGTAAATAATCAAATGAATTCTGATAAAGGAGAATAAAGACTATATATTGTAAAAGGAAGTTCATTGTATACTTTTTTTGCTATTATCTCTCTTTGAGGAATATACGAAGTTTCAAATGTTCATGGAACACACTTGTCAAAGTCACACCCTGCTTTATCTCTAGCACTCTTTCCGCTTGTAGAAACACACCATCTAAAAGAAGAGGAATGCCTGCTTTGTACAGATGTAACTCATTACTCAGCACAAAGAAAAATTTCCAAAATATTTTTCCTATTTCATGTGGCTTTGGATACTAGAATTGAAATAATAAATGATTTAAATTAATAGAATTAAATGAAAAGAAATTTCAAGAGTTTCCATACAAGTCATCTTAATTTTCATTGAAAAGGATAATATGCAAAATAATGCTGAAAAATCATTGTGGCTTCTTTAAAGAATCATTTTTAATTCACTTGGGAGCTTTATCGTCAATACCTATAGTTACTGCTATTAATCTTGTTTTTCTTGTAAATTTGAATTTAATCATTGATAACATCCTTTACATGCTATACCACTAACCCCACCATTTCCTGAAATATGATATAAACTCAGGGAAAAGGCAATGTCATGTAAATTCATATACACATATAGGTACAAAGTATAAATATTTGCATATGCATATTTCCAAAAGGTTGAGTCAATAAAAATCTTTGCACTGGTAATACTGGAGCAAGTTATTACAAAAAATTTTTTTTTAAGTGGCTTTAAATTGAGGGCATGTACCGTCATTGAGTGAACCATCAAGGATCACACAAATCTATATTAGGAATGTTGCTGAAGGTATTAAATATTCTAAAACAAGATGAAATGCAATGTAATAGAAATGTAATAAAAAATAATACTCTAAATATAATCCACATGATCCATATATAAAGTGTAACATTGAATTATGTTCTTCTAGCCATAAAAATGAAAAAAAAAACTTCTTTGATGAGTATGAGCGAATGACTTTCAGCAAAAGTTATTACAATAGGCTATTAATTAAACTCTATAGGAAACAAATGCTCACACCCTTCTTTTTTCCAGAGGGGAATCAAGGATCTTTTAAAGAAGCCTCATCAATTTTTAAAGGAAAATTTTATACTCACTGACTTCATTTATGATTTTGTGGAAAACTTTGGATTTCCTAAGTAAATATACCATTACATATTTGTGAAATTGAAAACTATCTTCATAAGAGTTTGACCACCTTCACCAGATGCTTTTTCTAATAAGGCTTTACTATTAATAAATGATCAAAGTAACTTAATTAGCTTTTATATGGAAAAGTATACAGAGTAAATTAACTGTTCTTGTTCAGCTACAAAGACAGTGAACAGCAAATAGAAAGTAAATACTCTGTTTGCGTTTTGTTTTTGCTTTTGTTTGATACCCAGTTTCACTCTTGTTCCCCAGGCTGGAGTGCAACAGTGTGATCTTGACTCACCACAACTTCCACCTCCCAAGTTCAAGAGATTCTCCTGCCTCAGCCTCCTGAGTAGCTGAGATTACTATTTGGTTGTAAAAGCATTTGCAGGCCAGACACGGTGGCTCACGCCTGTAATCCCAGCACTTTGGGAGGCCGAGGTGAGCGGATCACAATGTCAAGAGATCGAGACCATCCTGGCCTACGTAATGAAATCCCCGTCTTTACTAAAAATACAAAAATTAGCTGGGCGTGGTGGCACGTGCCTGTAGTCCCAGCTACTAGTGAGGCTGAGGTAGGAGAATTACTTGAACCCGGGAGGCGGATCTTGAGCCAAGATCGTGCCACTGCACTCCAGCCTCATGACAGAGTGAGACTCCGTTTTGTAAACAAATAAATAAATATAATAAAAGCATTTGCTTTTTATTTATTTATACTAGATTGTTCTAATACTAATTCTAGTATTTATTTTTTATTTATAAATAAACAAATTAATTAAATTACATAAAAGCATTTGCCCCATCAAACAGGGTCCGCTTGGTAGATCATTTCTGTAATCTCTAAACTTTGAGAGGCTGAGGTGGAAGAATCACCTCAGGCCAGAAGTTTGAGAAGAGCCTGTATAACATAGTGAGAGCCTATTTCTACAAAAAATCCAAAAAATTAGCTGGGTATGGTGTCATGAACCTGTAGTTTTAACTGCTCTAGAGGCGAAGGCAGGAGGATTGCTTGAATCCAGGAGTTCAAGGTTGCAGTGAGCTATGATTCAGCCACTGAATTCCAGCCTGGGAGACAGAGTGAGACCCTCTCTCAAAACATAATAAAATAACATTTAAAATAAGATAAAAGCATATATATTCTTATGAATAACTTATGGGGTGTTTTGTGATACAGAGAAAAAAATTCCCTTCAGTCAAGTTGGATCAATTAGGCAAAAAAAGATACTATACAAATCATTAATGTAACTATATACTCGATAAGAATTTCTTGATATTTTAAATACACATAAAGTGTGAATTCTCAGATTGATTTTAATACCATTTTAAGTCATCAACCATAATTCTAAATCTCTGTGTACTACTTTTGGAGCCTTAGCACAAAAATATTTTCATTTTATCAGAAAGGAGTTTATAGAAGGGCCTAAATACAAAGATCAGATTCAGACTGTAGCTTTCTAAAATTTCAGTAGTTAAATTCAGATGAACTAGATGCAATCACAGCCTGTATTTCTCAAATGTGGAGACATGGGAGAATTCCAATAAGAACTTCAGAGACCAATTCTGATGTTCTCTGTGGTGGGGGTGGGGTAGGCTGTTTCCATGGTAGCCACACCAGTAAGCTCCCTGTGCTAGGAAGTAGCTCTTATCCGTCCAGCCCTTGAAGAGTATGTCAAAAAAATTACTAAACATTCAAGGCTTTCTCATTAGAGGGATGGATATTAAAAGCATTAGTCTATCCAGTCCCACAGAGAAATCATTGAAAATCATATTAAAGTCCCTGAAGAAACATATTTATGTGTTTTTAAAATGAACACACAACAATTGTAGAATTGTGTGAAATGTTCGGCATTCAAACTCTTTTCACAGTTATGTCATGATGGTTGAAGTAAATTTTACCTCATTACCAAGAAATCAATGTGCTATTACACCATTGCCAAAAAAGTACTAATCCACGTTTTCTTCTCAATTTTTACTTTTTCAGGTATGCTATTTTTGTTTCTAATTTTTACCAAAAAAAAAAAAAAAATACATTTTTAAAGTTTCCAACCTGGCATTCTCTCAAAATGAAGAAAGAACAGATTGATATCTTAGCAAAATGAATAAGCATAGAAATAAAATAAATAACTGAAGTAAGAATAAGAGGGGAAAAGGGTGTGCCTTTTTAACGTGACCCATGATTTGCCTTATTAATGTCAGATTGATTTTTTGAAAAAAAAAATTGATGGCCAGCCGAGACCAGCTCGGTCATGGAGACCCTAACCCAGTGGCGCTGGACGAATTAAAGGCACACACACAGAAATACAGAGTGTGGAGTGGGAAAATCAGGGGGTAGACAGCCTTCAGAGCTGAGAGAGCCCCGAACAGAGATTTACCCACATATTTATTGACAGCAAGCCAGTGATAAGCATTGTTTCTATAGATTATAGATTTACTAAAAGTATTCCTTATGGGAAACCAAGGGGTGGGCTGAAACAAAGGATGGGCTACGGTTAGTTATCTGCAGCATGAACATGTCCTTAAGGGACAGATCGCTCATGCTATTGTTTAAGACTTAGGAAAGCCTTTAAGCGGTTTTCTGCCCTGGGTGGGCCAGGTGTTCCTTTCCCTCATTCCGGTAAACCGACAACCTTCCAGTGTGAGCGTTGTGGCCATCAAGAACATGTCACAGTGCTGCAGAGATTTTGTTTATGGCCAGTTTTGGGGCCAGTTTATGGCCAGATTTGGGGGGCCCGTCCGTTCCCCCAAAATGGCATTTCAAGTTTAACTTAAAATAACCAATAGTTAAAGAACACTAAACATACACTTGCCATTTAAAAAAATAAAATGAAATTTATCTGCTTCCATCATGAAGGATTCCAAAATATGAAGAAAACCAATGTCTCTAAGCAAATCAACCATTACCATAGGTATAAATTAGATATTTCCAATTCTAGACTATTAGGTAAAATTCACCCAAAATAAAACATCACCAACTCTAAATCACTAAATCAGAGTTTGTTTTATTCTGGATGAAGGTAAACTGAGGTTTATCTTTATAATAAAGATGGAGAACAGCCAGGCACAGCGGTTCACGCCTGTAATCCCAGCACTTTGGGAGGCCGAGGCAGGCAGATCATGAGGTCAGGAGATCGAGACCAACCTGTCTAACACGGTGAAATCCTGTCTCTACTAAAAATACAAAAATTTAGCTGGGCATGGTGGCACACACCTGTAGTCCCAGCTACTTGGGAGGCTGAGGCAGGAGAATGGCGTGAACCTGGGAGGTGGAGCTTGCAGTGAGCCGAGATAGTGCCACTGCACTCCAGCCTGGGAGAGAGAGCAAGACTCCATTTCAAAAAAAAAAAAAAAAGAGAACAAGAATATATAAGGGTATTAACCCATGCTACCTCATAATTAAGGCCAATGTCTATTGATTAAGAAAGTAAACTGTATCCAAATGTTCCATAAGACTCACTTAAGTATTTTAACTCAATTAAAATATGAAAAGAGCCTTAAGCAATATAATCTCCTTATCCTACTGCCTTAAGAAGTTAATACCAAACAATGTTGATCAAAACTTGAAATCAAAACTTCTACTAGGTAGCACTTTTAAGTATCTGAAATCAACACAACTCATTTTGCTTGAAAATACATGATAATGTGTGTATACTACACCCAGATGACTTTTCCCCAGTCATCCTAATTAATGATGTCTTACCATATGAGTGTTCTCTTTTAATTATACAATGAAACATTTCCTCAATTACAACTTTTTAAAATTTAAATAATCATTTTTAAAATTTTAAATTATTTTGACATAAGGCTATTAGCACAAGATCTGCTAAAATTACATTGAGCTGGCTAGAATTACCATGTAGGGAAAGATTGGCATCAGGTTATAAAATTGTAGTCATTTTATTGAGTTTAACTGAAGGCAATCAACAACATTGCAAACGCTATGACCCTGAAGGTAATCAACATCATTGCAAAAGTTGTGACTCTGAATATTGACATACTATTTAGAACCCAATTTTTAAAAGGATTATTAAGATGACGTGCTGTTTACACAATCTAGCAATAAAAGGAAGATAAAATTTATTAAAATTATCATGAAGCAATGGGGAAAATATTAGTATATTTACCTGGGGAACGAATATCATCTATTGTGAGTATTTCTTCTTTGTTAACATTTATGTATGTGTGTGCTTGTATCAAATATCTTTGTTTGCTTCCCTCTCTTATCTCCTTATCATGTAGCATAAGATGTATTGACTTTACATCATAGTATTTAAGTATTGTTAAGTTCACATCATAGTATTTAAGCTGTGGGATAGCAATGAGATGAGTAAACATCACCCAAGAACTTTGTGTCTCCTTTTGGGGAAAGGGTTAATAAATTTGCAGCTATACACAGGGTTGTTCAATCATGTTAGGTGGAAGTATGACCTTGTTCTTGTCTTCATTTGAAGATTAAATATGGTTTAAGGAGATATGTATGGGTGCCAAGTTGACAAGGGGTCGATTGATTCTGATGTTTAATTTTACATGTCAACTTGGATAGGTCACAATACCAGAAAGTTGCTCAAACATCATTCTACTGCAGACATTTTGGTGATGGTATTTTTTTTAGATGAGATAAACATTTAAATGAATAGACATTGAGTAAAGCTGATTACCCTCCAATAATGTGGGCGGGCGTCATCCAATCAGTTGAATAGAATAAGTCGAACCTTTCCCCTAGGAAGAGGAAATTCTGCCAGCAGACGGCCTTCAGATTTAAATTGCAGCATCTCTGACTGATGGGCCTTACCCTGTAGCTTTTGGACTTGCCAGCCTCCACAATCACATAAACCAATTCCTTCAAATAAATCCCCTTCTCACTGTATATAGACACACACATCCTATTTGTCCTGCTTTTCTGGAGAGACCTGACTAATACATAGCCCCATAGTTAACAGTTTGAGCTCTGAACCCAAATAACCTGGGTATAAATCCTGACTCTATTGTAAACTAGTTGGGAGACCGGGGCAAATTACTTAACCACATTGAGCCTCAGTCTCCTCATCTACTAAATGGAATAATAAATATCAGCCTTTACATCACAGGATTGTTTGAGGTTTAAATAAACTTTATATGTAAAATATTTAGAAAAATCATGTTCTATGTGTTGGGCATTTTCTAAACATTAACAAATATTAATTAACTATCATTCCCAACCTTCTTCCAATATAGCTAGAAACTTTCAGTTAGGCTTAGTAAGAAAGGACAACAAGAATAAATTTTAGAAATAATTTACATAGTTGTTTGGGAATCTATTTTTGTAAGACATATTCAAGATGAAGGAACATTGAACCCACAGGTGTTCAAAATTGTGGGTTTTTGAATGAAATAGCAATAATTAGCATTTGAAAACAGATGAAGTAAAAGTATACTTTCCTTTATACAATAACTGTTTTACTAAAAAGTGCTGACCAATATCTGAAAAATAATATCATATGAAGCTACTGATGTAATCTCCGAAATGCTTTAAACATGATTTCTAGGCCAACCACAGTGGCTCATGCCTGTAATCCCAGCACTTTCGGAGGCCAAGGCGGGCAGATCACAAGGTCAGGAGGTCAAGACTATCTTGGCTAACATGGTGAAAACTTGTCTCTACTAAAAACATAAAAAATTAGCCAGGCATGGTGGGGGGCATCTGTAGTCCCAGCTACTTGGGGGGCTGAGGCAGGAGAATGGCAGGAACCCAGGATACAGAGCTTCCAGTGAGCCGAGATCGTGCCACTGCACTCCAGCCTGTGTGACAGAGCAAGACTCCGTCTCAAAAAAATAAACAAAAATAAAAACAAAACAAAACATGGTTTCTAACTGTTAGTAGTTCTTAAGATATTGCCTCTATTTTTATATTCTATACTTGACCTCTATATATATTTTTTACATTTCTCATCCTTTCTTCTCACTATTCACATACAGCCTTGCCCTATAATTTCACCTTTCTTTGCAATTCTCTGCCAAGTGTACATTATGTATATTTTTGTTTACTGTGTTTTGTCACCAGAAGAAAGTCTAGATGAATATTTATATTTTTTGGCTGGAAAGAACTTTATATTGTTGGCACAGAAGGTGAAAACTATTAGGGTAATAAGTGATAGAAATTACTACTTAAAAACTGAATGCCTAACATATATGCCTAACATATATCCAAGAAGTTGACAAAGAATAAATAAAAAGTGAACGCTGAATGAAGAAAGAATATTTCTTATACACTGTCAACTTTTTAATAGAATAATAATACTTATTATTATGTTGTGGTGTTCTATACTTTACATTAAACATTCATACAAATTATCTTATTTGATACCAATCCTGTAAAGAAGGTAGAATGCAGGATTTTTTAAATGTTGGCTCTAAGGACATTTTGGGCCAGAAAAAACTTTATTCTGGGCAACTACCCTTTTGAGCAGTGTGCGGGGCCTTTACCCACTAGAAGTCAGCAGTCTCCCCAACATCACCCAGTTTGTGACAACCAAAAATGTCTCCAGATATCACCAAATGTCCCCTGGGAGACAGAATCATCACCAGTTGAAAACCATTGGCAGAAAGAAAGAGTATCTTCTTTTTTAACAAATTGTTTAGGTGAAAGAAAGAAATGAAGTGACTTGCCCAAATACATGCCTTCTCTGAACAACCTACAAGTTTGATAATTCTAGGACACTATCACACAAATCTTTTGGATAAAACCTTAATCACCACCTAAGAAACTGATTTTCATGCTTCACCATCTTACATTAAAGGTATTTCTGAATTCACTTTCTTCCCAACTAATTCAGTCATTATCTCAAGCTACTTTCTTACTACAAAAGAAAAACATGTCATTATAAATTTCCAGTCAGAAATAAATATTATGAAAATTTACCTGGGCATAAAACATATTTACACAGTGCGTGCTTAAGTTTGTTTCAAAGCACTTTCTATATTAGTATTTACAAGATGTATGAAACAAGCTATCATTCCTATTTAGGCAGGTGATATGCCATCCAACCTTTATTATCTGCCTCTGTCATGCACATGAAAAACATTTTCTTTTTACTGAAGCTTCATAGCAGGAAAACTAGTCACATATTAAAAGTTAAGGGTGGAGTTGAAGGCATTTAAATTATCAGACCAGAAATACTTCCAGCAATCTCCAGCTTCTGCTGAAGCTTTGTAGGTTTGCTCAGTGACCTGACTACATGCAGTCTTATTCAGTGTAATAAACGGCATTTCTTTTTTCACATTTTTAACTTTATCCATGTCTGAAAAAATTCTGGATTATCATATTAATATTCTAAACACAAACACTTCACTTAGTTAACCACTGTATCTAAGTAGTGTTTCAATTCTTTTCAAACTAATTTCTCAATAAAAGAAGGAAAAATGGAATTTTCCATGTAATGCACTGCCATCTGTGTGCAGGCTGATAAGATGAAAAGAGACTATTTGAATGTCAGACGATTGGAGTTACAAACCGTACCTTCCATGACATACACCAGTGACCCCACATTTCCTTCTTTGATGATGCAACTGTCTTTGTCATACTCCCACTGGGTACATACAATGCACAATCTCCTGGATCTGTGACAGCTCTAAGTTCTTCATAAAGTCATTAGCAAGGATAGCTTCCTTTATAAGATCTTTGGACCTATGGCAAGAAAGGGAAGATTTACTGGCACATCTGACAAGCTCTTTCATAGTTTGTGCGGTTTAGCAAAGCCATACAGTGCTCTGGCACACCACAGATGTATTTTCTTGTTAGGAATCCATTAATTTTCTGGAATAAAGTAGTTCCATGACAGAAATAAATAGAATAAAGTAGTTCCATGACAGAAAAAAAAAAAAAGGCACTACGAATTTTTTTTTAAAGTATCCTATCATTTAATGAATAAGTGACCTACCAACCAACCAACCAACAAAATCATACAAGTTCATTTTGCTTTAGACTTTTTCTTAATCACATAGATTGCTAGAAAACCAATGGATACACACTTCAAAGTTTGTAATTTAGTTTAAGAATAAATATGAACAAAAATTTTAAACTCCAAAACAAATACTGTTACTACGGTTTATATTTGTAAGAGAACATCAGGGATGTACTGTATAATACACAATTAAAGAAAAAAATGCCTATGTACTTTATATGTACCTCTTCTGTTAGACTTTATGCACCCCATAGGCAGGGATCATTTTAAATTTGTTCTTTACTGTATGCCCAGTATCTACTAAGATGCCAGTCATCTATAAAATAGTTTTTAAAGAATACCAACCTAACAGCTTTATGTGTGAAGACTGGTGAATATAATATTACTTTCGGTAAATGGTGGGAGATAATATTGCTCAAGTAATATTTTTGGATTGAAAAAGATAAGAATTGGGCCGGGTGTGGCGACTCACACCTGTAATCCCAGCACTTTGGGAGGCCGAGGTGGGCGGATCACAAGGTTAAGAGATTGAGACCATCCTGGCTAACATGGTGAAACCCTACTAAAAATACAAAAAATACAAAAAACTCTCTACTAAAAATACAAAAAAACTGGCCAGGCGTGGTGGCGGGCTCCTGTAGTTCCAGCTACTTGGGAAGCTGAGGCAGGAGAATGGCGTGAACCTGGGAAGTGGAGCTTTCAGTGAGCCCAGATCGCGCCACTGCACTCCTGCCTGGGCGACAGAGCGAGACTCTACCTCAAAAAAAAAAAAAAAAAAAAAAAAAAAAAAAAAATCAGCCAGGCGCGGTGGCTCAAGCCTGTAATCCCAGCACTTTGGGAGGCCGAGACGGGCGGATCACGAGGTCGGGAGATCGAGACCATCCTGGTTAACACGGTGAAACCCCGTCTCTACTAAAAAATACAAACAACTAGCCGGGCGAGGTGGCGGGCGCCTGTAGTCCCAGCTACTCGGGAGGCTGAGGCAGGAGAATGGCGTGAACCCGGGAGGCGGAGCTTGCAGTGAGCTGAGATCCGGCCACTGCACTCCAGCCTGGGTGACAGAGCGAGACTCCCTCTCAAAAAAAAAAAAAAAAAAAAAAAAAAAATCAATAAAAATAAAAATTGAATTCCTACGTAGCTGTTTGAAACAACTGGTAGAAATGTGATAGTTCTTTATACATACATCTCATGCTTTTTTAGATAATATTTTTTATCTTTTTTAAAATTTTTTATTTTTTATTTTATTTTTTTATTTTTGAGACAGAGTCTGGCTCTCTCGCCCAGACTGGAGTGCAGTGGGGCGATGTGGGTTCACTGCAAGCTCCCACTTCCGGGTTCACTCTATTCTCCTGCCTCAGTCTCCCGAGTAGCTGGGACGTGCCCGCCACCATGCCCGGCTAATTTTTTGTATTTTTTAATAGAGACAGAGTTTCACCGTGTTAGCCAGGATGGTCTCGATCTCCTGACCTCGTGATCTGCCTGCCTCGACCTCCCAAAGTGCTGGGATTATAGGCATGAGCCACAGCTCCTGGCCGAGAAGATTTCTTCTTCAAGCAGCTTAGATTGAGGTAATAAGGCAGACAAAACTATTGAACAAGATGTTTGAAGTGCAACATGTTTTAGGTATGGATTCAATACAGGTAGTCAGTCGGAAAGACACTCAAATTTGTAACTGGAATTCAGTAGTGAACAAAAAAGTTTTAGCAGAACTTAAAACATTGTGGTGTTTATTTGCTGGCATAAGAAGTTCCAAATGACTTTCTAAGAATGCAAAATTCAAAGTGGAAGAGACATTAAGGAATACTTTATCAAGAGGAGTACAATCAGAGCACTAACAAAAAGTCAGAAGCTGGATAAGATGAAAGACCTTAGCAATTCAGAGAGGAGACAGTACATTTGGAATGTTATATTAAAAGTCTTAATTTTTAAAAAATTAAACACAAGCTGATCTTTACCCACATTTGCTTAGCAAGTGGCTTCCAGGGAAATGACCTGCAGTAGTGAATATAGACTAAAGCATTAGTCTTCCCTCCCCATTTCTGGGAGGCTTTTCATCTAGATCTCAGTCTAACCAGCCTAGCCTTTACATATTATGTTTTGTAATGATTTAGTTTTAAGTAGTACAAAGATACACATAAAAATAAAAACAATTGAAATTTTATTACTATGAAGAATAATCCTAGAATGGAATGTTAGGATGCAATGAAAATTATGTTTATGAGGAGTGTTAATCGCATGGAGGAAATTCTTCTATTATTTTTAAGTGAAAATGCAGGATACAAAATTAATTTTAGAGTAAGAAAATATGTGCCTATTGAAAATGTAAACAAAACAAAACAAAACAAAAAAAACCACCATAGGCTTTGAAGAGACAGATATTTGGGTCTTAATCCTAGCCCTGGCACCTAAAAAAATCTGAGTGGGTTGTCTTACTTTTTCTGATTGTTCACGTTATCATCTACAAAATTATATTTTTAAAATGCCAACTTAACAGGTTTATATGTGAAGACTGAGGAATAAAATGTTACTTTCAGCAAATGGTAGGAGATAAAGGTTGTAGCAGTATTAATTGTAGTATTATCTTCACCACTCCTTATAATTACCTTCACCACTCCTGGTCTCAAGAATACCAGTGGCACCTTCATATTGACTCCTGAGATCTACTGTTCTGGGATTATTTTTTCAAGAATATGGGCTTATTTAGTATTCAGGAAATTAGTTTTGGCCAAATTGTATTATATTTTCTCTTTCCTAAAAGTTTCTTTCTTTTTTTTTTTTTTTTCTCAGAGAGTGAGGCCATTTGATGGGTTCATAGTTTCTTGCACAATAAAAACTAATCAAGAACCACAACTTGTTTAGCTACATACAGATGGTATATTATCCTTTGGGAAGTATTTATAGTGCTGCAAAGATATTTAAGTCCTAGAAATGCAGCAAGACTAAAAATGAAGCCCTCTTCCAAGAACATAATTATAATTAGCACCATCCAAAGATGATTAAAGAAAGTCACTTTCTCCCCCTCTGATAAATAAGATTAACCTGTTTGAAGACGTTACAAAAGATTAAACAATGAGCTCTAACACAATTCCTTAGAATTATCCAAACTTTCCAATTGTTTATCACAGAATGCAGAGTGTGGGATGGGAGGGAGAGGATTTCAGGATGCTTTTGTTTCTCAAATTTTATTTTGGATGGAGGACATTTAATTTCAGGTCTCAGAAGAAACAAACTGGAGGCTTCCATATAGGCTGTTGCGTCACTTTAAAAGAAACTAATCAATATAGGACCTACATCTTACTATTTATACCTTCATACAGGTATTGCCAAATAGTATTATTGTCTCTGAATTGACACAAATAATTTGTCTCTGTTCTCATAGCAAGATAGATATCTTGTGCCTTTGTGTAGTACAACCCTAAAGATGTTCTTGTCAGAGAATAATACCCAAAGCCCAGCCTTTTCATGTAATTTTCCTTTAAGCCCTTTCCCATTGACTACTGAAAACCTTAGGTCAACACTCATTAGTCTTTACTTGCCCCAACATTACAGACTATAATTAATCAGGGCCTCCAGCGAACTCTTCTTTGAATCCTTTTCTTTCCCCAAGGAAATGGTCTAAGACACTCACTATAACTAAGATATAATGCATATAAAATCAGTTAGTTGAGCTCTGTTATTAGTATTAGAGTTGGGGAAAGCTGATAACACAAGTACCAGAAGGTAGCCATCTGCTCAGCCCAGAGTATATATTTTAAACATATTTTGAAATAATTCAGCAGCCTGACTTATATAAGAAGCAAACATAAAGATCATGATTTTTTTATCTTTACTATCTATCTCTGTGTACAAATAATTTATTTTTGAAAATCTTTTTCTTCCATGCCCAAAATGTGTGACTTTTTAAATCCAAACACCCATAAAGGTAACTTGACTAATTTGAGCTATCCATATTCCTTTGTCATCACTGAGTTGACATTATATATAGCTTAATAATTCAGCTTCTGAAATTTTAGTTATATACAATGATATGCTGGTATTCTGGTTGTCTGGCTGGGGTGGAGAAAAGCGGAGGAAGTCATGGTATGTAGCATTTGCCAATTTCAATGATGTAAATACTCCCACCATGGCCAATTTCAAGCTTTCATGCAAAATCAACCTGTTTGCAAAGTTCCTGGAAATTAACAAGCAGAACTTATATGAGCCAGAGCAAGTTGGCTCCAGAACAATATACAATATAGATTATTTTTCTAACACCTCAAGAATTTAGTGTAACTTAATTTGTAAATTCTGAAACCAACATGATAATCCTTTTTCTTTCCTTAAAAAAATTCATCAGGTGGTATAATATCCCCAGATAATTTAATGCCAGGATTAGCAATAGTTCTTCCAAATGTTCAATTTTAGAGTAATAAATTGGAAAATCCATTTCCCCATTTACTTATTACAGAGAAAATTTCCGAATATAAAGAAAGAATACTTTATAGAATGTCTTTCTACACAATCTTAGGTAAAATGGGCAATTTTAGAGTATAGGAAAACATATACCTACTTCTCAAATAAGGGAGATAGCACTATTCACTGTTAATAAACAGACCCTCACTAGGTTTTTTCTTAAGCTAATAAAAGGATATTCAACTTTTTTGTTACCATGTAGTAGGCTATCAATAAGTGAAGTGGTAAGTAGAGAAGGCTAGTTCAGATTGGGTTGTCAGGAAGTCCTCTCTGAAATAAGGATTACATGACAATGAGATCCAATCATTGTCTTCTCTATTGCAATGATGAGGAAAAGCATTCTAAGTAGAAGTAAAAATAAGGACAAAGGTGTAGAGTTTGGAATGACCTTGATATTTTCAAGGATCAGAAATGAGACCTGTATGGTTGAAGCATACAGCGAGAAAGAAGGAATGGGATGGGAGAACAAGATCACTGAGGTAGGCAGGGGATGGGTCTCAGCACCTTGAAGGTTATGATAAAGAGGAGTTATACCTGATGTAAATGACGAGTTGATGGGTGCTGACGAGTTGATGGGTGCAGCACAACAACATGGCACAAGTATACATATGTAACAAACCTGCACGTTATGCACATGTACCCTAGAACTTAAAGTATAATAATAATAAAAAAAATAGAAATTGAAAAAAAAAAGAGTTTTATTTTATTCCAAAGGCCATTGAAGGACTATAAGAAGGGGTATGATTTATAGACAATATAACAGACATAAAGAATAAATTACATAAATTTAATTTAAAATGTTACTGAATTCATGGAGGTTTTCTGTTGTGGATTTCATCAATTAATGAATACTAAAATCAAAATTGATTATTCTGTTAATAAGGGAGTTTTATAATGGAAACTCTTGGGAACCACTGTCTCATAAAGCTTACATTTATTTGGACTTTAAATCACTTACTCTCAGGCAACTCTTACATATTGTGAGAGAATGAGGTCTCATCTCGATTTCAAGAGCTATCTCCAGAGGCCTGAAGCGTGCCACTCTCTACATTCACTCATGTTTTAGATCAGTTTCCCCCTCAGTCAGGTCACAGGCAATAGTAAACATTCCAAGAACAGCCTTTCCCAGAAATATGAGCATTAACATCTGATCTCTTTGATTAAAAAAGACTTCCAGGTACTTTAAAA